>NC_137461.1:98143903-98639841 GCF_964235325.1 Thermobia domestica
AGGGTTGTTGTAATAAAGTTGTTGAAGGGCTATTTTTGTGTATGTTTTTAATCGTGTTGCCGAGCATATAAGACTATTTACTGAACAATACTTAACCAGTGCTTACACGATAAGATATACCTGATTAAAGACAGTTGAGTACTGTGTTGACCAGTAAAGGAAGTTGTTAAAATTTAGAGGAAGATGCTTATAGCGTTACTGTAGATTTACCATACATCCCATTACACTTTTTGTTTTGGTTATTATAAAATTAGAGGGTTCGGGAATACCACTTTTTACGAATATTGAGCTTATTCAAATTGAATTAACACGCTTACTATGCAAAGCTTGGGTGTTAAATGTGTGTGTGTGTGTGTGTGTGTGTGTGTGTGTGTGTGTGTGTGTGTGTGTGTGTGTGTATGGCAGCAGATATATGGCTGGGAAAATAAAGTGAATACAAACGAACGTGAACCCAAGTTGAAGTTTACTTCCATAACATTAGCTGTACTATGCTCATTTCTACGTACATGTTTATCCTCAAAAAGAAACAATCAATTTCCCATAGAAATCCTAAAAGTGTGCTCCTTATTTATTATAATGTTAATTTTGGCTGTGAATATAAACGAACATGAACCCAAGTTGAAGTTTGCCTTCATCACGTCAGCTGTACTACGTTCATTTTTTACGAACATGCTCATCTTCAAAAAGAAACAAAATCGTTTCACCATAGAAATCCTAAAAGTGTGCTCCTTATTTATTATAATGTTAATTTTGGCTGTGAATATAAACGAACATGAACCCAAGTTGAAGTTCGCCTTCATTACGTCAGCTGTACCACGTTCATTTTTACGAACATGCTCATCTTCAAAAAGAAACAAAATCGTTTTCCCATAGAAAGCCTAAAAGTGTGATCCTTATTTATTATAGCGTCAATTTCGGGCCGAAGTTGACGCTATAATAAATAAGGATCACACTTTTAGGCTTTCTATGGGAAAACGATTTTGTTTCTTTTTGAAGATGAGCATGTTCGTAAAAATGAACGTGGTACAGCTGACGTAATGAAGGCGAACTTCAACTTGGGTTCATGTTCGTTTATATTCACAGCCAAAATTAACATTATAATAAATAAGGAGCACACTTTTAGGATTTCTATGGTGAAACGATTTTGTTTCTTTTTGAAGATGAGCATGTTCGTAAAAAATGAACGTAGTACAGCTGACGTGATGAAGGCAAACTTCAACTTGGGTTCATGTTCGTTTATATTCACAGCCAAAATTAACATTATAATAAATAAGGAGCACACTTTTAGGATTTCTATGGGAAATTGATTGTTTCTTTTTGAGGATAAACATGTACGTAGAAATGAGCATAGTACAGCTAATGTTATGGAAGTAAACTTCAACTTGGGTTCACGTTCGTTTGTATTCACTTTATTTTCCCAGCCATATATCTGCTGCCATACACACACACACACACACACACACACACACACACACACACATTTAACACCCAAGCTTTGCATAGTAAGCGTGTTAATTCAATTTGAATAAGCTCAATATTCGTAAAAAGTGGTATTCCCGAACCCTCTAATTTTATAATAACCAAAACAAAAAGTGTAATGGGATGTATGGTAAATCTACAGTAACGCTATAAGCATCTTCCTCTAAATTTTAACAACTTCCTTTACTGGTCAACACAGTACTCAACTGTCTTTAATCAGGTATATCTTATCGTGTAAGCACTGGTTAAGTATTGTTCAGTAAATAGTCTTATATGCTCGGCAACACGATTAAAAACATACACAAAAATAGCCCTTCAACAACTTTATTACAACAACCCTGTATATACAACATCTACTTTTTTTATTAAGGTTAGTTTCCCTACAATTAAGTTATAAATAAATCGTCAGTGGTTTCATTAATCAATAACCAAATATAAAAAATCTGCTATGTCATTTCGTATTCTGAATATTGCTTCCTCATATGGGGCTACACACAATTCTTACATAACAGAATCTCTTAAAAGTTGAATTTTCTATAGCAGCATAAAAGTGATTGATCTTCCCACATTTGGCGCAAAATAGGATCTAACGTTCAATTAGACCATTTTTTAGACACAGGTGCTAGTGCCTTAATTTATTATGATACCTTCATATATGATTTTAGTTTCCATTTTCAGCTAAGGAAAACAATAGGATTTTTACTTAAAAATTCAATGTCTACATAGGCATTCTATAATAAATTGTCCCTCGAAATAAACTTTATGGTTTACTAAAGTTAATAAATGATCACATTCTCTCACTGAATGTATCATATATTATTCCAACAGTAATTTTCTATATGTAAAATACCTTATGAATGAATGGTTGGAAAATGTCTTTACTCGCTCTGGATTTTAGGTAACACTTGTATTCCAATCTCTGTGAGATTCAACCGTTTGCGCCTAGGTCTTCCTAATGGTTGTTTTCACTTAAAATCGTTCCATTCTACCTACATAACCTGCTCATGTGAGCCTCCTAGACCCTAAAATTGATTACTCAACCATATATGTTATATAGTTCCCTGTTTCTTTCCCTTAAAGTAAGCGAACAGATTTTAGGAAAAACACGCATAATTTTAAACCTGAAATTTCTTAACAAGAGATTTTCTATGGGATAATAACCAAAATTCTCTGCTTTGTTAGTTAACCGTGTAACAATTTAAAATACTATTAAGACTTTAATTTGCCAATCACATATCTTTAAATTATTATTTCATTAATGCAGTGGTGCACTAAATAATTAATAAAGTGAATATTTCTGCTATTTGGGGATCCCTCATTTAATTTCCGTGGCAATTACTTAGTGGTTCCCTTCAATGTGATTTCAATTTTATAGATAATTTTAGCAATAATTAATATGTCCGTTGATTTTCCTCTTTACTTATTTTTCATTACCAATAATTTGTCTTAAATAGTGAATTCCTAACCTAATTAAACTAACTAAGTAACCTTATTTGTTTATAAAACCTAAGATTAACAAAAAAGCTCTCTATTCACATCTATCCTTAGCCAATTGCATGTACTTTGTACTACGACATCCATCTTAATATTGTCCTCCCATTTCCGGCTATATTTTCTCTTTTACTGGTTAAAAATTTGAAAATTATTTCCATCCTAGCGGTACATAATTCCGCCATTTTCCATTTTGATCCAAATATATATGTTTAACTAGTACTACAGTAGTCCCACGTAATGTACTCGCTAACGTTGTCGCTATGCTGCAAGCGGTTTCCAATCCCGGTGGTTATAAAAAATTAAAACAGCTTTTTCACGCTATCTAACTTAAATACAGTTTTCCGTGCTCAGCCAAATGTCCAAACAATACATAATGTGTACGTCCCTTCCATTTCCCCGAACTCATTAACAACGTCATCCCTCAAACGTAACAGTTTAAATAGACATAATCTAAATCCTAACTAGTAGTACTCATCTCATCCAAACTGTTTATCTGTACTATACATTTGCGCAACCTGTGAAAGCTTCTCAAGTTATTGTTCTACACGGATCAAAATTTTTTAAATTTTGCCAATAAAAAAAAAAATCTAGTTTGTTTCAGAAATCCTCATTCTTCTTTACACCAAAATTTATTCATGATTCAACAGTTCTTTTATAAAGAACAAAATAATTTAAAGTAATTTACTCACAAGTTTCACTGATTCTTCAATCACATGATCATCATTCATTTGCTTTAAATTATTCTTTATCATTCATTTCCATGAATCTTTAAAATTACAGTGAAACCCTGTCAAAAATTACACTGAAACCCTGTCAAAAATTACACTGAAATCCTGTCAAAATTACAGTGAAACCATGTCAAAACTTTTGCTAAGATATTATTTTAGTAAAAAAACCTAACAACACAATTCTTGTAAGTTATATTTCAAAAGTAATAATAAGATTAAAATACTTTTAATGTAAAACCAATGTCAAATTCGTTTCAAACTCACAACTCTTGGGGAAAAATCAGGTAAAAGTATGCAGTCGCCTAAAAGAAATATTCAAGTTAAACCAAATGTTTCCTAGAACGCCCAAATTTAGTTCAATATTTTACTTTTCATTATTGTCACAGCCTTATAGTTGTCTTTTTAAAAACAACGAGCAAACAATCACAAAGAGGGAAAAATAATCGCTATAGGTTACCCTTCAAATGTGTTTTGAAAATCACAAACACCTTTAAAGTTAAAAAATTAGAAACCATTGTCAAACACAACAAAAAATCTACGGTCAGCAACAAATATCCAATACTAATCGAAGGGACAAGGAATGATTATGAAATAAAACACTAAATTATAACTAGTCATATTCTAATTTCTTTCTTTTTTTCTTTTTATTATTATTATTATTATTTGTCTATATACATATCCTTTTTTAACGATCTTTCTTTTTACAGTTTTTTCATCCGTCGTTCTAATGCTATATATTTTAATACAGCGCCAAATTCTATTGTATTTTTTTCTTTATTCACATACTTTTCAAAAATGCGAAACATTTCTTTAGTGTCTTTCTTCGTTAATTTAACATAATCTTGTTGTTTCTTCTGCTTCTTTTCCTTCTTCGTTTCCTTTGTACTTTCATCTTCACTATCTGATACTAAATCAATAATTGGAATCGTTTTGCCCTCTTCCATGCTTCTGAAACAGAAAAAAAAATCCAATATAAGTTTTTTCAAGTCAAAATAAAGTATCGTTTAATACATACTACAAAATATGTAATTATTTTACCTAATATCTTAAGGTTTATTAGCTGATAATTTATCGTCTTTCAAGCAAATACCGTACCATGTCCGTAAATATTGCAACTCTATGTGATCCAATTATACATTTGAAAACTCCAGTTTAGTTCTTGAAATACTACATTAATTTTGACTCATATAGCTTTGGTGTTAAACAAAATGCTACAACTATATTAGCATGAAAAAATCAAAGTTATCTTCTCCTTTTTTTCTCTTATTGTTACTAATGGTATTCCTCTAATAAATAAGCAATAGTTTTAAGCAAAATACCGTTCCACTAAATACTACAAGTGTATGTAATATTTTCTAACACCATGGTTCAATTCCCGGTGGTCATTTCAATTTTACATCCACCCCTTCATACTTCGTTTCACGGTCCATGCTATGTTGCATACAATACTGATTACTGCAACCATCTACCGTCTATACCTTTCTATCAACTTGTCCCTTACATATATAATCTTATTGTTTTCCTTTAGGTCCACGCAATAAAGCTTTTGTTCACTAACTGCTTTTTATTAACCATACGCAACTCATCGAGGTCACTCAAAAGCGCCATAAGCGCATTACGTAAAAATATTACTGTTTTCTAGCCTTGTTCGTTTATTTTTATATGTTGCTACCTTCTCTGTGAATTTAGTCATATTTCCAAATGATAAATGAACGTAACACATAATTGGCAACCCACCCTAATACTGACAATTTTTATGCCGTAAGCAAACTTATGGATTTTCTTCTTTATAAAAATTAGGGCAATTTCAAAAATATTATTATTATTATTATTATTATTATTATTATTATTACAATTAAAGTATTTTACCCGGCAACACCTTCCTTCCTTTATGTTCAACTTCGTGTAGCGCTATTCCCTTTAGTAGTGTATGCGGTCTTTCATTCAACTCCCAGTGCGCTTAAAACAATTAAAAGCTTTTTTCCGAACCACCCGCCCTAAATGAGGTTTTCATCATCAACACTAAGTAAAAGCCAAAATATTCCAAGTCCCGCTCTTCGTTCATTTTAACCTAACTTAGTATCTATAATTGAAAAACTCTACATACTAATTTATATGACTTTTCCCTTTGCCTACTATCATTCCATTTACCGTCTTGCATTACTAAACTAAATTATATTTTCCAATTTAGCAGTTTTCTCTTACGTTTCTCCACTTTTATTATTATAAAAATGGCATCCAGTCTCTCTCTCAACTACCACATATTTATTTATTTAAACATCTTCATTCAAAAGACAACACTTCAAAGTTAGTGCATCTATTTCTCATACAAGGGATTTTCCTAAAAATTGGTGCTAGGAATTTTAAGTTCATTTCCCTACGTAAACTTTTCTTCCTTCACATTACGTAAATGCCAAGGTAGTCCTATCTAAAGCGCGATCAAATATAAATCCTAAGTTCTATACTAATTAAGTACTATACAGTAATAATAATAATTCACAATAATACATTATTTCTACGTAAAATTACTATTTCTTTTGCTCTAATGCATAAGTCCCTAGTTCAATTCTTAATAGGTAAACAAACAGTGTGTGCGTGGGTTTCCTTCCACTTTATTCAAAGGCCAATTTAAAAACTATTTGCTTTAGCCTACCCTCAAAATTAATTTGTAAAAAAAAACAATCCATTCCCCTTCCCTCCCACAACGCAGCGCTATTCTCATGTCCACACAATATCAAACTTAGTGTAAGGCTTACTTATAATTAGTCAAAACAAATTAGGTAAGGTATATTTCCCTTTTCTGTTATTTCCAAAGGTCCTTTTTAAAAGAAAAGCATTAAACTGCTAATGTATATACAAAAGGTTAGCAAAAATAATAATAATTATTAATTCAATATTACCTTCCTCCTACATATTGCCTAAGTAGGTTTTAAATGAACAGATAATATTTTTATTAACTACTAAATCCATAATGAGTTTAAAATATACAATTACTATTAGAATATTACACTAGTGTTACCCCCCCCCATACAAGTCAATATATCATATACTCAATAATAAATATAATTTATATGTTCCCCCTCATAAATCAACTCGCTACATTACATTAACATAAGTAAGTTCCAAACAATTTTAATAGGATACTCAAAGTAACAGCGCTATATTAAATGCAATTCTATTCAATCTAATTTTACACAATAGAGTTTTGTGTTTCTTTTCCAATCAATACGTTTCTCCAATAAAATAATAGCGCTTATTATTCTATTCCTATAATATTTAATTAATGTACTATTACATTGTTCATATTTCACAAAAATATTTACTTTATCTAAGTTACGAAAAATAACAATTAGCATCCCTTTCTTAATTCTATGCAAATATAAGTTCTCCCAATGGGCGGGTTTCAATGCTGTTTTCCATACCTTTAAGTTTCTAAATTAATTAACACAATAGCAAACAAGTTTGCTACCAGCTCCCTCCTTTCTATTATAAATTAATACTTGTACAATGCAGGTCAAAAGCCAAACCATTTGTCACTCCCCTCTGCTTTTTTTCTTCCCATTCACAATACAAAACTTTACCCCTAAGTTAACAATATATATGTACTTACGTTTTTACAAATTTCCAGTTCTGTTCCACTAAGCAAAAATACTCTTCCTAAAAAGAAAAAAAATAACATAAAATTAATAAATACTACTACAACAAAAATCATTTTTTACTAGTACTACTAGCAAATATCAAAACAACCCCTAACATTCTATAATAGCTCAGTGATTATTTCAACTGCATACAATCCCTGGTTCAATCCCCAACTATCATAAAATAAAATTTCTGCTATCCACCATTTTATACTTGGTCCCTCAGTTTAATTCCCGCTTGCTCGCTCAAAAAAGCTAAATAAAATTCTTTCTTCAACACATTCACAAATAGCATGCCCACAAAACGCGCTCTGCATCTATTTTCTGTATTCATAACATCTAATGTGCCATCTACTGCATATACTACGCGCTCTGCATCTATTTTCTGCATTCATAACATCAATAATGTAAAAGCTATTCCATTTAGTACGCGCTTTGCGTCTATTTTCCGCATCCATAAAATCTAATGTATACTATATACACGATAGCAGTCGCTAACATCAATAATGTAAAAGCTATTCCATTTAGTACGCGCTTTGCGTCTATTTTCCGCATCCCTAAAATCTAATGTATACTATGTACACGATAGCAGTCGCTATCATACCGCCGCTGTGCTAATGCTGTATCTTTCATACCATGTTACTCTCACCCGCTATACAACTAAGTTACATATCCATAAGTATAATTATATACGTCATCCCTTAATATCATTCTCAACCATCATATTTACTAAATGCTAAATTTGCATTTTCATACGCTATATACGCCATCCGTTCATGCTGTTGTCACCCATTGCATCCAACTATTTTCCGTACGCTATATACGTCATCAATTAATACTATTGTCACCCAACACGCATTATACATGTATTTTCCATACGCTATATACATCATTACTTCATGTCGCTATTACTCATTATGCTCCTATACGCAATATAGTATACTTTTTTACAATGTGACATTTATTGCCATTAATATTCACTGTACATAAAAACTTGGCAATGTCGGCCATCTTTGTTTAAAATCTGCAACTTTGCATACTATAAGCGGCCATTTCCACAAATATCTCTTACGCACGCTTCACCATAATACGCTACCATCAAAACCATATACGCAATGCCCGCATTTTTTTTTTCATCGCACCGCATCGCAAAATACACGGGTCGCATATACTTCGTCACAAAATTAGCGGTCACAAAAATGGCAATAACGCAAAACAAATCAAGTTCCATACACAAAATCATTCACAAAAGTATATTCCGCATACATATAAAATCAGTTTACTATAAATCAAGTAAATTCCTATGTTCTTTCATTCAAATCATGTACAGTTTCTACTATACATTAGTATCAGCTACCCCAACGTAAAGTGTGTTAAGCCATCAATGTGTTCTGCCATATGGACATTAGGTAAGTAAACTATTTCTTGTTTTATTCCACTATTCATAAGCTCGGACCAACACAACAATATACTAACTTAAATTTCATTATTGTCTGCAAGCTCGCATAGCGTAGTCACACTCAACACTCTCGTCTTTGGTGCTTGGGGGTCCCGGGTTTAATCCTAGTTCCCGCCAAGTAAACTTCGTAGTAAACAAAAACCGTATACGTGCAATTTTTTCGGGAGTTCCTTCCACTTTCTATATACTTTTTTTTTTCTTTACAAGTTTCATAAAACCAATAAATAGTGCCTTTTACCTCACCGGCATAATCGTCGTACGTAACACAATAAAATCGTTACATAGTTCTCTCAATATTTCCCCTTTTCCGCCCATCATCATTCATTTACTTTAATCATACGTCTCCCGTTAAACTCACAGATCTCATTTCCCAAATGTACCATACTTTGTATGCTAAAACAGTCTCTTTTTTTTTCCCCTACATATTTAAATAAGGCAATGTCATTTAAAACTTGTACACCATTTATTCATTCATTCAAAATCTTTATGTTCGCCATTGCTTCTTACTCTGCTAAAAGAAAAAACAAAATGGTGGAAAACCACCAATAACCAATTTATCTTAACCAACACTCCACCCATTAAAGTCAACCCTTCTGTCAATGTCTTCAGCCCCGCCTTCCTGTCAATTTTCAACAGCTTAAAACTCCTTCAGGTCAATTTTCAAACCCCCTGCCAGATAGTAATATCTTTAGCCCTGCCTACTGTCATTCAACGCTAGTCATACTTAACAACACTTCAGCCATTTTAAAAATCAAGCAAAGTCTCTTCATTATTTTTATAATTCTGTTTTAAAATTACATGTAAATAGTTTCTTTTTTCAAATAAAGCTCTTTTAACTTCCGCGCTTGGCTTCAAACCCCAGCACCAAAATAAACATCCGTTGTAGCTAGCGTACGCATCTTTACCTTCAAAAGCCGGGTTCCATTCCCCCGCAACAGCTAACATACACGTCTTTGCCGTAGCAAAGCCGGGTTCCATTCCCGGCATTAGCTAACGTGCGCGTCTTTGCCATAGCAAAGCCGGGTTCCATTCCCGGCGCCATCTTATGTCTTTCAAATTGTTAATATAATCATTATAAGCAAAGTCTTGTAAGCATATACAACAATATAGCCTCGCTGCCAATAATTAATAATTGCCAATAATTGAGTTAATTCAAAAGCAACTCAACAATCAAAGTACTACCATTATATATCTAATAACAGGGCATTTATCTCATCTTATATTTTTTTTTAATATTCAATTCATATAAATAAATAAAATTCCTTACCTTCAATAATAAATCCAACCGTTCCAATCAAATTACACCGTCTACAAACAACTTAGCACTTAAAAACACAACATTAAAATCATGTAAGGCAATATACTTTATTTATAAATCAGTTTTGCTTCTTATCCACAAAAGGAGGAGGGATTTATCTTCGCCCACGTATTTCATCCCACGTTCATGCAAACGAAATCAATATCTCTATGCTTATTATCCAAAACTTCCCTTTTGCCCACGCAAAAGGAGGGAAGTCTGCTCCAATTAAAACAAGATGATACACATATCATTACTTCCTTTGATATTCTAATCCAACACACAAGTTACGTGACTCAAAGCATATATTGCTTTTTCCCTAATTATCAAATTATACGTGACTTTATTCATATCTTATATTCAGTTTCCGCTACAAAAGGGGAGAAAATAAATCATATCACAGCCTCTTCCGCTCTAATTAAAATATCATTAAAGATTTTTCAAAGTATCAAACTTTCTTCCGCTCCAATTATCGACTCACAAAATTAATCATTCTTGATAATGTTTATCACTTCCGGGTCTAATCTCCCCCAGTGCTATTCAAGGGAACACAGTGATAATTTCCACTGTACACTATACGATTTAATATGGGAATTAAAGTCTTATCAAACCCGGACTTCCTGAGGACATCTATGCTATTTTCTACTGACGCAAACCGTCTTCAACATTGGGGGGGGGGGGGAAAAGACCGTCTTCTTTTTTCTTTTTTGTTAAGCAATACTCAAAATACGGAAAATGTGCTAGTAGTCGGCCATTTAAGGGTGAATTCCATTTCGAAAAATTATTAGATGCAGTTTTTCTCATGTTTCGTGTTACTATTCAGTTCAAAATCTCTTGTCGTCGCGAATTCTGTCGAGAATCTGAAGCTTAAAACATACAAAACAATAATCATGCCTGTTGTACTGTATGGTTGCGAAACATGGTCGCTTACTCTGAGGGAAGAACATAGACTGAAAGTATTTGAGAATAAGATCCTGAGACGAATATTCGGATCCAAGAGGAACGGGAATGGGGAATGGCGGAAGCTTCATAACGAGGAACTACATAATTTATACGATTTACCCAACATTGTTAGGGTCGTCAAGTTTAGGAGGCTTAGTGGGCGGGTCATGTAGCTAGAATGGAAGAAAGTAGAAACGCTTTCAAAGTCTTGACTGGAAGACCAATCGGCAAACGACCATTAGGAAGACCTAGGCGCAGATGGGAGGACAATGTTAAGATGGATCTCGCAGAGATTGGAATACAAAGTAGAAACTGGATGCAGTTAGCTAAGGATAGAAGTCAGTGGAGAGCTTTTGTGAACGCGGCACTGAACCTCCGGGTTCCATAGGCTATAGAGTTAGTTAGTTAGGTTTTCTCATAACATCACCTTCACATCACGTATGTATATACAACGAATAAAGCTTAAAACGTGAATACATAACATGATTATGCGCAAAAGTAAATTATGAACTCGATTTTTAATATTTTTTCAAAATCACCTTTAAAAATTCAGTAGTCGGCCACCAGTTACCCAGAGGTCAGCCAATATTCACCCCAGTAGTCAGCCACATTTAATATCACGGATTTAAACGTAAATAAACGACATAGCCTGCATTAGGCTTGAATTAAACTCAGCTGTTACACATGACACACTAAACTCTTTGTGTATATCTAAATAAAAGTACAAAATATAGCGTTTAAAATATACTTATTAAATAACTTTCTAAAATAAGCTATGCAAACTTATTCAAATGAGCATAGGCTTACGTTCTTAAACAGACCAGAGTGCTTAACAAAGTATTAGTAACAGCACAGTCTCAAAAGTTAAAGGAAAAAATCTGTCGAAACTAATAAGCTGTTTCTTGATATCATAATGTTTTAAATAATACGAACTTTTGGTCACATAACATCAGCATACTTTTTAACCATACATAGGACACAAAATCTTTTTCGGAAGCTTGAACATATATTGTACATAGTTGTACATTTTAGATGACACCAACGTTCACAGGAGTCGCAACTTATACTTTTAAGTCTTCGATGCAAACTATACACTTAACATGGTCCTTAGATCGGTTTGATGACTTCTCTTCTAAATTATTCATGCTCCTATGGTCTTCGTGCTTTCGCCCTTTAGAAGATGGCTGAGATTTATTCTTCATTTCCAGTCTCCTTTGGTTTCTCTTCATCTTACGATATGTGTTCTGTTTTTCGGTTCTTTTCTTCTTCAGTCTTTTTAAATCCTCGTAGTTTCTCTAGTTGTTTGCTAGTTAACGCCACAGGAGTCTTGTTTTTTTATTGGTCTAGACCAAAAGAAGTGTTTTTTAAAAATCTGGATGGGGTGCTTCGTTAAAGACAGTACCGGTAACTTCTTGGATTCTTAGAAATCTGCTCTTCCAAATGGGATGGAACATCCGTGTCATGTGTTGCAATATCTAATAATGGTAGGTCTATTTCATCTGAGTTAATGTTCTCATTTTCTTCGCTCTCGTTGGTCGGGTTCCTTGTTCTGTCTTCATGTTCCTCACTAGGTACTAACAAACCAGAAGCGGATATTTCATACGTTCCTGCAACTATATTTTCTAACACACCAAACAACACTTCAGTATTAACTATGGTACAGCTTAATTTTGATCGTCTTGTAGATTTGTGTTAATTTCATCCAATGATGTGGAAACAGTTGGAATTTGAAGATTTCTAGTTTCTGTACCATCCGTAATAGAATCAGCAACAACAACATTTGCGGTTTCTTCAAGAATTAGATCAACATTCATTCCTTTCTCCTCAAGATTAGTTTCCAAATATTCAATCACTGCCTGCCCTTCATATTTTAGAGAGATAATTCAGACCAGTAATAAATCCTTAATCTTTTTTGATCCTCAGTTCCAGGAAAATACAAGAATTGAAATGGCTGATATTATAATTGGATTATTCTTGCATGATGCTACTAGTGACCTTATAACAGCTAATATTTCATTAATTTTTTTTAGGAAAATCTTATACGTATTAGTTAAAATGCCTCAGTTGTAGAACTGTGCATTTAAATTGAATGGATGATAGGTGGCTGACTATTGGAATATAGGGCTATGAATAGAATAGTCGTCCGTTGGAAGTAATTGGGGACGGACCACTGGGAAATGAAGTCAAGGGTCTTTTATCGCTACTTCTTGTCTCGAGCATGCTTTTATCTGCAAAAGTAGAAAATTCTAATGCGATAACATAAAATCATGCATATTTCCAGTAATCAGCCCCTAATGGCTGAGTACCGGGAAACGTTATCAAAAATGCAACTTGTGGTCAGCCCCCCTTGTGTCTACGCCTACGCAGTATCTTGTTTTGTATCAACACCCACGAAATTTTTAACAAACTACATACATTCATGCATCGAGGAAAGAAATGATTCATATTATTTCACAATATTTTTTTTTAAAACCTAACTTTGAAGTAGTTTCTTCTTTCTTTATTTTTTTTTAAATTAACAAAATGCGCACTTTGCTCACTTGCATCAACAGACCTCAAATGCTAATTTTTCTTTCCTGCCACGAGACGTCATACTAGGCCAGAACACGTGAGATTGACTACTAGAGCTCTGATTTAGGTTTTAGTTGACTAGCCTATTCGTTTGATAACAGGCTAATGCATGTTTACTTAATTTCTTGTTACTGAACAGTGGCTGACTACTGGAGACGGCAGATTTTAGGCACACTCACCCTATTTGTGATGTTGAAAAACAATCCTGTGGAGGATCAGGGAGCAGAGTTGCCTTCAACGTTGGGAGGCGGTGAGGCTTCTTCTGCGGCGGACATCAATTTCATCTCACTTTCCTTTGTGGCAATCGGACACAAATCATCACATTCCCCCCCAAAAAAAAACACATTTAAAATCCTATTATTGGGGGACAGTCCCCCAGTTCCAAGATTGGAGGGAACATGTCCCCCTCAATCCTCCGGGATTTGCGCCAATGCTTGTGGGTTATCTTATCTTGTACGTTGTCATTATAACAGGTTAAAGAACAGTGATTCACAATAAATAAATAAATAAATAAAAGACTAAGATTTGAGAGTAAATAAATCGTATCGCGAAAATGTTAATGAAAAATAGTAATTGTTTCGAAAGACAATGAGAGATAATAATTTTATAACATGAAGAAACAGAAAGCACTAAAATAATAAGAAGGATTAATTAACAAGAAGGATACTAAATAGAATCCTTCTCATTTTCCTCACCTAAGTAAGTTTTAAGACACGTTTCTCTCTCCTTGTTGCCTAGGTAAATTTAATCCCACTTCTGAAGTTCTATTCATGTGTGTATTAAGATTAAAAGTGATATCATGCACAATTATTTGTTTTTTTCTCTTCTAATACTCTTTATCCAGTTTTTGTTAGTTGAAATATATACTCACTAAACATTAACATAACTGACTGAGTGTATCTAGCAGCACTATTTACTAGTTCCTATGCACCTTTAAAAATTACGGTGAAATTTTGCTTTGATTTTAGACAACAAATTAAACGCTGCAAAGTGAAGTGTTCTTAATTTAAGCTTTACCTATTATAAGAGTTTAAGTAGGCATCTATGAGAACTTAGACGTCCTCTGTTCTGTGTTGGATGCCTAGATTAACGTATGTCACATTTTTTTTATATCATTAAGGAAACAATCCTGAATAAGAAATCATCATCTCCAATAGCAATTACATTCCTTTGACGTATTCACGTTTCAGATACACTTTTTACCCCATACATTTCACCAGTTTTTCCTTACACAGTATAGTGATAATACATATATAACTATAGGCTTTAATTTTCCATATATTGTGTATTAAAGTATAACCCCGAAATTACTGTAATATCAGAGTTGTTACCCAAATCTAAATAAGATGCCTAAGACAAGCCTTATACTTATTTCGTTCCATAAGACAACACACGTGAAACTCACAAAGAAGAAAATATGAAAGGCATGCTGAATATATTCCAACATATCATACAAAGGACTCATTTGGATTGAGCATAACATCTGTTATTCATACACTTGATGGACATCTACTTCGACGTCAGAGATATTGAAGACTTGTAGTCTTCAGTGTCGCAGATCTCTGTCTAGCTTCGCCTCTGAATGTCTACGACAGCTGCTAACAAACTACATTGTTAGTGTCATCGCTTATTGCCGGTATCTTTTCTGATTCTTACGAATCCTATCTCTCGTATTGAAACACAACATTTGTAGTCATTATATTAAGGTGTATAGTTGCATTATTTATTTTTTTTTACCATTTATTAATTGGGTTTGCATTTTCATTATGTTTTACCTTTGTCTCAGGTAAGATTATGTAAGTAAATTAGTCTGAAATATCAGACAGTTTGGAGAGATATGATAACGAAGTCAGTAAGGCATTAACTTGCTAATGTGCGGCCTGGGCTCGATTCCAGTGGGAGTCGGATCTTTTTGCTTTTTCTACCCTCGTTCAAATGCAACTCTGAGTTTCATCCATCCTATTTAAATATAGTACCTGGAACAATCTGGAAAGGTAATAAGACAGAAACGTGATGTTAACATCAACTTAATGAGTAAAAAAGTCAAGGAAGTGTGTAACATTTATCTCCACACACACACTCCTTGAGCCTCTATGGCCTGCGGGCCGCGGTTTCTTAGTGGTAGAGCGATCACCTCTGGTGTATGGGGTACTCGGTTCGATCCCAACTCGCGCCAAGTGATCTTTGTGGTGGACAAACACTGTGTGCGTGAGTTTTCTCGCGGTTCTCCCGTTTTCTTCCACTTTCTTCATTTCATAAATTAAACATAACTTTCTTACAAGGCTGTCTAATTCTTTATTATAAATTAACGAGAAATGTTACAGTTTCGGAAGTATATCACTTCCTTCTTCAGACTACTATTCCAACTGAAATCATAGATAACATAACATAATTTGTTATCTCTACCAATCAAGAATCATCTTTTTCATTAAAATTCAAAATATATGCCCATGGTTGTATGCATTTTTATAAAAATATCTATGTTTCTTCATTTCTTATAATCTGTTGTATAATATAATCGTTGTTATTGAGATTGTAATCTGGGTATTCTAATTCAAAAGACCAAATGCGGCGTCTTTCTGTTCTTGTTTTATTTGGTTGGCTGATTGATTGGATTTTAGTATGTCGTTCAGTAGGGAGACTATGTAAGATCTCATGGACCTACAGATTAATGGGGATCCGTACCACATAAGCTTCCACCGAGAATTAAACCTGGGTCTCCCACGTCAAAGATTATTTTGTTTTTATAAATGAACGTTAGATTACTTTACGCACTCCATTTAAAATCTCTGTAACAGAATTGATACTAAATATAAGATTGATTCGTTGAATGTCTAACCTATTGAATCAATTGTCTATCAAGGAGTGAGTCCCGTGTCCATTGAGTGACTCTCATTTTCTGGTAGCAGAAGGTTTGAATGAAACAGAATATTCCATGTCTGATCCGTATACTTTAACCTTTTATTTTTACAAGATAATCCTTAGGAAACTGTCTTTACTTCTATGAGGGAATCATGTCCGCCCTAAAATCGCAAATAATGGTTAATAGCATGAATCCACTGCAGTGTAGTGCGTGGATGTTAATGTGCTCGTGTGCATTATGACAAACAACAAACATAGCCAATAGCGGCTGTGAAAACAACGGATTGGCTTCGGTCACTGATTGGGCATACAAAATCTTGTCGAACACTATGATAAATATTTAAAATAACATGGTTACTATGTAGAAAATTATCTTAATGCATGAAGAGGAAATAACCAAAAATGTATGGTACTATCTTTAGTCGTTTTCTTTCTATTGACAATCGGACCTTACTTAAAAAAATAGTCCTCGTACATTATGAGATATTGTGTTTGGTTATGACTGTACCAACTTATGCATAGTGGTTTTCACTTCTTCATTTTTCGAAAATAATTCTCTCTCTTTTTCGGTCATCGCCTCTGTTTACGGTAACAAACTATAAAAGTCACTGGGGCGAAATCTAGAGAATAGAGCGGGTATATAAGACACTCAAATTTGACACTCTTGATCTTGAACATTGTAAAATGGGTAGCATGGAGTCAGGTGTTGTCATGAAGCAACAAAATAATGGAGTCAGGAGATCTCGTTGTTTGCTCTTGATTGAAGGACAAAGATAATATTGAAGCAGACCTGCATACTAAGCTCAGATCACTATTTCTATTGTTTCAATATAAGATTCCAAAACTCTTTCTTTTCATTTCAAAAGAGAGTAAGCACGGTTTTTCTGCTGATGTTTTGGTTCAGATCTATCTATCTATCTATCTATCTATCTATCTATCTATCTATCTATCTATCTATATGCTGCTTTCCTTGTCGCTGTCTTTTGCTTCGGTTAGTAATAGTAGACTCAAATTTAATCCTCTGTAAAAATTCTGAACGGAAATCCAACTCTTTCGGTTTGAAAATGATGCTAAAGTTAATCATAGGCATCAACATGAAAGATTCTCAATTCAGCAGTCAAATAACGTAGCACTTATCTTGCAGATACTTCACTGAACACCAGGACTTTATAGACAATAATGTGTGCTGAAGCGACACTAATATCCAAAATGGTAGCTATTTGCTTCACACTAATACGGTTATTTTCCTTCACAAGCTCTTCCACTATAGCGATGTTCTGGCTCGCAACTTTCTCTATACACATATGTATATACTTAATTCAAGCACATACACAAATCATCGTACTGAACTTTCCCCTGTGATGAATTTCAATTGGCTCAACACCTTCACAAAAAAAACACCTTACAGACAGCTGCTCTAACGCGGTGCATCTCAGCAATGAGACGTTCATCTTTGCACTAACGCAGTTTCTTTGTTCAGTGTTCCTTCATGATGCTTTCTCTTGATGATCATTCTTACAGCAACGACAACGATTGTCAATTCACCAACAACTTTTTAGTATCTTGTCGCATTTTTAATGTTATCATTTGAATACCCCTCGTAACATACCCTGAGTTGATTAGTTGAAACACAATAGCTACTTTTATTTATTTTTTTACCTCTTGTTTTCATACAGCATGAAGTTCATTCATTTCTCAAGTTCTGTCATGAAAATCAATTCTATGCGCCTTCATTTCCAACAAATATAGGCATAGCTTAACTGTTATCGGTAATCACCAACAGAGATTTTGTGATTACCAATACCCACCGGTGAAGGCTGGCAATAGAAATTCAATTTCCAACATTTACAAGTTTAGAGCCGTGATTACTGCTAGTCGCAGTTGCTTTTCGGTAATTACGATATTTCCAATTTATATGTATATATTTAAATGTGTTACTTATCCAAAAATTTTATAGTGACACACATTCAATTTAAACTCACTATAAACCTTGAAGAACGGAATTTTGCATAGTGTTGACTTCCTTGGAACCAATTAATTGTCTAGCAATGAAATCAAAAGAACTTAAAAAAAAGAAAAGAAAAGAAACAGAAACAAGAACGAGAACGGAAACGAACAAGAACAGTTCTTTTTAAAGTAATAATATAGATTCTCATGTAAGAACTAAGAAGAAAAGAAGGCGATTTCCCCTTTAGTCATCTATGACGCAAGGCAAAGTAGCAAATGAGCCATTTACGAAGAGAAAATATTAGTATTGTTAATTGGAAATCCTACCCAATCACACGTTTCCGTCTTTAGTTACCTTTTTTTTTCTTCTGAAATGACGTTTTAAGATCGAAATATTTTTCTTCTCTTTATTTTGACTTTGTTAGTGATGGCAAAGTAGAGCTACATATATATAACCTCGCCTCCGAACAGGCAATTCAATTTATCTGCAATGAATTAAAAAACAAGGGTACTTTTATAACGTAAAATTAAAACTTACCTTAATTGTAGGATGCATTTATTTTTTCACTGCCGAAAGAGCTTAAGAACAGACATTTACCTGTAAAAGAAGAAGTACGGAACAATTAATTTTAATAATATACATTTTTATTCAATATGTATTTTATTTGTATCTCCTTTAAAATCATGACCAATGTTGTTCGCGAGACGAGACGAGATATACTTTCTCCTGACGAGACGAGAAAGCGGTATATATATACTTTTGGAGACGAGAAAGAAGTAACGGATAGCTTTCGCTAGATATTTTCGAGACAAAATAGCCCCAAATGTAGTCTCGTGTGCAACATTAATCATTTCAGTGATAAGAAAAGGTGTTATTACTCAACACATATAAGAAGCAACACATACTTGTTCTGAATAACAAGTGGTAGTGTCACGTTTAAACCTCTCGAAGGAGTTTGGTTTCAATGGCATAATATTACTTTCAATTAACATTGAAACCGGAAGTGTTAGTGTATTTCTATCACTTCCGGTTTTAGTAGAGATATTAGAATGGAGAAGATGGTGTATATTTTTAGAACATTAAATCGATTCCCCGCAAAAACTTCTAGCTATTTCTGATTGTTTTTGCTCTGGTCACTATTGAAACCGGAAGTTGCAGTAGATTTTAACCACTTCCGGTTTTAGTAGAGATATTATAGTGGAGAAGATGGTCCCTATTCTTGGAACAATGAATCTATTTCTCCCGTAAAAATTGCTAGGTATCTCTATTTTCTTCTCAGGGGGCGCGGTGGCTCAGTGGTAGAGCGTTCACCTCCGATGCTTGGGGTCCCTGGTTCGATCTCAGCTCGCACTTTGTGGTGGACAAACACCGTGCTCGTGGGTTTTCTCGGGGTGCTCCCACTTTCTTCATTCCATCATTTCATTCATTTCTCATTATCACCGTCTCTTTTAGCCTAACCGGCATAAACGTCGGACGTAAAGCTTAAAGATTTCATTTCATTTTTTCTGTTTTCTTCTCTATGTAGATCACCATTGAAACCGGAAATGGTAGCAGATTTCTACCACTTCCAGTTTTTGTAGAAAGATTACAGTGTAGAAGATGGTTCCTATTCTTAGAATGCTAGAACTATTCTCCCCCTCCCCGCCAAAACTCCTAACTATCACTGTTTTAGCTCTATGTAGATGAGTATTGAAACCAGAAGTTGTAGTAGATTTGTATGACTTCCTGTTTTATTAACGAGGAGAAAGTTAAATCAATTGCAGGAAATCATTTCTTGCTGTCTATTACCGATATTGTTCTATAGTAATTAACAATAAAACCGAAAATGATTGATTTCTAACTCTTCTGGTGTATCTATTACCTCAATCAGCAAACTCGATTTCTAACAGGGCCCCCTCGGTGGCTCAGTGGTAAAGCGTTCACCTCTGGGGCATGGGGTCCTTGGTTCGATCCCATCTCGCGGTAAGTGAACTTTGTGGTGGACAAACACCGTGTGCGTGGGTTTTCTCGGAGTTCTCCCGTTTAATGCTACTTTCTTCATTCCACCATTTTATTTATTTCTCATCATCACCGTCTCCTTTAGCCTAGCGGGTATAACTGTGGGACGTAAAACTTAACGACTTAATTTTGATTTCTAAGTTTTGAACCTCTACATCGTGGCCAAAAATTGATGGCGATCCGTCAAGTAGTGCTTGAGAATTTTTTGTCTTCTGGACAGATAGGGTAAAACAAACTCCCTAGAACGACATAACCAAAAAAGTGAAAATGCATTAGTTCGTTCAGAGTGATGTGTAAAATTTTCGTTTTATACACTTTGTATTTCTGAACATGAAAAATGAAACTTCTACTTTAATGTCCCACGATTATACCAAATAGGATTAGGTAATTGTTTCATACGTGAAAGTGAGTCGATTAAATCGGTATAAAGTCAGAGTAACACCTCGCGATCTTCTCCAGTCAGATATAAACCAGATTAGAGGTTCTGAAAACGTTAATTCAAATGGCTTCAGTGTTGAAATAGAACTTTTGCCTCGAATTAATTAATTAATTAATTAGCTCTGATTTTTAGCTGTTACTTGTTTCTTGTTTCTACAGAGTGGAACAATGGTACCTTAAATTTAATATGAAAAGAACACGAATAGATTTAATTAAAATGTCATCTATATGCTTTAGCTCGTATCTTCACAGTGTTCTTCTTGAAGACAAGTTCTATTAGTTCTTTCGCATAACATAGTTAATCGGGCAACTAAGCCAATAGAGGAGTGCTAGCGTAATTATAGTTTTGTTTTCGGTTCCTAGTTCGGAAGGGTCCACGAATAAGTCGAAAGTATGCAGAGGGTCTAAGCTTAAAATGTCCAGATGAATTAAGGATTTTGAATAGTATATACTAATTGAATAATTATATTCTCATTCACCGAATATTCACAGTCACTATCAATTAATATTACACCGGTATATGGTACTCTGATTTCTTAGTATGAGCAGGCCAGATCTATGGAAGAGGTTGATTGCTATATTTTTAAATAGCACTGAGTGAGCTTTTGCATTATGTTCACTACCGGTACCAAAGAAAAGTAAGTGACACGATCTTCTATGATACATTCTGCTATAAAATAAACATACACGAAGAAGTGGTATGTAGAGCCCAATATGGCTCACATGTAGATTGGTCACCTCTGGTGTGGGAAGCCCCTGGTTCGATCGCAGCTCCAATGATGAGTTTTGTAGCGAACAAAATACTATATGGGCAGGTTTTTTCAGGGTTTTATCAGGTATTTTCTCCAATTTTCTTTATTTTATCAGTTTCTTCATCATCATTACAGCCTCATTTAGTCATAGGGTATAAAAAAGAGATGTTAAACTTTAAGAAAAGAGAAATGTGTATTTCAACATAAAACTAACAAATATACGCAAAATGTTTCCTTTTATTCGCAATACTATTTTTTTTTTTTTTTTTTTTTTTTTTACTAATACATCCTTTCAACCATAGAAGCTAAAGTCCTTATCATATGTCAGGGCACAACTATCAGTTGAGACTCGAGTATTGGTTCGAATAACTTAGTCCTGTAATCTTCTAATATAAAAATTGAAATTGACTATGTTTGTGACGTAATAACTCTTGAACCATCTGACCAATCTCAATCAAATTTTCAACAAAGATGAGGTTCGGACCTGAGATTGTTTTTATCATTTCACTTTGACGGTGCAATTTAGGTGAGTGGGATATATATATATATATGAAAATAATTAAATTCACCGCTATTAGTGCCGAATCCATTGTTTTCATGGTCTCTGTGATGAACAGTGACACTTCCAATGCCGTTTAAATCCAAATTCAGCTTCACTGTCCTTTATGTCCAAAATGAAACTTACTATTTCCGTGGGAAGAACGCGCAATCTGCTAATCTATTATATAAAAATTAAAATGGTCTTCGTGTGATTATATCACGTAAAAACGGTTGAACCGTTTGAAATGAGTTTTTGGATATAATTATGATCTATCTCGAAGTGGGTTTTTATTATGTTACTTTGATTAAAATATGTGAGAGGCAGCAGAGAGAAAAAAAAATACGAACAATAGATTATCTCACGATTCTATTAAGTTAGGAAAATTAATCTTGTTATATAAACTTCTCATTAAAAATAAGGGGATACGTGTCCCAGCACTTTTGTAATTACCGTTTCAAGGAGAGCGAAAGGAACATTTTTAAAATAATTCTTTCGTCACATTGAAAGTGATGTTGTCTGTTATTTATGATCGCCTAATAGGGAAATAGTTGAGCAGCTTGAAATGAACCTTGGAACATCTTGAACTGGTTTTTTATCTTGTCACATTGATTAAAACACTTTGAATACTAATGATATATATATATATATATATATATATATATATATATATATATATATATATATATATATACAAATTGGTTGAAATTCTGTAGACTGCGGACCACGTACAAATATGTGTTCCATTCGAAAATTATTTTATGTTTCCCTTCGCACTTGTACTGAGTTAGTAATCTTCAATTATTCCTTGGATCGCGTAGATCGTAATTTTGTCACTAGATGATGCGCAAATATTCCTAACTTTTCTGTTGGTGTCTTTGTTTGAAAGCGTGTTGGACGAAGACATAATCTGAAATTGGAGAAGAACTTCGTGAAAGTGGTGGCGATATTTTTAGCGGAGACGCATTTCAATGTTTTTAATGGTTTAGTCATTTGTAGCACTCTGCACAAAACAAAACAAAACAAAAACTGTCCGTTTAAGAATTTATGAAAACTATCTGTGGGGAACTGGTTAAATACAAACATAACTCGCACAGGAGGCTTCTAGGATCTGCAGTTACTGGGATGACCTTAGGAGAGAATATTTTACACAAAATTCCGCCCCAGAAGTCGCTTTTTATAAAGAAATTTTCTTCGAATATTTTCATACTAGAAATGACTCCACACCATAAACTGATATACATTGTAGTACAATATAGAAGCTGTAAATGTGATTTAATGTTTAAAAACATTATGAACATGTATAGCAAATAAAATAAGTATATATGCTTCCTTTGTTTATAGTAGGAAATATTTAGGTATTTGAGTTTTTAAAACACACAAGAAAGACCAATATAGTTGGAATGGAAAACCTATGTCTCCAAGTTTAGCACTCATAGTATTAGAAGTCATATTCTACACTCTAAATACAGTACCCACTATTTCAGAGGTACAAAACGGCCGTTTTGTACCCACTAATTTAGCAGGTACATTGTACCCAAGAGTTAGCAGGTACAATGTACCTGTGATTTCTTAGGTACAAATAATTTCATGGGTACAAAACCTAATTTCATGGGTACATATATAGTCAGAAATAATATTAAGTATAAGTTAGAGCTATCATTTCATATATATCTCCAACCTATACTTAATATTGTTTCTGACTATACCTATTATATGAAGCCGCGGTGTCTCAGCAGTAGAGCGTTCACCTCTGGTGCATGGGGTCCCTGGGTCGACCATAGCTCATGCCAAGTGAACTTTGTGGTGGACAAACACCGTGTGCATGGGTTTCCTCGGGGATTTTCCGTTTCCTCCCACTTTCTTTATTCCACCATTTCATTCATTTCTCATCATCACCGTCTTCCTTAGCCTAACCGGCATAACCGAGGAACGTAAAACTCAAAGATTTCATTTCATTTTCTACCTGTGTCATTGAGAAACACAAGGCGACTCAGTCAATACCAGTACATATCTAGATTACAACACTTAACAACATTTGTTATTATAGCTCGTAATCTAAGCATTTCCCAGTTAACATTAAAAGTCACAACCATTCTGATTAACGTAAATGTGGTAAAAATGTGACGGTTCTGTATAAAACTTAGGTGGGCTCGGGAAAACTTTCTGGTGAGATAACGTGTTGCCCATTACACAAGTAGAAATATTGGTTTAATCTATTTTTAAAAAAACTCTTAAATGGAAACAGGGGTCATCTGACGCATCATCTTAAGACGAGATTTCAATATAAATTGAAAGGCGAAGTCAGTTTCTAAGTATTTGTACCCTGTTACTTTTCAGCAATGACTTTATAAATGATACTAAAATTAAGAACAACATGCAATTGGTTACATAAACAGTAATAATGAAACACTCACTTTTTCAATGAACTTCTCACGAAATACTAGAACAAAATGAGATTTGCTCCTTTTTCCATCTAAGATTAGTTTTTGACAAATCTAACATGGCTGCCTCCAAAATAGCTTACAGAACACACTGCTAGAAATTTTCCGCATCCACGTAAACCCATTTGCAATTATACCTCTTTTACTTCAGAGTATACAGTAATCAGGGTGGCTCTAACTTTGACTTACCTTGCACCGTATCATATATGAATATGCCTTGTACTTTGAACATTAGTAACGATAATTGTCATACCTCTAATGATAATAATTGATGTTAAGAGCTACACTCATTCCGACATCAATGTACTGTGTAATCATATTTTAAATAATACCTACACCATAATGAAACACAGAGATTGGAAGCCATGCTTCGCGCAATAGTGTACAAAAGGATAACTTAAAAAAAAAAGCTTTCAAATAGATCAACCCTATATTTCTCCTTATTTTAAACACAGATATTTATTTGACTTGAAATACTTGAATACATTTTATATTAATAATAAAAGTACGGCCATTCGTCCTACTTGAAGGACGCGCCTCCTGATTTAAAAAAAAAAATGGAGAATTTGTCCTTCCAGAAGAATGTGGACCTCCCATAAGAGTGAATATGGGTATGATCTTATCTATGAAACATTACCTTTGGAAAGCATCTCACCTTTAGTCAACGAACGATCTTTTTTTTTTTTTTTTTTTTTTTTAAGATTGGATGCCATACAGAACTTAGTCTTCCTTTCTTCTTAGTGATGCTTTCTGTGCTGCCACAAATATGCGAAGTCCTCTTAACTGTGGGCAAATATTGTAGGACCTTTCGGACATTCAGCCTCCCTTGAAGGATGTTTAAGTTACACGTTTTCTTATTAAAATAATGAAAATACATAAAAATACCATCGATGATATTTTCCATATCAAAGCTTTGCTTTTATGAACCCGAATAAAACAACATAATAGCTGAGCAATTCAAATACCTTTCATTAAAATCTAAGCTTTTAGTTTTTAATAATAAGTTTTCTGGGGCAAAATGTCACATATTCTTCTTCAAGCTGTGCAATGGGAATGAAGAAAAATACTTCAGTTTGCGCGTGTGGACTCACACCGAATAAAGTATAACAAATTGAATAATGCAAATCTTGAAGCTAAGTGAAAAATTTCAAGAACAACCTCGGACCAAACAGGTTTGTTGGGGGGGGGGCGCTGATAATGCAAATTTGATGTTTTAACAGATTATTGTTCACAATTTTTCTCTGCTACATTATATAATCTTATTAAATAATAAATAAACATCATTATTTTAAAATGAAGTGCTAAAATACGTGATATACAGGAACATAATTCGAGTGAAACAAAGCTAAGTTTATTGCTATTGTTTAATTGCTATTCTTACAATTGTTTTCGTTATAATTTATAGTATTTTATATGGTGTCTACAGTACGCTGCGTCTGATGTTTCATTATCACGTGTCAAAATACAGGAACAATCCAAACCAAGTTGGGTATAATATATTTTTAACGTAATAAATACATAAGAGCAGCAAGCAGGCCTCTTCGGTATCTCAGCTGTTTCTCCATTTCCTGTCCACAGAAGTTTGAACTCGGCAGTATAGAACAGGGTTAGTCCTTGAGGTTTCAAAGTTTCTTGAAACGATTCCTGTAATATATATATCCAAAAGGAATGAGTTTAGATATATTTAATAAAATATGAGGAATACAGTATTTACATAAAGAAATAAAATTACGAAATAACAGTGCTATGTAAAATATACAATAATTATCTTATCAAGTGTAGCTACATCAAAATTAAAAAGTTGTTTACATACTATCATTATGTAGACGACACGTTAATTCTCTATAAAGACGACAAACAAATAGAGGTACTCCTTAGAATGCTAAACAATATTAATTTTAAAAAAACGAAATATATTTTTTATAAATATGTTATACTTTGGTACGCTTTATAGTGATAACATGCTACAAAAACTGATAATTTTATTTGGGATACGCTTGTTCTTGTTAAAACTCTGTATTTTCGGCAGGGTTTGCCCAAGTGGGCGCAGCACAGCCAAAAAAACTGGTGTTTTTTTTCGGGTTTTACTCACCTGCAAAACCCCACCTGGGTTTTAAGCTTCTGGTGAGTGTATTAGTCATACAACTAAGCTGATCACATTGAAAGTTGTCCCGTTTCCTCCCACTTTCTTCATTCCACCATTTCATTCATTTCTAATCACCGTCTCCTTTAGCCTAACCGGCATAAGCGTGGGACGTAAAACTCAAAGATTTCATTTCATTTTTTTTTTTTCGGTGTAGCGGATTCCGGGTTTAATTCGCGGCGGGAAGTCTGGAAAAATTTGAACGATTCTGGTGGTTCAGATTTCACCTTAAACTGTAGGTCTACGTCCCATACAGGCCCGCTGCTGAATAGGGACGCTAAACTTCAATAACAAACCAACCAAATTTAATGTTAACAGATAGATTTCCAAGTTAACAGATAGATAAAGAATAGTAATATTAAGGAGACGACGGGGACTTTAGCTTCTTATTGCAGCATCTTCAAGAAAACATCTTTCATCGTTGGGACCAAAACTACGAACAGTATGTACTATAAGCTTCATAATACTTATTTCAATATAGGCCTAAATAATATTGGATTAGATTACAAGTTCGCAATGGTGGTTTCAGAATATTTCGCCCAAGACACTTTAAAAACACGAGAGGTGAAAAGAAATATTGCGAAAATATTGGTAACACATTGAGTACGAGCGGATTTATGACCCCAGGGAATTTTTTCCGAGTCGTCCCCTGAAACCATTACTGCAAACTCGACTAAAGTTGGTTGGGTGTATTAGGAAAGGGGATTCCATTGCCTCCTCCTCTCCTCTGCGTCGTCACTGTTCCTATTCTGAATGTGAGAGAAGCACGAAATTGAGTATCTAGAAAACACAAATAGAAAATCTTGAAGAGATCTTTATGTAGCAGTAAGTAGAAAATTGTTGCAAATTATGACAATGACAATCTTGAAATATAAATCACATTTTAACACTTTTAGCCCACAGACATTTTGGTATTTCGAAAAAAAATAAAACAAATTAAATCCGAGAAAACCCACATGAGCCCAGGTGGAATGGGTTTTTTCGAACCATGAATTTTGGGCCCTGATTTTAGTAGTTCTTGACTTTGGCCGGGCACGGTACTCTTAGCTGTTGTTTCTAAAATCCACAAAAAAACATGCCCCAGTCAGACGTCGAACCTGGAACATTAAAGTCGGAGCCTGACGCTTCAAAGTGTACGGCTACTGCGGTCTTACTGCGATACAAAACTTCTTTCAGAACTGCAAAAATGGTTTCAAAGTACTTTTAAATTTTCATCTGCAACTGATGTAATCTGTTGGTGGTAGAAGGATGTCAGAAGAAAAAGAAAAAATACACAATAAAACAAAAATATATATATTATTAAAACTGCAGCAATTCCGTAGTAAATCGCGGCAGATCGCGGAAAGATCTATGCAACTTTAGATACGTATGGTTTAATGTGTTAAATTTAGCATTTCAATCAAAATACAATAAATTGTATGTTGAGCATTTACTGACATAGTAATTAGAGCAATTTCTTCAAAAGTGTTGAGTGATTGGAAAACGAAACTGGTACATGTGATTAAGGGTATTGATACAGTAATTAACTAATTGGAAGTTTGCTAAATGTAATAAATGTATACACATACCTTTAATTATTACTGCTTTTTAAAGATAGCAATATTTTCTCATTTTAATGGTAAGAGAACATTTACTTGATCTTCAAATAACAAAGCGAATATTTATTAAAACAGGGCATTTTGCTACTATCTATGGCTCATAAAGTATGGGATTACTTATTGAAATCACAATGCAAAAGCGAAGAAACGAAATTTAATCAAATTGCGTTGTCCCAAGTCCTTTTATTCCGACGAAAAATAAAGAATTCCCTTCTGTGCCCTTCTGCCATATAAGCAGATTTTACTAAAATACAGGAATATTGCATAACAGGTTATTAAAAATTCCTTCCTCAATTTACTATAATTACTGATGATGATCTTAGAAACATCCGAAACATTGATGTTGCGATTTCTAATAAATGTATTTTCGAAATAATAAAATTTCCGGGCCGCGGGCTCAGTGGTAGAGCGTTCACCTCTAGTGCATGGGGTATCGGGTTCAAACCCTGCTCCCGCCAAGTGAACTTTGTGGTGGACAAACACCGTGTGCGTGGGTTTTCTCGGGGCTCTCCTGTTTCCTCCCACTATCTTCATTCCAGCATTTCATTCATTTCTCATCTTCACCGTCTCCTTTAGCCTAGCCGGTATAATCGTGGGACGTAAATCTAAAAGATTTCATTTCATTTTTTTAATAAAATTTGCAAAAGATAAAAATAAGAAAAAATGGCTTAAGTGTCGTACATTACCTATGTTAAACGAGTTTATAAAAAGTCGACACTGACCTTATTCAAGGCACCATTAGTATGACTGAGAGAAACCAGGGAAAGACTTCAGTCAGGATAGCGGTTGCTGAGCGTAATCCAGGACCTTCCCAATACGAAGCCAACGCTCTACTAACTGAGCTACTGTTACTCGGTAATATAAAACAATACTTTAATATAATTACTTCTAACTCGAATAAATAGTCAGATACATTTTCTGTTGAATTTGCAGAGTTTAAGCTCTCATTAGGAACCGGCCAAGGGTTCATTTGGTACGACACAGGTTTGTTGTTTCTCTTTTGATTTCAGTTTTTGCCTTTTTCTTCGCGGTGCCAATCTTACGAAAATATCCTTCGAAGAAGCAGAGGAGAGAATTGTTACTTCTATTTTACCAATAATAAGCTAATTCATGATTATAAATCAAAATAAAAGTTACTGTGCTTTAAAGTTGAAGTAACACATTTGTATTTTACTCGCGCTATTTATTTTTATTGCATCAGACAGCTACACATTTTCCTTGTAATCGATGTCTACTTTCGAAGAAAGGTATATTTTCATATCACTGCGTTGCATAAGGACGTTAAGGCCAAAGATAATTATTTATATCCATATGTAATTTAAATAAATAAATAAATTTATTTAAACAAAAAGCCGGTTCAAATAAAAAAACTGGTTTAAACCAAAAAATAGTTTTTTTTAAAAAAAAAAGAAAGAAAAACCTTCTTCCCAACCCTGTGTAGCAGACAGACACTGGTATCCAACAAAATATTTTCCACCAGTTGTATCGGGTAATATTAATTTTTATAAGCGTAAGTTATTTTGGGGTTCCTATAAACATAAATTACACACGGGTAGAATCACAGTACTTACAGACAAATTGTTGAACGGATCAGGAGAGCTTAATGAAGTGATATTTGCCTGTTTGTTTGTTTAGTTTGAGATATTGTATTTTCTATTTGAGTTTGGGATACTGAGCAAGGAACACTGAAATTTCGAAGCTACCGTATATATATATACCAATTTTAAGCTAGCACCAATCACGAAAAGAAAAGAGAGCTGTTGTAGTTCCGGTTCCTAAATCTTTCTTTCGATCGTTTTTACGTTATTTTTTTTTTTAACTTTCTACGAACTCTTGTGGAATATCAGTTAGGGCCAGGTTATTGTAAGTTCTTTTAGTTTTCGTCGTTACTTTTCGTGATGTAAGAATATGTGGTGGGGTATATGGAGGGAGAACCCCTCCCCCATTATATTGCGAGTGTTATTGCCGCATTTTCATAAAAGTAGGCCTTTTCTGTGTGCACATTGGGAATGTTCTCTTTGCCATGTACTTGTATACGGACTTCGAGAGATCCGTAAAAGGTAAAGAGAGGGGCGCAACGTTATGATTGGTGTCTGAGGAAGAAGGGGGCATTTGTGCTGTATCGAGGACCACACGAAATCGAAAAAGTACCAAAGTGTACTACTTCTCGGTTAGATTACATTACGTTACGTTAGGCTAGGCTAGGTTATGTTCAGTTACCTTCAAAACAGAGGCATGTAAACTTTTACAATTTAGCATAGAAAATTACTACGTAGGGCTTGATAATACCGAAATCATGGCAATCCGTCCTCTCATGGTTCGCTCTTTTAAAACTGAAACATGGCGTAAACTATGAGCGCTAGTTTACTGTACTTGATTTTTCATTGACCGTAATTTTATTTTTTATATCGAACTTCCGAAGAATAAATAAAATATCACGGCTTCAGTTTTTAAAATAAAGGAAGAAGAAAGAAGAAGAAGAAAGGGAAAATGAAAGAGGAGAAGAGGAAAAGAAGAAAAGAAATAGGGAAGGGAAATGAAAAGAGAGAAATACGGAATGATTACGGAAAAAACTATAAAAGGTTATATTAATTGTTGAAGAATAACCAAATTAAATGAACTACTGACAGAGAATCCAATTTGAAGTAATTTAGAGTAGACACATGTTCCCACATACAACCCAGACCTGGATCCAGGTAACTACACAAGAGAGAGTTATCCGGACCCAGCCCCGGTGATGAGAAAATTTAATTAAATTAGTTGTTAATTATTTCGTAATGCCAAAAATCCAACTAATATTTAGCATTTGTTGATCACAGTGGAGGTAGCTAGCACATTTGAGCTATTCAGAAAAAAATATTAATTATTTAATTATTATAATAATTATTTAATTTAATAACTGTCTTTTCTTTTATAGATAAAATTCTGGACATTTGATGAGATCGTCGTTTATTTTAGATATCGTATCAATTTGGTTTAAAACTTAATTTAAAACTAAAGCCCGTCTCACACGGAACTGAACTAAGACCTCAACCCAGGCTACAACTTAACAGTGTTTCCTAACTCAAACTTCTATGCAATTTCTTTTATCCTGAGGTGTTCTAGGGGTCTTAGACGATCCTTAAAACTAGGTAGGTTTTATCAGCAGAGCCTCTCGTGGTCGCTTCATTAAAACAGACGAAAAACGCGTTACGCACAAAGAAATCAACTGTCCTAATCGTAAATATTATTGTTTTTCTATTTCACGATATGAGTTCATCCGATGAGGATGAAATACCCATAGCAGCGATATCTGCTCTGTTGCTGACACAAAATCCGCCCTCCCCTCCCCCCAAAAGAAACGTGAGAGAGAGAAAGAGTAAAGAGGGGCTGGTGGACCAGGGAGTGAATTCTTCGCCGCAATAATGCACAGGAAAGTACCGTATTTTCAGTGGTGAATAATTAACTACTTACAGCAGATCCTCGTCCCTACAAAAAAAATCTACAGAATGGATTATTCAGAATTCCATACGCTACTGAAATTAGTAACTCCGAAAATTCATCAGCAAGATACGAACATGGGGGAGTTTGTATCAGCTGAAAAATGGTCTGTAGATCCTTGGATCCACCTGATTGTAGAACTGAAAATCAAATGACTTGTCCAAATATGTAAATGAGGGCAGTTATCAGAAGCAAAAAGCTAAAATAAAGAAGAAAAAGCAATTTTCTAGTATAGGTACTGAGTGCATCCGCTCAGCTCAGTACCCACAAAAAATGCCCACATAGCCCCTAAAGTAAACTCTTACCGCGCCGGGAACCTATCTCATGCACTACACCCGGAATTCTTGTATTGTGCCAGCATTGTGGAACTGTTCCCCAAAATTTCAAGAAAGCCACATAACAGTGATGACAATTAACGCTCATTGTTTCTGTTTTTGGCGCATCACATCTGAATTTTATGTTTAGAAGTGTAGGATTACTACTCTAAACTTATTACAAGTGCTTTACGACGGATAAAATAAGCGAGTTGATATGAAAGATGCCTGTATAGAAACTATTTTCCACCGGCGGTGAATTTCTGCACAGTTTACAGAAGTTGTATTTTGTTTACAAGTGGAACGCTACTAGTATAAAACCATGACAAATGCTATTGAAACTCGTATCATTGTTAAAACTCACTCGTTTTCACTACCCTTGCTTATGCGGATACCTACCTTTGCTGACGCGCCTGTTCCCTTCAGACGCACGCCCTCACAGCTTTGCTCTGCTACGACTCGGTTAGATAGCATTCGTGCTTTTTTAGTGGCGACCTAGCGCAGGTTGTTTTGTGTTTTTTGGGCTGTAGTTTTTATGCATGCATCCGGACGCTGTATTTATACGCAAATCGTAAAAGAATTATAATTCTACAACAATTGTTTATGATACCCCCTTGAATTTTAACTATGCCATGTGGATATTTTCATGTCGCCCAGCTTAAATCATTTAGGAAACAATAAGAAGGTAATTAGTGAAAGGATTCTAATTTTTGAACAATTATTTCGAGTGGTGCGCCAAACGTAAACCTGCACGCTTTTTTAACATGTTACATTTTTAGAATACCAATTACACAGTATACTTAAATCACCTATTTTTATTCTTTTAAAGGATGTAATTACATTTGTTCATACCAGCAGCGTTCGAGCGGACACCTTCACTGCATACCTCCTCTAAGGTCTTTTATAAATAATATAAATCGTGGTACAAAAGATCATATTTTTCGTATGATTCTAATGTTTCCCTTGTCCATGCAGCATTGTTTTGAAATTACAGCTATAAATAAAGTTGAATGTCGCCAGGCGCTACTCTTTTCTGATTGGTAGTTGTATGCAAGTCCAGATGAAAATAGAAACTGTTACTATTTCTTCCAAGTTAGGATCCAAATAAGGACAGCAGAAAATTTCAACCTGAACTAGGGGCAAGTTAGCTCTCACACGATGGTTAAGTAAGGTCGTGAATTTTAGATCGTGAATCGCAGCCTTACTTCAGTCCCGTTTGAGACAGGCTTAAAAGAGAATGAAAATGTGGGGCGGGGGAAAATTGACACCTGGGTACGGTATATCAAAAGTCTACTGTATATTTTTATCTAATTTCCGTTTACCTCTGGTGCTTGGGGTCCCGGGTTCGATCCCAGCCCCCGCCATGTGAACTTTGTGGTGGGCAAACACCGTGTGCGTAGGTTTCCTCGGGGTTCTCCCGTTTCCTCCCACTTTATTCATTCCACCATTTCATTCATTTCCCATAATCACCGTCTCCTTTAGCCTAACCGGCATAACCGTGGGACGTCAAACTCAAAGATTTCATTTCATATTCATCTTTTTCTAATTTCTTGTTACCACCCAAATTATTTCCGCTTTGAGCAATATAAACAATAGTAAAATAGGCTTGTTGAGTGACGCGAAAAAAAATCTAAATTACAGAGTTACACTGAACCAAAATGCAGGGAGTTCATCAAACTATGTTTTCAGCTGGTCAATAAATTCCATGAATATTCTAAAAATGTTTTGTAATTCAACCATATAATACTATTTACAATGTCAGACCAAATTTTCAATGTTGTATGTCAATGTAAACAAATCTTCCCCCAAAACTATGAAGTAGAAAGGTAGCCTTCTGTATTTGCACAAACCTGTTCATACAGGACTCGGGTGTGAAAATAAATACCCGAAATAGTCATAAGAATACTAATAATCCCACATTACATCACATATATTTCTCGAAGTGCCTTCTTATTCGTAAATATTTACTTCACTATAATCAATAATCATATTTATCATTCATATTCATATATACTCCTAACTAATATGTCGTCGATTTACTAATAGGCACCCTATACTTCATATTACTGACTGTTCGAGGCAGTCACATTCATTTAATATACTTATATTCAACTAAAATTCAATAAAATCGTAGTATTGATTAACACACGGAAATCATGTATGAACTCAATACCATTTAACTTTAATACCTAATACATTTCCCCTTACAGCCAGGAAAATTACATGTTTACACAGTTAAGAGAGAGAAATTATCAAAACTGATTCTTTATTTAATGCAATTTGCTTAAACTACAACAATGAACTTTCATTCTGCGGTTACGAATCAAAATAAAATTAATGTTATGGTCTGACTTGAAACGCAAGTTTATATGGCTGAAATACTATTTAAGGAAATAAGTGAAGTTTATTAACGTTGATGTTTCAGTTGTTTGATTAGATAGAACGTCAAGATCTTCAGTAATGTTGTATCAAGGATCAATATAGCCACCAAATGGTTTATCTAAGCCAGGAATGGTATAGAATTTTAAATAATAACTAATTTACCACGCATGTCGATGAACCTATTTCACTAATGAAGTACGAAATTTGGTCACAACGGCGCTGTACACGCATGTGAATTCTCCTTGTACTCAGTCTATTAATTCGCTGCTAAAATTACTGAAATGCTTTGACATTCATGTCAACGAACTATAATGGAAAATTTGGTAAAGAACAACACACGGTCCAGTCCTGCACACTCATACCCCATACTCATCAACATACTACAATTAACTACCATTCACATCACTACACAATTACACCTACTAATACATATAACTCGATACATACTACTCAAATTTAAATGCACACCAAAACTACAAATAAATCATCACTAAACCGGCTCTGAATTCAAAGAATAAACTGATCTAGGACCTGGTGGCCCTACTTATAATTACTACATCTTTACCAAAACAAAACAGAAGATAATTTGGAGATCCCCTTCCTGAAGAAAGTCTCCCAAAAACTGGTAATTCAACCCATTTTTTGGTGGAAAACGGTATTCATTCTAGAAATCTGAGCGGGAGCCCCTATCTAAATTTACTCAAACATAATCACTGAAATTACCCTAACAACATAAAATACTAGAGATACCGTTAACTTAATGTTTGTCGAAGGGCTATAACAGTTTGACTTACCAGCACAGAATCCGATGCCCAAATACGCAAGCAACCTCTTCATTACCCATGATCCCCAAATAAAATTGTATCAATCAAAGCAAGGAACTTGGTGTTGAGAAAATAAACCGAATATATATTTACTAAAATTCTAAATATAACTGAATTTTAACATAATTAAAGTATATCAAACTAAGTGGAAGGGGACTTAAAATATTCTTTTAAATTCAGATTAGTGTTTAAAGCCAAAAATTTTACCCAATGGCGGATATATAATTTCAACTAGGAGTGAAACGATACTACTCATAATTCTTTGTAATAAATGCGTTTGCTCTTGAAACAATCATATACTAATGTACAATAAAAGTAATTTTCCCTCAAAATACAATATCTATCGATTTGTAGTTTAAATAAATACTAATTTGGAGAATAATAATAATCAAATAACTAAAATATACCGACCGAAAAGTATTTAAAAAAAAATAGAGGTAAATAGTGCGTTCCATCCCAACAAAAATTCTGTACTATCAATGCTGTGACAGTATGTCATAACTGATTGCTTATAAGCACGGCGTCCGGATGTATACTACAGTGCAAAAAATCAAACCAACCTATGTTAGGTACCTGCTAAAATGTAGGAATCCTATCTCACTGAGTCAGGGCAAGGCGAAGGTATTGAGCCCGTGCGGGGTGCATCCGATGGAAGCAGGCGTGTCAGTGATGATGGGTGTGCGACTGAGTAATGAAAACAGGTGGTTACTAGTTTCAATAGCACCACTTCATATTAGTAATCAGTTAGTTTCAATAGCTCCACTTAAAAAAACATTATACCGTACCTTTCATACAATTTCAAAAACTGACGTTCGTTATTTTCGCATAATTCTATAAAATGCAAACACGATATGTTACAACCTTGACATACACACGTTATTTCCACACTGCTTTTTCCGACACTAAATATAAGTGAGCTTCTCTGCCAAATAGTCCCTTTCTCCTTCACCTACAGTGTCCCTTACATCAAACACAGCCTACAGCAATCACTTTCTTAACTTCAACTATTCCCCTCGCCTCACTTTCACTCACTCTTCTTCACAAACCAAAATAAATGATTCAATTCACCCGGTAAATTAAAAAAAATGGTCCGGCGATACAACACTTACTCCTCTCACACCTTCACTTATTTGCTCTTCAATCTACCTTCTATTGAATTCTCGAAGTCCTTGCACAATTACAAAGTACAGGGATTTAGTAAACGTTCCCTTGAACATAAGCACCAGTAGCCATATACACAATCTATGGAAACAAATGAAATGCAAGGTGTACGTAAGCATGTGTGTGAAACCCAATTTGTAATACTTACCCTTGCACTCTGTATTCCATAAATGATTCTTGATTTTTCTACGTACGTGAATAAACCAAAGAAAAGTCGCAATACTATTCAGATAAAGTCACGAAAATTAGCATGTACTGCATGTTTTAAAAAAAAGAAATAAATAAAGAAAAGAAAAAGATAGATTAAAATTTACATTTCGCAATCGGCTTAAGAATCGAATTGTTAATCGGCTTAAATTACTGTTTAACTACGAAATAATATAGTATACATTTTAGACAAGTTAATTCATTTACAATATCCAAATATAACTATAAATACAGAATATTCCACTTACTCTTATATATGAACCGTTTGATTGATTACTCGAATCTTCCCGATCTTCATTGAAATAATGTACACACAACACATCAACCGATAACACCCAATATGGCGTATGTTCATGTTGGTATCATGTACCTTCTACTATTGTCATAGGTATATTCTTCGGTACGAATTTACTGTACCCATAAATCTTCCATGTACCCACTAATTCATGGGTAAGAGGCTGAGATGCGGTGTGTACCCACTAAAGTCTTCGGTACATTAAATTTTCATAGGTACATCAGCGAAGTACCTTCTATTTCATGGGTACTTGTGCAAAATCATGGGTACTGTTTTTAGAGTGTAAGAAAGGCAGAGGGGGCCAATATTTATGTGAAAAGAATAAAGTATGTAATGGGCCTGTCAAGCTAGAGAAATGAAATTTTATATATAAACCTTTCATTAAAAATAAAGGGACAGGTATTTTACCAGTTTTGAAATTTTCCATGAACTTTTTCTACCTAGCTAAATCATAAATACTGTCATAAAGTTTGGAGTGGTGTTGTAGGCATCCGCAGTGACACAGTCCTGTCATCTGTGCGTAAAGTGGAAGATGCATGTAGGGTGTGTTTGTTCATGACATACGTTGATACTGTACTGAGTTCTGATGGAGTGGGGCGATTACGAAAATCGTCTATCAGTAATTGCACTACACAAGGTCGGAAAGACAGCAGGTGAGATTTTCAACCTCCTGAAACCCCTACAAATCAGTAAGAGATTTGTGTATCGCGCCATACAGCCGAGACTGGAACGGCAGCTGACCCGCGCAAGGAGTGGCAGACCACTAACGTTACGAACCCCGCAGTCCCAGAAAGCAGTCGCAGCAAGAATTCGAAGAAATCCTGTTCGAACACAAAGTGTGATGGCTGCTGAGATGAACATCAGCAGAAATTTACTGTCTCGTGTGCTCAGGAGTGATTTACATCTACGGGCGTATAAGAGGCGGACTGGTCACTTTCTGACCCTAACATTAATGTAGCAGACGGTCCTCAAATCAAAGAGACTGTTGCAGCGTTACGCCAACAATCTGCACAGAAAGATTCACTTTACTGACGAAAAGGTGTTCACAATTGAGCAGGCCTACAACGCCCAAAATGACTGTGTGTATACCACGTCATCTACTGCAGCAGTTCTAAGGATTCAGAGGGCACTTCATCCTGCCTCAGTGATAGTTTGGTGGGGAGTGAGATACTCAGGCAAAACCAAGCTGCATTTTTGCGAACGTGGTAAAACATCCGCCGAGATGTACCAGGACACAGTGGTAACACCTATAGTGAAACCACTGTCTGCTACCATGTCCCCTGGAGAAAGTGGACCTACCAGCAGGATTCCGTTCCAGGCCACAAAGCGAAAACAACCCAGGACTGGCTGGCACGGAACGTCTCCGACTTCATTTCCACCGCTGATTGGCCTTCTAGCAGCCCGGTCCTTAACCTGTTGGACTACAAACTTTGGGCAGTCCTTCATTCAAAAGTCTACCATAAACGGCATCCATCTGTCGACAGTCTGGAATAATCCTTGACCCGAGCAGTGAACAATTTTCCCATGGACGTGGTGCGTAATGCCATTGACCAGTGGCAGGACAGACTTCGTGCCTGCATCAAGACCAAGGGGGGACATTTCGAAAAGTGATTGGTGCGTCAGGTGTACAAGATATCAATGTAAAATATGACCAAAATAAATTGCCTTGGTGTTAATATTCTTTGTGTTATTCACATTCAAACTTGTGACAGTATTTATGACATAACTAGGTACTATGGTTTTGAGTCGAGGTCAGAGGCATAGTACTGTAATCCAGCTATTTGGAGGTAAGATAGTGTGATAAAGAACTCCCTATACTGTAATTATTGATCTTGCATGGTAAGGCCCTTCACAGTGATCTAGATTTTACCTCAATCTGTGTCTCTACGTCTCGTATACGAGGATATTTCCAAAATTTTCGTCCTGACAATGAAATATCGCACCACTAGAAAAAAGCCGTTCATAGCATGTAGTGACATCTATGGAAGAAATCGGGGGTAAAGTAAGGGGAAACGAGGGGGACGCCGCCCCACCTCCAAAAAATATGTACGGCGTCCCCCCTCCAGTTCCTAAAAAATTACAATGGGTAAAAATAGACAGGAGGACGGAGTGACGTCATGCCATTAATTACCATCTCCTCACCCTTTCAGGTCCACTTTTACCCCTGGAAGAAATAATATATTAGTCTAAACTGTGTAGTTGCATTAGTTCACTACAGACACTCATTTAAATCAGTCGCTCAGTGTTGAACTCGCTACGCCATGACAATGCTGCAGTCTATACAACTGTTTTTGCCAAGGTTGCAATGATAGACTTTATCTTTGAGGACATTCAGCATTTACCTACAGTCCAGATCTATTGCTGCTACCTTGGGAACAACACTAGAGCACTGTCTTACTGTTAGCGAGCTCAACGCACAGTGGCTAATTCAAATAATTGCGTGCAATGAATTGACGCAGCTAGACAGATGAAACTGATTCGGTATTTCTTTCATAAATAGCACTATATACACTGAGAAAAGAAACATATGTGGTGTACGTAAAAACGTACATTACATGCGTAAATCCTGCAGGTTTTGGACAATTATATGTAATATCCTGCAACAAACCTATAACTGAAAAATTATGTTTTATACGTACTTTTCATATAACTGTTCCGAATAAACGTACTTTCTGTATGAAAGAAAGAAAATGCATATAGGCGGTCAGTATCTCACTTACACATAGACGTATAACATGTAGCTGGCGTACTGAACATACATATACGTACCGTATGTAATATACGGAAGACTGAAAGATGTCAGACATCCTGCAGCTGCATGATGTAACATCTAAGCGGGAAAAGGGCATTACGTATGGAGCATATGCATAACATAAGCTCCGTACAGATTTCAGTAGTAAACATAAGGATTCCGTATATTTGTACATCATACATCTGTTTGGATAACGGAGTTTTCTACCCTACAGTAGAGCGTCGATTATCCGAACGTCGGTCAACCGAACGACCGCTTAACCGAACTGTGTACTCGCTCGCTTAAAGGATTTTTTAAAACGTTAATTTTGTGTACTGTGTGTATTGTTCATGCAAAATGCGTATGTAATGTGTACATATTTTTGTTTAATAAACTGTACCACATACTATATATTCCTACTAAGGTTGCCTTTGTACGTTACTTTGTAATACTTAAAGAGATGCCTGTTTTTATGAATAAATTTACTGTACAGTATTTCTTTTTGGCAAATAAACATATACAGTTCGATTATCCGAACAAACCAGTTTTCCGAACACCCATGTCTCCCAATTACTTCGGATAATCGACGCTCTACTGTATATCATTAACGGTTTATTGGCAGTAACGTGATATTTCAGTATAAGACAGGAATCTTTTGGAAATACAATGTAATCTCGGTGTGCTGGATATGCATATAATCATCTAGTTAAACTTCAACAAATCACAAAAACAACTCCGCGAGGATTTGTGCAACCGCCAATTTATTTGTATTCACACACTGTCACACGTAGTTAAGAGCGTACATTAATAGTACATCTCGTGCTTCATGACCATGGGAGTCTCTGGCGGGGGGACGCGTCCCCCCAATATTTTGAAATACGAAATATTCAATATTTTATTTTAATTTAATTTATTTAGATACTCACTAGCAGTTAGATCATTTCCTTTGATGTCCCCCCCAAAAAAAATTTTACATGCCAGAGATGCCAATGTTCATGACCTCGGAATTGCAAAAAAAAAAAAAAAAAAAAAAAACAAGTACACACACATACACACAAACTCTAAAATGTTTCTACGGGATGCCAAATTACAGACCAATAATACAATTTCAACGCAATAATCCATTCATAGTGTATAACCTTGTAAGTGATTCATATTTCTCTAAATCCATTCCCAAAATTGATTAAGATTCCTTGATTATTTTATACATCGTTGCTTCTAACGTTAATGCAATTTTTCATGTTAAATACAGACAGAAGTATATACATATCTAAGATTCTAACATCTTCAGTGTTCATAAGTATTCAGTCTCTAATACAGAAGTTCTAATTCATCTTGTTACATATTATAAGGATACATTATCGGTAAGTATAATTTTGAAAATATTTAAGAAATAATAATAATAATAACAATAATAAATAATTCAAAACAGATCTCTTTTCTTCAAAACTGTCATTTCGCATTAAGATACAGACTATCTAGTAACGTTATAAAACAAATTTTAAGTATTACCTCGTACTTTACTCGCCTCGTCGTGCAGATATATCATTTGAAGCGAAACTAATTTGCGCAGTACACAGTTTGACTCACATTCTGATTATGATAAATGTGAGAAATATACCTGCAAAAGAGAATGTAGTATATTTCTCACGAAAGAAACAAAAAACATAATATGGAAATTGTAATGTAATTAGTACAGTGTGCATGTTTTGGTCATTAGGCAAATGGAACAGCTATCTTGCGCAATACTCGGTTTGAAGCCTAGGAAAGATATGTTTTGTTCTCGCGCTGATTTTACTAATCCTGGTTCCATATTATCCCCCCATATATATATATATATATATATATATATATATATATATATATATATATATATATATATATATATATATATATATATATATATATATATATATGTGTGTGTGTGTGTGTGTGTGTCTGTGCGTTGCCGGTACGTACTTTTTTATGAGAACAAGCCCACTAGGACATTTCATTCTCTGATTCTGTGTAGTGTAACCGGTGGTTTCGGTTTGTTTTAGAAATTGATGAAGATGAATGAACATTCTATGTTGTTACACCAATGAGAGAATCCAGTTTTGTAACTCTAACCATGAATGCACAACTTATCTTTGTAGATACAACAAACGGAAAGTTAACATCATGAAAAAACGTAAATTCTGTACACAACATACGTACATTTACACTTTCATCAAGGTTGCTAGTTCTGTATATAATTAACTCAATAAAGGTTATGGTTCTTTTTAAAATTCTTGAATCAACGTACAGGTTTTATTCTTTTATATAGTGTTTACACGTACGTATTTAGTTATATTGTGGAAATGCTTTTCTGCTCATAAAGCAATAGGTATAGCCACACGATGTGCCGAGTATGTCTTATATGTTCAAATACCATAATGAAATCTCGCAAAGGTAAATAAAAATCACTCATTTTTCAATGCATTAGATTTTGAAATAGGTACCTTAAAATGGTTTCATACTTTCATCTTTCTTTCTCCAATTATCACGCATTCTAAAATTTATTTGTAATTCTTAAATTCATTAAAGGGGGCTTACTGGAAGAGCGCTTACGTCTCATACGTAGGGTCTATGGTTCGATCCCTGACCAACTAAGTTTGTGGTGCTGAACACAGTGTTCGTGGGTTTTCTTGCGGCACTCCCGTTTCTCCCACTTTCTCATTCCACCATTTCTTCCATCACCATCATTTTATTGCCTTAATCATAATCTCTCTTAGCCTAAAGAGCATAATCGTGGAATGTTAAACTGAAATATTTTATTTTCATTTTTTAATTCATTGAAATAACACTTTATCTAACTTTTTTGTACACAGAAAAATCCATTAAAATGAGCACACGAGAATGCCATAATAAGAAAATAGAAGGGTTATAGTTATCTTTGTGCGCTCCTATAGATGTAATGTTCTGGCTACATCTGTTATAAGGTCTTGTTCTGCAGTTTACATGTGGTTCGTTCAGTTTACAAGAAATCAAGTTCATTTTTTAAAGTATCATTTTGAATGTATTTCACCTTTACACTTCTGCGTTTTATAAATAAATCTGAGCACAGTACAGTAGACGGAAAATTCATTTCAAATGGTTTAGATCTTTTTCAGGTAATGATGGCGTAGATAATGTCAATTTAAATATCAAGTAGAAACCATAGAAATTACCCCGCTTTCCCTCTTGAAAGTTGAATTTCGGAAAATGTTGGAACAAGTTTCACTTATTTTTAATGTGAAGTTTATATACCTAGGTATAGTGTTTCATCCTCTTAACTTGAGGGGTTCCTGATGGACTAAATTTTTGGCATTACTCTTGAACCCCCGATCGGATTTGCATGTCACTCTCATCAAATAGTTTAATTAGATTCGATGAATAAGATTTCTTCTAGTTTGGGTTTATATTACGATTATTTATCCATTCATTTTGAACCGCTAATTTTTCCCCGCTTGTAGTATCTAAATTGAACATCCTCGGATTATTATTACTATTATTATTTTGAACTCAGAAACTTTTTTATAGTTATATTGTTACGGAGAGCTTTTATCCGTTACGAGATTTCAACCTGCGAGATTTAGTCTGTGATGTTTCGGTCAGGTGAGGATTTAGCCCGCCCCAAGATTTTGGACGACGAGGTTTTGTTCATGCGAGGTTTGGACCGCGAGATTTTGTCACCATTTTTTTTATCGACATACTTACTAATTGCATTTCAATGAAACTTATTAAATGTATAGACTAGGATATATCATATTACTCGATTTACCCATTGTGCAGGTATCTGCTTGCAACTGGAGCTCGTACAAGAATACCCAAATGTAAAAATAAATTCTTTTTTCGGAAACAAATTTTGATTTTTTTTTCAATTTCTCCGACCCGTGAAACACGTTTATAACATAATTTAAAGCATTTTTTTTTAAATACGGTGACTATGAATCTATGGTAATTAGAGAAATTAAATGATTTTTGAGTTTAACGTCCCTTTCAGCAGCGAAGCAATATGAGACGTAGACCTACTGATTAAAGTGGAATCCGAACTCCATGAACTCCCGCCGAGAATCGAACACGGATCTCCTGCGCCAAAGGTGGGTATGCTACCACATAGCCACTGAGGAGCTCTATGGTAATTAGAATGTAAGTAGGAGCCTTTTGAAGACAATTTTTTTTTTCTTACCAATTTTCCACTATATAATATAAGACTGAAAATATTTTATGTCCATACCTATTATCTGTTTTTTGAGATACTTGTCGTGGAGGTACCGGCATCATGGGCTATGCTAGAGGACGCAAACTTGTAAAAAAAAAAAAAAAAAAAAAAAAAAAAAAAGATATCTTTCGGGGAAATTACAAAAATACTCCTGGAGAGCACGGCACTTAAATGACATCACAGCATTTTTCAAGGATGACTTTTTAAAAATGGAACATATGCAATAGCATATCTTAAAACTCAACGATGAATTATTCTTTTTTTCTTCTATACATCATAATAACATACCATAGATTTGTTTAACTAAGAAACTGTGTATGATTTAACGTATTACAGTTTTCTTCCATTTACTGTTTCTTGTAGAAATACTCTCTATGGTTACTTTTTAAAAAGAAGCGTAGCCATATAATTAAAACATGCTATTCAAGGATGTAGATAAAGTTTGGAACATATAAAAAAATTAAGAAAGAAAATACTTCTGCCCCAAAATAACACTTTCTATCTTCTTACCTGGCGCATTTAAGAAATGTTATCATAAAACTGCCATCTATACGCTTCTGCAGACTCAAACATAGACATCTCATGTGGTTCGGATTTCACGTTAATCAGTAGGTCCACGTCTCATATAGCCTCGCTGCTGAACGAGGCGTTAAACTCAAAATCAAATCAACTGAAACAGACATCATTTATTGAATACGTATCAGTTTCTACAGCTACGAATATTTTACTGCATTTAGCACTTGCTCACCACCGCTATTCTAAGATCCCGTATCATGTATGGACTGCTAACAAGGGATGACTTAAATACAAGTAATATTTATTCAGAATAGAATACGTACTCTAAATAAGCGACAATATAATAGATAAAAGAAGTATTTACTGAAAATATAATATATTGTATATTGGACATAAGTAGGCCTAACTATAGTCTATAATAAAAAATAATCATTCAGAATAGAATATGCGCTGAAAATAAACACTGATATAATAAACAAAAGTAATTTTATTTGGAACAAAATATGTGCTGAAAGTAAACCATGATATAGTAAATACAAGTAATTTTATTCAGAATAGAATATACACGGATAGATTGAAAACTAACGACAATATCATAAATAAAAATAATTTTATTCAGAACATAATACGTGTATCTATATGCTGTAAATTAACAACGATATAATAAATAAAAGTAATTTTATTCTGATTAATCTATTCTGAAAATAAAGGATGGTATAATAAATAAAAGTAATTTTATTCGTAATAGAATATGTACTGAAAAGAAACAGTGATATAATAAATAAAAGTAATTTCATTCAGAATAGAATATATACTGAAAATAAGCGGTGATATAATAAATAAAAGTAATTGTATTCAGAATAAAATATTAACTGAAAATAAATGAAGATATACTAAACACAAGTAATATCATAGAGAAAAATATGACAACAAGCGATGAAATAATAAATACAAGTAACTTTATTTTTCTTTGTTTTCACTTGGAAAATAACATTCTTGTTCAAACACTAAATTTTTGCCTATCTTAACAAACTACAAATATGGTGAATTCCATACATTACACAAAGCGAATTTCACGCTTTGTGTAAGAAAGGGGAAAAATATATAGAGGATGAATGTTTTAGAAGAGAAATATATCGGAGAGAGTACGGTAGGATAGGGTAGAGTGGGGTAGAATGGGTGGTATAGAGACAAAATAGAAAGGAAACTGGTTTCTCCTCATTTCCTTCCGATTTGGTCCTCTGTGCACGCACAAAGCAATGAATCTCCCGAGAACTGAAAGAAAGACTCGTATAGGAACTCTCATTAACTACCCCGTTGGGAACGTGAAAACAAGGGGTGGAGAACAGCAGGCCATTTTTACTAGCCTGTTGGTGTTCGAAAGCTTTTTTCTATATAAATGGAAAGCCGGTAAAGTCTGGGCTGAATAGGGATGAGCATTAAGAGGTAGCAAGAGCGAAGGGGGTGTAAAGAAGACGTGTTAGAACGGATAAATGAGACAATACAAGGCTCTAGGGAGTTCAAAGGAGGAAAAGAATTTAAATATAAATGAATAGAGAAGAGATGTTTAAGAAAAAAATAGGTTAATTCTAAGTGTAACAGTAGGTATGGAAGATGATGGTTCTGTTACAATTATATAAATCTTGTTTGCAAACCATTATACCAACTATTATTAATGTTATTAGTTGGAAGTGAAATATTCAACGTGATAGTAAGTCCAAGGTAAAACAAAAGTGAAAAATGTTCTTAAACATTTTTACTTACCAGTTTAAAATACAATATTGCCTTCGGAATCCGAGTGCTTCCGAATTTGAACAATCTAGAATACATACAATAATTTCGAGCAAACATTTCCTCGAAATATGAACGTCTAGCTCGTCTGTACGTACATTTCATCTGCGATTGATTTCCCCCTCGGCACACATATACCGTTGTTATCGGAAACAATAATAAAATGGTAAATTTGGACATGGGGTTCTAAAGGAGTAAATTTGGATTGAAACGGTATCGGAAGTGTGGCTATTCCTCTCAGTGACTCCGAGAACTATAGATTCAATAGTAATATTGGTCATTTTCGACCATTTTTATATCCCTCCCACTTTCCCAACTTCTGGGGATAAATTTGGATTTAAGCAGCTCGAAAATGTCTCATCGGCCCCGAAAACTATGGAGTCGACACTAATATCAGTAATTTCCGACCATTTTTAAATATCTCACACCTCCCCTCCTCTAAGGTGCACCGTCAAAGTGAAGCGATGAAAACAATCCCACGCCCGAACCTTATCTATGTTGAAAATTTGTTCGAGATCGATGGGGTGAATCAAGAGTTACTAAACCATAAAGGTAGTCATATTTTTTTCTATATCTCTTCCTTCCCCAATTCTTAAATTCCACAGTCAAAGTGAAATGATAAAAAAACGTCCTAAGCCTCAACCTCACTTATATTAAAATTTTGATTAACATAGGTAGGTGGTTCGAGTTATCTCCTCCTGTCCCCTTCCCTACGTTGTAGCGTCAAAGAGAAACGATCAAAAATCATCTTAGGCCTGAACATCATCTATGTTAAAAATTTGATCGAGATCAGTCGGGTGGTTCAAGAGGTACAAAGTAATTATTATTATTATTATTATTATTATTATTATTATTATTATTATTATTATTATTATTATTATTATTATTACAGTTGAACTCGATTCAGGCCCGCAACCAGAGGGGGTTTTGGCCCCCCTAAACTAATGCGTTAAAAGTTAATGCAAAAATTAGAATTGAAATAAGAATAAATCAATAAAAATCTAGTAGTTTGGAAAAATAAATTCTTGTCTCTCATTAACATGTATAACGATATATAACAACGACTACACCTAGCTAGAGTTGCCAAATTATACCAGTTTTCCGAGTGTTTCCTGTTTTATTATTATTAGTCATATTATAATTTTCTAAATTTGGTCACTTTACTATAACCAAGTTTAACTGTATTTATTAACATTTTCCCCTAATACAGTGTTATTAGTACAGAGCGGATTTTAAGGTGCAGCACCTTTTCTGAAAAGATAGTTGTTATAACAAGCAAAGTTCAAAATATGTATTGCCGAGCATAAAACGAACTGAAATGAACGCACTTTGTCGCACCTTTTTCGTGAATGCTGCACCTTTTTCGAGAATGTTGCACCTTTTTTGCTAAATTCATAAAATTTCCCTTTTTCTTACTTCTTTTAGCCTTCAGCACCTTTATTGTCCCTTTTTCCCTATTTTTTAAAAATTTGGTCTAATATGATTTATTTTCAATCTCGTTTACACGTAACATTCCATAAATTTAGACGCAATCTTGACGGATTTGTTAGGGATAAATTTGAAGTGAATTTGCGAAACAATCCGGAGATAAAAAGCTTTCCAACGTCAACTGAACTTCCTGTCCATGCGCTTACAAGATGTGTACCAGTTGGTTTCCGTTGATGTCGAGCGAAGTTCTCCACATAAGGATCTCCTGAGCTCCAAGCGACAGAAACTAACATTTGAAAATACAGAAATGTTGTGCATAATTAAGTATAACCAGTTTCTGAAGATCCAGTGGTATGTGACGGTTTCTCAAGTCACAATATTGGTAAATTAACGTTTTCCTTTTTAAAATACCGAGTTGGTTTTAACCACAATTTTATTACAAGAATGTTGGATGTTATACAAGTTTGGGATTAAATAAAACAATTTTGCAATTTATGTCCAATGTTTAAAGCCAAGACTTTAACAATGTTTGCTGGTGCAGCGAACAAAGAATATTCATATAACTGTATACTATAGCACTTAATAAAGATATCATATTAGCACCTTTTTTTGCACATTTTTGAATGATTTTTCTGCCCCTTTTATTCCCTTTTTCCTACCACATTTTTGCACCTTAAAATCCGGTCCCTAGTTACTATTCTTGAAATCATTTTGGAAGTTCGAGTTTGTGGGCCCCACCAGCTTCTATTATTTTAAAGGAAAAAAGTTGTCTTGAAACTCAAACAAGGTTCTGAAATCGTTAAGTTCGTACTTCAAGGTATCCCTGTGTGAAGTTATAAAGTAAACAAGTTATCTATGTTTCGTAAGTAAAATTATATATGTTATTGAGGAAGCTAGTGGTACGGAACAATATATATAAAGTACTTTAATATTTTATAAACGAACCTATAAAAAAACGTAGCCTTTCAGAGTTGTAGGCTCCATCCGTCAATTAAATTGACCGTCACCCCGTGGATCCGTCAATTAAATTAAATGTTTCAATTTTATTGTCTTTATACAAAAAAGTACAGGAAACAACATTCTGCCTTGGTAAAATAAATGCCCTAACAGTAATTGAAAATTTTTAAGATTTTTTTTTTAAATAATGTAGCAGCAGGATCTGGTGATATGGTCTCTACTTCTCTTCGAGGCGAGATACTGTGATGGAAAAGGTCATATACTGTGAGGTTTGATCTTACATGACTAAGAAACGGATTTTTAAGTAATGTTAAATAACAAAATATGTACATAGAAATGTAAAAAAAAAAATCCAAAATTTATTAAATGATATCTCAACAATATGAAATATTTAACACATATTTATCTAGATATATCAACATTTTTAAGCGATTAGTCAACTGATGGAATCAAAATTAATCAAACGAAGTCCAACTAAATTAACTTAAAAATAATTATTTATGTTCATTTAACAACTCAATAAGAGAAGTGAATAAAATCTTCTATGAAGAGAACTCATTAAAATTGTAAATTTGATGGTTCTTCAATAGTCCAGATAAAAAATATCTATTTTGGAATAAGAATCAATTTAATAATTTTAGAATAACAAGTAAAAAAAATAACATACTTATATAATTTGGTCTGCAATTTTCCAGTTTAAGTAATATTAATAATTTCTTTGAACAAATGAGCTACAAAAATAAGTATTTTTAAAACATTCACACACACACACACACACATACATACATACATATTATATATATATATATATATATATATATATATATATATATATATATATATATAACAATTTGTTACACACAGCCTTACTGTATAAATACACTGCAGTCTCTAATCGTGAATTTCACGAAAAATTTTCACTCGCAGAAAATCTTACGCGAACTTATTTTGATCTACAATGAACTCTCTTGTACTTTTCAACGTTCTTTCATTTCATAAATATCCCCCTGGTGGAGACTATGTTCTTATATGCTGAAAACGATCTTTCAGCATGACACGATGTGCTTAAGCAAGAGAATATTTTTGATAAATATATCTTCTGGGATGGAAATTGATACTTCCTCATTGAGAATCTTATATTCACTGCCAAAGGCTGCCAATCCAAAATTTCTTTCCTAACCAAACTCAAACTTCCTGTAAAGTTTGTTACCAGCTTTACCTCGAACAACTACAAGTTTTTCCTTTACACTATTCACAATTTTGAAAGATTCCTGTAATGAATGTCATGAAAAGTCAAATTTATTTATGTTCTCTGAAACGAAGCCATAGTTGCTTGTATGCAATGGTTGAAATAGTTTCAGGATCCTTAAAAGCAGCTTTAGCTTCACGTACTGAAATTTCTTGTTGGAACGTGTCAATTACGGGTTTTACGTGTTTAAAATGTTAGCTGTGAAACATGGTCACCTATATCCAAGTTCCCCAAAGTGTAACTACGAGTTTAGGAGCAAAGGCACAGTCGATAAATTTATCTGTAACATTGCATTCGCCATGGAGCCTTTACAAAATACCTTTTTTGTACTTGTGTATAAGCTCATTTACTACCTGAGAAAAATTGCTAATTGCTTCCTCCGCCACAAGTTGGACTGCGTGAATTAAATGAATCAAATTGGGGTACAATACTTTTAAATCTCTTGCAGCTTTCAGCATATAAGCAGCACGTCGGAGTATCAAATCACTCTTTTTCTCTTCTTGAACTTCATTAGGTCAAAGTACTTTCAATCCAGTATTTACAAATCTTGCTATTGTCGAATGTTCTGTATTACTTATTTGATCAGAAGAACTTGCTTTCTACTGGAAAGAAGTTTCTTTATTTCTAGTATGGAACATGTTTCTCTTATCTTACTTCAACTGCGATTTCATAGAGCATTCAATTTCTTTTGTCACACTTTGTCCCTTCTCCCCAGCTAATTCTCTCCATACTTCTTCACATCTACATCATCAAAATATGTAATTACATAATAATCCAAGAGTTATATATGTCAATCCATGTTCCTGCTAACTGTATCAAATTCAATCCTCAGACATGATTAGAAGCCCATGATAACATTGGCTACCATCTGTTATATTCTCGGTGCTGCATAAAAATACAAATCACAACAGCTCAAACTAAAACTTAAACTGCGCTGGAATAAACAAAAATAAATAATTATAGCATGAGTTTAATTAGTATAACTTTTATTTGTAAATTATCACATTGAACTGAACATTCTTTAATTAACTAAAAGATTAATTAATTAATGATTGGTGACTATTTGTTTAACGTTTTGTAAAATCATTGTGAATTTTTAAGGTATAATTCATAATATGTATTAATAAAATATGATGTCTATTTTTATGCATTTTTAATCATTAATTTTATGGTAAATTATACTGTTATTACTTGGTTTTCACTATAGTTACATGCGTAGCGTGTTGCTAAAATAATTAAACTAATTAAAATTAATTAAAAAGGTTTGATTTAATCCCTGTGTTAGAGGATGAAACACTCATTATTTTTCAAATATAGAGCAAATCTGTATATTACTTCAAGCCCCAGAAGGCAGGATTATTCTATTAAATCATGTGTTTACTCTACATTACCTTGATTAGAATTTCGTTTTAAAGAAAATATTAATTTTATGATAATTTTGAGATATTGAATTGATTTTGGATAGATTTTAATTTTGTGTGTGTGTGTGTGTGTGTTTCGCGTTTACGAAACACACATGTTTTAAAGGATGGGAACAACTATTAACGTGAACTCCGAATCACGATCTAGGTTTTGAATTTAGAGGAGTTAGCGGGTACACAGAATACACCATACAAGATCAACCCTCACAGAATACGTCTCTTCCCACCACACTATTATAACTCCATGAATGGTGCATTACAGAACCACTCCACCAGCATCAGGTATTGAGTAAATAAATTTCAGTTTACGTTATGTTTAACATTAGTAAAAGAGCTCCTTCGTGGCTAAGCGGTTAGTATACGCGGCTTTGGCGTGGGAGACCCGGGTTCGATTCCAGGCGGGAGCTCATGCGATTCGCATTCCACGTTAATCAGTATGAGTCTCGTCTCATATTTTCTCGCTGCAGAAAAGGACGTTATACTCAAAATCAACTGAACTCAACATTAGTGTAAAACATGAAGAAATACACGCTGTATATAGTAGTTTCATTAGACTCTAGCTGCACCACATGTCTATGATTTATATATGAAATGTCCTCTTCCACTAGATGATAAGTATTTTACGTTCTATTTCTCTGTTGCAGAAAAACTAAGGGGCAACTTCTAAAGTTTGGCAACGATGCACTAATTTCGGACTCTTAATATATGGTGGCGCTTGTTAACTTCATAAAAATAGGGATCATTTAGACCAATCATTTCCAAGTGAATGGTCTGTGATGTCAAATGTTTGCTGTTCTCCTTTGCAGGGCATCACACGGAGAGGAAAACGAGCTGATTATTGTTCAGAAACAGCACTGGTGTCAGGTAAATAACATTAGTGTTGTTGATGATTTTGTAGGCATACTAAATGAAGACTCACGATTACGTGTACTCTAAGAATACTTCTTCTACTTCATTCTCCTCCCTTCCTTTGCTCTAATTTCTCTCTATGGTATTCCTCAGATTGTGAAAGCGCATTCCTACTCCATAACTTGGCCAGTTAAAAATGACTGGTTTATACAATCCCCCCAGCACGCTGAATCAGATGATGTGCTCCAATTTTTTTGACTATCTCGTTTTCCCGATATAATTCCGTATAACTTGTTTCTATGGTGCTATATCAAGAGTATTGTCTACAAGACAAATGGTTTCCGAGAACGAATTAATGCCCTCGCTTATGTAATATTTGACATTCAGCAGCATAAATGAGTAGAAATCGACTATTGTTTAAAGATGCTAGCAGCAATCAATTTTGTACACAAGTAGAGACATATCAAGTACGTTATTTAATTTTTTTTTTTACACTTCTGATTCTATCTATAGATAACTTTGCAAGCAACTTAAAAGTATATATTTTACTTATGGACACCCTGTATTTTCGCCTTTGTCCTTTACACCTAAGTATTTAATATTGAACTCTTCTATACATTTTTCGTTATGGATTTCGGCAAGTCTAATTCTTCAAGATACATTCCATCTACCTGTAGAAGTAAGTACAACGAAGCATTTGATCTTGACAGTATGTTGAGTACTGTCTAAACATGTCCCGGTTGATTTGTGTGTCTGACAATTTGATGTCATCCGTCAACATTTTTCTCTATTCTCCTCTTTTTATTCAATACATACACACACATATGCATCAGGAAAATAAACCACGCTCTGTTACCATAACTAAACCCCTTTCAATTCCAATGCAATGTAGTATGTTTTCATTATGCAACATCCGAAAATGCATATTATACATCAGTACCATATTAATCCACGATAATTAGGATTCTCGTTAAAGAAAACAAAGTTGCTGTGTAATTAATTTTTTCATCTACCCGATAAGCTTTGAAATATTTCTAGAGACAAGCAACATAGTTGCACAGTGATAGAACGCTATGCCTTATATATTTATTACAAAGCTTCCTTGCTGGTGAGAATGTGATGGACCCAACCACAACAATCATTACAACTTGAAGTCCTTGGTTTTCTTTATATAGTCCAGTGATCTAACACTAATATTGATCCCAATTAACTCTATCATCATCAATATTTATTTGGTTTATTACTTGTAACGTACTAAAAAGGCGAAATCGGGTCACAGTGGGAGCGCCGTAACTTATATTATTTCTGGGGGGGCAAGCATTAATACGCGTAATTGGGCTTCATAGAAAAAGTTCATTTTCTAATTCTTGGTGCCCTCTTTCCATCTTTCTCTTATACTATGGGCCCCCCGAATCCTGCGGGCCCTACCGCATGGCAAGGTTAGTTACGACCCTGGGCCCATTCCATACATGACAAATTAATTAAGGGGAAAATATTGACAAATCTCAAATCCATACGAATAAGGCCCCTAATAGTAAAAATTTTTTACTGAAATGGGCCCATGACTCATTTTTGTTTTATTTACCTTTTGTGTGCTGCTTTGTTTATGTAATGTAGTGAACCTGTTTGGTGCTTCATTTATAATTTCATATTCGTATCGCATATGCAATAAGAATTTTTTTTCTCGAAATGGGCCCCCCTTCGAACGGCGGGGAGCTTCCCTGGGGGGGCAGTTGTCCCCTGCCTCACAAGTGACGGCTCTGCACACTGGCTCAGTGCTAGAGCTTTCACCTCTATTAGAGCTGTTCCTGATAATTCAACCCGAGTCCATATGAGTTGGTGGTGGAGAAGGCCATATCAGTTTCTTTTCTCTTAGATGCCCCTTTTCCTTCCATATTTTCATTCATTCAATTCCATCATAACTATTCAATTTCATTAATGTTCGGTCTACTTTAAGATATAACTTAAATAGGACGTAAAACTGAAAAATTGCATTTCATTTTCATTTTAGAAAGGCCAAAGCGTAATTGGAATTAGGAATGTCAATTACAAAGAATGGAAGATGATGCTACAGAACAGATCACTAATGTTAGTTGAAGGTCAAGCAATAGGTGTTGGATTAGCATTGGAAACAACTGACAACCTGGACAGTCACATTGACTGTGACCTAACAAGCGACTACTACAACGAAAATGTACTAGAGGCCGAGGCACCTTGAGACAACTTCCAACCAGGGGCGGATCCAGTATTGCGGTGGCTTGTAATACTGCTGCTTAGAGCTACTTTTAAGAGCTCCAAACTCTGGGATGGTTTTATTTATATATAAAATAAGAAAGTTTCCTCTTCTGGGGGAGGAATTGCCCTCCCTGGATCCGCCCCTGCCTCGAACGTCATATTTCAGCAGGACAATGCTTTCAAATGTGTATCCTGGAATGTGCAAGCTTGTTGTGGAAAACAATCGTTTCTTTGCGTGCATGATCGCCTCACATTTCGTCTTTTGAACTTATGTTGGGAACACTCCGTCGGCACCTTGTTAATCATTTGTTAATCTCGTAGACTCTGCCTATGTATTGTGAACTCGCAAGCAAGCAGTGCAGGAAGTAATTCCTCCACTAAAATGCCTCTTGGAATTGACACAACGATGTATAGAGGCTCTAATAGCAGCATCTGAACGCCTTAAGTCATACTCATTTATCAACGTCCGAGCTGTTGTACAGATCTTTAATTCGTAGTTATTACATTATTTTCGGAACTCTAAAGTGGCTTCAAGTCATCTGGGAACTAGTACAGTGACGCTATAAATTGACACTTCTACTTTAGTTACCTAAAGGAATTTTGAACGGGAAATATTAATTTTTTTCTAACAAACTTATTATTCTTACAAACAGCAAAAAGTAACTGAGCGTTCAGTGTTAATCAATCACTTTCATTTGCAGGACACACGAAGTTCGTGGAACACACATTTCAAAAACTTCTGTTATTGTTCTGAGTATATATATATATATATATATATATATATATATATATATATATATATATACACGTACGTTACAAATACATATAGAGATAGGGAAGTAGATAGATAGATAAAGAGATGCATACATATATACATAGGTAGTGAGACACATAGAGGAAGCGAAAAGGAACTTCCAAATTTTGACAAGAAAATTATTGGCTCAGATATTGTCAACACTGACTAGTGAGTGAGGTAAATACTAACAAGGATATAAATACTAAGGTTAGAATTTAATGGAAGGATTTTCTTTAGTAAAGAACAAGGCCGTAACTTGTGGGGGGCAGGGGGCAACTACCCCCCTCCCCCAGGGAAGCTCGACGCTGTTCGAGGGGGCCGATTTTAAGACAAAATTTTCTTACTCCATATACGATATGAACATGAAATTATAAATGAGCATCAAACAGGTACACTACATTACATAAGCAAAACAAAACACACACAAGGTAAATAAAACAAAAATGAGTCGTGGGCCAATTTCAGTAAAAAGTGTCTACTATTAGGGGTAGAAATAATATTTATTCTTATGGTTTTGAGATTTGTCTATACTGTCCCTTTAATTAATTTGTCGTGTATGGAACGGGCCCAGAGGCGTCACCTACAATCCCACAGAGCTTGCCATTCGCGAGGGGCCCACAGGCTCCAGGGGCCATAAAGAGTAAGAAAAAGATGGAAAGAGGGAGCCCAAAAATTAGAAAAAAAAACTTTTTCTTGGAGGCCCAAATACGCATATTAATGATTTCCCTCCTCGCTCCAGAAAGTTACGGTGCTGGTAAAGAAAAAAGTAGTTTCCTCATCTTGTGAAGGGAAATAATTATTTCAAATATTGGCAACACCCAGTGTATATATATATATATATATATATATATATATATATATATATATATATATATATATATGTATGTATGTATGTATGTGTGTGTGTGTGTGTGTGTGTGTGTACGTATTTATATATCTTGTATGAGAAGAAATGTGTGTATGAATGTATTTATCTGTCTGCTACATTCTAATTACATGGAACAATTCCTCTTTCTTTCCGTACGAGACGCTAGTTAACTGTTTTCGTTTTCTGTAATGAGTAAAAAAGAAGAGAAAAGTTAGCGTTCGTTTTAATTACGTTACAACTCTCATGTTCCATGTCTTCCTCTCTGTATATGTTCTAAAACCGGAATAATTTTCTTTTGCTAAAAAGAAAAAAAGATACTATAGTATGTATATGTAGAATAATACCAGATAGACGAAGAGCACCGTCTAGTCTATGCTTTCTGTATAATTAAAAGGCATAAAGGGGAAAAGAGAAGTATTGTGTAAAGAGAAACAAGGATGTAGGAACTGAAAGCACAAACACATCTTAACGAACCGGTATTCTTTCTAGTGTTAGAGAAGAGTCTAGCGCCTAAGGATACAAATGATAACAATTTCATTAACATAAAGTGTTAGCTTTAATAATGATAGTTGTGTATAGAAACAGGGTAGAAACAGAAAAGGCAAAAACAAATTACACACGCTAAATTTGTTTTACCGAATGAAACAAACTGGTTCTTATAATGTAAATAATTAGCAGGTTTATACAGGGTCTGGCTCAAAGAACAACCTTATTTACAAAATAAATGTAAAAGATAAAATAGATCTTTGGGGGGGGGGGGGGATTTACTTTCTCATTATTCCGAACAACACTATTTTGTCACCGTTTTGTTTGAAAAGTATGTTAATCTCCTAGGTCTCCCGGTTTAGCCGGGAGGATCAAAGATTTATATAATCTCTTATCCCAGGAACGCTTCAAGGCTCTTAATGTCCTGGTTTTCCCCCCACAACGTAAGTAAATATCATCCATGTCACATTTTAAAAGTCGTGCGTTTATGAGTATCGATACTCAATTGATAGGAATAAGCTATTATAGGATATATTTTATTAATTATCGATACTCAACTCAAAGGAAGAATCTACTCTTTTATTAACCACCGATACCCAGTTGATAAGAATAATCTACTCTTTTATTAGTCATCAATACTCAATTGATAATAATCTACTCTCTGTCAGTCACTATTGGTGAGTTTTTATCTATTATCTAATTAATCCTGATATTTCAGGAAAAAGAAAGTACACGACCATAGATATCTGTAAACTTTCATAAAATGTCTCACTTATTCACCCTAGAAATAAGGGAGGCCTAAATATGTCCCACCTCGCAGTCTTACAAATTTCCAAATTCCAGTGAAATGCTGACATTTTTGGACGATGCTGATCTGATTCACACAAGACACTCCGAGTGTTTGTGATTTCGTTTAAAACCCACCCTAATCAAATAAGTACAAACAGAGTCTCTTCTGTCAATAGTTGTGTAGTTGTGATAATAGGCTAGGTTGACACACGCAGGGTTAAGTAGTTCGTGTATCAATATGATGATGTGCTGTGTGTGTAAATGATAATGTGAATCATGGAGTATAGCTGCTATATTCTAATACACATAAGGGCAACCTCATTCACGATAAAGAAATGGTAGGAGACTGTCACTATGTGACAAGATAGTCACCAAGGTTGAGCAAACTAATGATTAGCACCTGTTCAAAGTACTTTAGACATAGGGATACTGTTCATGCACCGATTGGCAACAGTCTTGTGTTTGTTGTTTCCACTATTCCAAAAGAAGCCTGCGCGCACCACGCTGGGCGCTCAGTCTTGGCCTGGCAGCCATTTGTAATGAAGCTTGCGCTTGGCGCTACCACTAAGTGAGAAATTCGCGTAGTTATTTCGTTTCTTGACGGCCTTAAACCGATTGAAATTCATTGGCAATGAACGGAAGTGTATAGCGAGTCATGCATGGATAGTAAAAGACATACGTAAGTGGTGGAGGGAGTTTGCCGCTGGTTGTACTGACATTCACGATAAAGACAATCAATTTCCGACAGATAGTCGCGAAGGTAGAACAGACGATGAAGTATCAAAACGCCCAGTGCCAAAACGCCCATTCATTAAAATGCTGATTAGAATGAGCTAAATTCAGCGTGAGTTTAGCTCGAATTGAGCAAGCACTAAAGTTTAAGTCCGGTTATGCACTTTCATACCAAATGCAATGATATTGTGAGTTTTCCGCTGAGAGTGTATCATATCTTACCAAACCTCCGCTAATGGGTATTACTGAGGCAATACGTAGGCTACAAGGAAATACTTTTTTCAAACTACAATACTAATACATTCACTGCTTATTAGTATTGCCTCTTTTTTTCTTCGAAAGTATATATAAAACCTACTAATTCACTACACAATTAGCAGGAAATCGTCTAATACGTCTTCTGTTAATACAATAAAACAGGCAAGTAAAGAAAATTTAACTAAAATGGTTTGAATTATTGTGAAGAAAGAGTAGATATTGGCCAGCTAGTATGCTACGATATAGTCTAATTCTTGTTCTTATGACTTACTAAAAATTACCTCTGACATTCCCAAAAGTAAAAGAAAATTAGAGATAACATTAACAATCTTTTTAACATTAAACTACTGTTCTTTAAAAACGATAAAATTATGAAAGGAAATTTTACAAAGAACCGTTTTCAAACTACTTTTCAACCGTGATAAAATGATGTTGTGCTACCAGGATTTCCTCAGATGTTTCATCTGCCATGCTCCTGGTTTCTATTCATGGTGAATTCTTCGGAAAACATTAAGTATCCAAGTTCTCTGGTGCTAGAAAATGTTGAACCAGAAACAATCATATTATGTAAAACTAATTTGTATACTTATAAAGACATTCGTTGACTTCCTTTCAAGTCCATTTTACTTTTATAGAACCTAAATTCACTTCCATCACTGCTGTTAGTTTAGTATAACAGCCAGACCAGGCATGCATTCATTGCAGTTAATTTTATACAGTAAACTGAGTAACTTGTTACGTATTTGCATGGAATTAACTGAAAAGCTAGGATTGCATATCAATGTTCGAGGAAGGAATGTGAAGTATGTTATCTTGCATGAGAGGATTATCGGTGCTATTAGGCAGTGTGATATAGTCAGATACAGGAAAACTTTAAAGATCCTAGTTAATATAGAAACAGATTTAATGTTTTGTATATTCACACATATATATTGTGCAAAATAGAGAATAACTTCATAATTCCAATAACTAATGTTTTAAATTGTGTTATCTGGTGTGGAAATGTATAGCAAAATGCAGGAATAAGTGAAACTCATCCTGCCTTCGATCCTCCGGATCGAAATTCCTATCAAAGTGAAAATGTCTATCAATCTTGATTACATCTGTTACCTTATTGATATGTATATTAACCAGATATTAGCCATATAATAGTATAGTTCAAACATGTCAATTAATGTATATACGTACCGCGGATTTCATGCCGTCAGATATATGTTGTATGTAATGTGAGGCATGTGAATTTGCTTACACTGTTTTTTTTTTTTTTTTTTTTTTTTTTTTTTTTAATATGCTGACGAAGAACTGCCGCTGGAACACGTATGGTAATTCTGAAACTACGCTTGATGCTTGTACTGGATAAATAATATTACTATATAGGAAAGATGATAATAAAACAGATGAAAGTCAAAGTTGTGCCATTTTTATTTGTATATTGATAGACAGCACTTATAAACAGGAGTATCTTGAAGCGGTTACCTTCCACGAGCTGGCAATCTTCGTAGATGAATAAGCATTCGATTCCTTAAATACCTGTTCTGCTTGTGCTAAACATGCAAGTCAGAACAGAAGAATCTCCCACAGAAGTGGAAGTTTACATATTTTCTTTTCATTAAAAAAGAAAGGCACAAGATCAACTAAAATTAGTATTTATTATTTTTAGTTGAGTAACGCTATCACATAATCGTTGCGTAATGCTATTAATTTTTTTTAGCTATTAATAATTTGCAATATAAGATCCTAATATAAGGATGATATTCAGGGCCGGATTTCCTAATAGGCCCAGTAGGCCCGGGCCTATGGGCGCAAGCTCCCAAGGGGCGCACGACCGAGAGAAAAAAATAAAATATCTAGAATTAAGAATAAATAACCATAACAACATATTTTTTGAATTAATTTTTAAAAAATTAGGCTAATAAAGCATTCTGATTTTGAAGTTCATTGGAACAAATAATTGTTGGTAAAGTTAAACTATTTTTCAACATTATGCATCAACTTCGTTACAACATTGATCTCAAACACGGGAGAACTGGCTGTAATTTTTAAATAAAGGTTTTTAGGAAAGTAACTTTAACCAGACTAGGGGGCGGAAAAAATTATTGGGCCTAGGGGCGCCAAAATGCTAAATCCGGCCCTGATGATATTCTTCCGTTAAATTATACTCAAAGATACACGGAGATCATTTCATTACGCACAGGATACGCAGATGTACACAGTACAATTACAATTGCACTTTTTATTCTGATTCGTATGTTTACGTTTGTGCATTTTCTTACTCTTCTTGTTTTGATAGGCTACTTTGGAAAGAACATGGTTTCATATGCAATACAATCATTTATACATGTACTCATGAACATATATTCATATTGTAGATCTAAATTTTCCTGAATTTTTCATTTTATAAAAATACCTGTAAAGCACAAGGTAATATTAAAACTAGAAAAGGAAATAGTCTAGAATATACTTTGAAATAGCGTTGAAAAAATGCAATTCTATTTTTACTTGAGAAATAGGAAAAGAGTGTTATGATATCATATCTTATTTCTAAGCTTAAAAATAGTGTGCGGAAATTCGTTTCTGATTTATTCCATACTATGCTCTATATTCTACGCAGATCTCTTTTTCCAAATTTTAATGTTGTCTTCTGTTTTCAAAAACTTTGCCATATGTAGGGAGACATTACGTCATCGATGTGATGAATTTCTTGATGTGGTATCAGAAGTATTTATAATTACAAGGTAAAGACTTTGAGAGCCTATAAATTCCTCTGTAGACAATACTCGATACTGACACGAATGTACGGTCCTTTGGAAACGTATTTGTTTACGGACGTGGATCACTGAACTCAAATTGAGGAATAACTCCAGGTATCTGTGTACTTCATTTTGTAATTGTTTTGTATTGGTCAAGTGTCAGAATGTTTAATTACAGTAAAGGTCTGAAATGCTACTGTGTTACAAAGGAACATTTCAGATGTGTTGATAGATTGAAATTGTTTGAAATAGTATTCTTTTGTGTGTACAATATTACTCCCCACTTCTCAATGATAATTTGATCAATTGATTTTATGTTGACGTCTCTTGTTATTTCCCAAGCTCTATAATATGAATCCTACTGTTTTAAGGGCATGGAACCACCGTGGCTCATTGGTAGAGTGCTTACTTCTGGTGTGTGAGGTCCATGATTCGATCCTCGGCCAAGTAAGTTTGTGGTGGACAACATCATGTCCGCGGGTTTTCTCGAGGTACTCCCGGTTTCTCTTCCATTCGCATTCCACTAATTCTTCCTCTTTATTCACTTGCATTAATCATCCGTCTCCATTAGCCTAAAAGACAATCTCAAGTCGTTAAACACAAAGATTTCATTTTTTAAAACCGTGATTGAACCAAGTAGAGTGATATTTAGAAGCACATTGTCGAGTTAAGCACATAACTGCATTGGTATTTCTCATTTCCTGAGAACGGGTATTCTTGCAGAGCCAAGTGACTTTTTTTCTTACCGAATATTTCATTCAGCACTGAGCAATTTGGCATGAATCAAACATATTTTCAGTGAGTGGGCGTTCTGTTACCAAATTGATCAAACCAGCGACTTAAACCTGTTCACTAAGTTGAAAGAATATTTAACCGTAAAACGTTTCAGCAACGACGACAAGATAGTGTTGTGGGTCGGGCAAATACTCACTGGGTAGGGAAATTTAAAAAAATGGAAATTTACCCTTTCTTTATTTAACCACTCAAAAAGTGGGTATTTTACAAAAAATATTATATGTGAGTCTCTTTAAATTGTTAGTCATACCAGTGTTTTTTCTTTAATTTTATTTATTAGCTTTACGAAGTATCGGACGGAAGAAGTGAAAAAGACGTAAGTTCCAGAATAGCGCAGGTTAAACAAGCATTCAATAGGAAAAGAAGACTACTAATATCAAGGCATGTGTCGCTGGACGTTCGTAAACGATTTATTAAAACACTGCTATGGAGTGTGACGCTTTACGGATCAGAGACGTTCACATTGAGAAAAGCTGAAATATTCAAGTTGGAAGCATTTGAAATGTGGTGTTGGCACAGAATGCTGCGCGTATCATGGACCGAAAGGAAAAGGAACGAAGACATACTAAATAAAGCTAATGAAGAAAAAAGGAAAAAAAAAGAAACAGCATGATTGGCTATCTTATTCGGCACTTCGATTGAATCACCGTGCCGATAGAGGGAAAGGCAGAAGGAAAACCAGGAAGAGGAAGACCAAGGATAGAATATCTAGATTAGGGATGGCCAAAATTTTCCGGAATCCGGATTCCGGAAATTTTGTTTTCCGGAATCGGAAAATTTACTTTCCGGAATTCGGAAAAATTCCGGATTTCGGAAAAATTCCGGAATTCGGAAAAATTCCGGAATTCAGAAAAATTCCGGATTTCGGAAAAATTCCGGAATTCAGAAAAATTCCGGATTTCGGAAAAAATCCGGAATTCGGAAAAAATTCCGGAATTCAGAAAAAATCCGGAATTCGGAAAAATTCCGAATTTCGGAAAAATTCCGACATTCGGAAAAAATCCGGAATTTAGAAAAAATCGGAATTTTTCCGAGATCCGGAATTTTTCCGATTTTACCTTCCGGATTCCGGAAAGTAAAAATTCTGGAATTGGCCATCCTTAGCTAGTAGCTGTTAAAAGAGAAACACAATAATGAATAGGCTATATATACTGTATTAATTTCTTGTAGTTGGATATGTCTTTATCATTTACGTAGACAATTGCTACTGCAGTTATTTACTACTTTATGAGAAAGGTCTTATTTTCACACACAAAAAAGTCGCCGGTATGTCTCAAACATTATCGCGTTCCCACCTGCAGCTGCTCCAAAGCACTGCAAACTACTTTTTAACCAGGCGAAAGGCAGTGAAGGAAAATAAATCTCAACAAATATTCTAATAATATTCGCTTATTGTCAACATACCTACAGTGAGCGCAGAAAGTGTTCGTACACCGTGCATACTTTATATTGGAAACAGCTAGCATGAGAACGGGAGGTGGAAAATATATATATAACCAGAATTAAGACTACACATTCATACATTTTATTTCTATATACAAGAGAAAGGCCAAACAAACACAATCACTGTTTTGTTCAGAAGAAAAGAGAGAATTCCTTTTTTGTAAACGCAAAAAGTCACCGTACACTTCTGCTTGAATTAATGCTTATAAAGTATATTACGTTATTTAATATTTTGTGGGAATACCCTGTGCGTTAATGATTGTCTGTAGTCTTCGTGGCATTGATTTCACCTGTAGTAGTTCGTAGTTCTGTAGCTTCGGGGCTGATTATGTCCCATTCTTCTTGAATAGCTTTTCTTAGGCCTTCTTTAGTAGACAAGCTGTGCCTTCTGATTCTTGTCTCCAGAACAGATCATAGATGTTCTATGGGGTTCATGTCTGGGGATTGAGGAGGTGTGCGAAGCTGTTTCAAGGTATTATAGAGAGAGTAGCCACAATCGAGTATTTTCCGCTGTATGTTTGGAGTCGTTGTCTTGCTGAACAATAAATTGTTTTCAAGAACCATCTTCTGCGCACTAGTATGGAGATATTCCTTTATAGAATTGTGGCTATATAAGGGGAGAATAAACTTCAATATAAGCCAAAAGAACACAACGGATCAACGCAATCACTGCTTCTTCCAGAGATGATTTTGGGGGAACACTGGCCTCCCCAGAGCTCTCAGAGTGCCCCCTCCGAGGAGACCAAAATAATACGTCTATAATATAATAATAAATAGAATAGTACCAGCAGTGACCCCCCTCCGGAATACTAAATGTGCCCCCCGGAACATTTTTCCTGAAAGAACGACTGAACACAATTGTGTGTTTGAAGTGTAATTCCAGCAAGTAAACACACTGTACATAGTTTTCTTGATAATATTACTGAACTGATTTTACATTCACTTTACATTTTCTTTTCTATACTTTGTGTCCTGAAAAGCCAAACAACTCGCAAGGATTGTGAACAGAGATATCTGGGTAGAGCCAAACAGCCTTTTGTAGATTAAATTATACTCTTTGATTATATTAATAAATAATTATATATCAGTCATTTATACGTTTATTGTAAATTTTGTAGTATAATGAAAAATTGTATTTGTATGGATTGCCCTTTAGTGAACTAAAATTGTATTTTTTTCATTTGTTCGGAATATTATAACGGATGGAGTAACTCACTGAGACGATGAGAGGCAAGCCTAGTTCAAGTGCGAGTGGAAGTTACTTTACACAATACAATAATAAGTTGAATTGTAGGGCGCTAACATCCCAGTGCAAATATATAGCCGGCGCATTTTCCCCTCTTTTTGGGGTAGGGCGCAAACATCCCAGTGCAAATATATTGCGAGCGCATTTTTTCCTATTTTTGTGGTAGGGCGCAAAATTCTCGCATTCAAGGAAAATATAATGTCCGTGAAGTTGACAAGCCACTTATGTCAGACTCCAATTTCGACTTTTAACGTCGCTAGTGCTACGTTAGTGTTCGATAGTGACGCAAATCGTTAGTACTCCAACTGCATGCCAACACGCCCACTTCTAAGAATCATCTCAAAAATGAGGTTAACCGTTAGAGCAAGTAAGTGCTCATTGGTGCCATTAACATTAACGTTAATGCCTCCATCGTACGGCCCTTTGAGTAATAATAACACCACGTTTTTTGCTAGTCTCAATGCGTCCCTATATTCTCGCGAACATTCTGACGTGCCCAAGTTAGTTACTTTTTTTTGGGGGCGGGGGGACTATTGTTTATTGTTTATTGCTAATCTGCAGAGTAGTCCTTACATTAATATGCCATTGTCCTTGATAATCATTGCGTATTTACAAGCAATTTGTTATTACTGCTAGAAGATATCAAAAAACAACAGATAAAATCTACTACTTAACGGTTCATATTTTTCTTTTACAGTACATAAACGATTAATAATAATAATAATAATAATAATAATAATAATAATAATAAAACTATTCCAGCATAAAAGTTATCAATTGCATCACACTGGCAACAAGCGACGCATATTTTAACTTCATAAAAAATCGTTTCTCACGATTTTCTGAAAAACTACGTATAATAACATCTTCATTATGTCAAGTTGTTTATCTCAGTGTGATATATGTCTTACCTCTGGACAATATCACAGTAAAACAAAAATTAAATATTAGGAGTACATCGTACTTTTGGACTACATCTCATTAACCATGGGAAGATTGAGTAGTGTATACTTTAGGACAGCGTTTCCCAACCTTTTTCAACTTGCGGCACACTTCAGGGTAACTTGAATTCTCGCGGCACACATATTATTATTATTATTATTATTATTATTATTATTATTATTATTATTATTATTATTATTATTATTATTATTATTATTATTATCATTATTATTATTATTATTATTTGAAAATATAAAATACTGTAGTATTTTTTTCTGATTACTGACATCCTTCTCACAGAGAAGAAAGCTAGACCACTGTTTTTTCCCCGTGGTAAATCATTATGCTTATTTTTCATTTTAATTTAAAAATAGAAAACAATTACAATCAGATATAGGGCTCAAGTTCTTAAAAATACACTTTTTTTTTCGAAAACTGTATCCAAACTTTCATTAAGAAGGAGGATCACTAAATAACGAACGAACAAACGAATCTCTTTTACTTTTAAAACACAAATATAGGTAATTCGTATGCATGTTTACTTTGCCGGAAGGATTGAATAATATTTTAAAATTTCAAGTTACGAAATAGTCTGCAACAATAAAGAAGCAATAGTGGTCATAACAATGATAACAAATACTTTTTTTTTTCAAAATTAGAAATGTACAGAAAAATGTTCTACAGAAAAGTAACACAGTATGAAACTTTAAATTTTAGATTCATAGTAGTAATTTGAAATACAAATATACCTTTTTCTGTATGTCTTGCAATTTGATTGCTATAGAATTAATAATTTTGTTCCGATTTCCTCGCGGCACACCAGCGACCCATTCACGGCACACCACTGTGCCGCGGCACACCGGTTGGGAAACGCTGCTTTAGGATGTAAGTTTCAGCTTAACTTGCATCATACATTCTTAGGATTACAAAAAGGAAATTTGTTCGTTTGCATTTGAACAAAATTCTTAGGATTACAAAAAGAAAAAATATTTTTTCCGAATTCCGGAATCTTTCCGAAATCCGGAATTTTTCCGAATTCCGGATTTTTCCGAAATCCGGAATTTTTCCGAAATCCGGAATTTTTCCGAATTCCGGATTTTTTCTGAATTCCGGATTTTTTCCGAAATCCGGAATTTTTCCGAATTTCGGAATTTTTCCAAAATCCGGAATTTTTCCGAAATCCGGATTCCGGAAAGTAAAAATTCCGGAATTGGCCATCCCTAATCTAAATGCAATTACGAAGAAGAGGCCTTATCAAAGTATAAAACAGCTCTTCCAAACGAGAGAAAAGTTTTAAAATTTCCATGTTGCCCACCCACCTATGGTTGAGGTGAACAAGAAGAACACGAAGTATTTGTAAATATGATACGATTGATATTTTATACTGAAATTCATAGCAGACTTTAGTTTTATAGGGAGATCCAAGTTTTCAGTAATCATAAAAGACAACACATCCAACATAAGAACGGCTTTTAAGCTAATAAAATATCTTAAATCTTAGTAGGTGTATAATACCCTTGGATTGTCTTTTCTCATCTTCACCATTTGCTTTGTTTTCACATCATAGGATGTTCATTGAGAAAGAAACTACTTGGAAAGTGTAAATTAATTATGATAAAACAGAATAAAACAAAATACAACAGAAATCATAGCAATCACTTACAAGGGAATTGAATGTTTCAATTTTTGTTAAAATATTCCGAAGAAACAAGACACAAAGACACTTACACTGCTCCCAAAGCTTTTTAAAAAAATAAAGATGTATGTTGTGAATGAGAAATAATCGCACATTTAGAACTCAAGAAAAGACTTCTTGATCATAACTTCTGTCGATGTACTGTAGAAACGTAGGCATTTAGAACTTGTAGTGAATTTGAATAATTGCTTCGAGGTAAATGAGCCTCAAAAAGACCGTTTACTCAAAATTGCAGAACTTTTTCTCTAATTCGGACTTCGGACATTAGAGTGTCTTTATGGAAACAGAAGAGCAATCGATAAATAGAAAAAGTTAGACAAAAGTGAATTCGTCTTCGTTCAATTCATCTGGCCGCCCATCTTTTCAATCCCACTTTACTGTATTCGAAACGTGACTTTTGAAGAATACCTGGCTTTAGTAAATTTCATTTGTGAAGTTGGAGAACAAATGAGATTTAACTGTTTTACTAAGGGAACATTTGACTGGTTCTGACTGGTTATAGGGAAAAGGAAGCGATATGGAGAAGGAAATATTTGTAGGATGATATACAACAAACGAGATCACTCGTCCTCCTCGTTTGTATAGTGGCTAGTGCGAGCGACTTTGGTTTCGGGTTCAATTCTCACTAAGAAAGCATTAAATTTGAATGTATTACAGTTTCCATCTTAAACTGTAGGCCCTCGTATAATAACTTCAATGCTGAAAAGGAAAGTTAAACTTCAACAAGCAACAACAAATAAGCTCACTACTTTGTTAACAAGGGTTTCGCGCCTTCACTGAGTTAGCTGATGTTGTTATTAGAATTTTTAATACTCCGGTTACATCTGCTTGTACAGAAAGAAATTTCCACATTCAGTTGAATCCACAGTGAAAGAAGAAATCGTGTATCTTTGAAAAAAGGTTGTATGAAATTTCACTAGTAAAACGCTAACGATCAGTGACAATAAGGAACCAGTCATCAGCCGTTTAAACGGAACAGATATTGGAAGGCGACAAAAGAAGAAATAAGTGCTACGGAAGAAAATGAAGAAACGAGTTCTAGTGATGTTGATACTAAGGAATTACCTAATGAATTAATTCTGATTTAATTATTTACTTTGTATCTACTTTTTGTCATCATCATCATAGTCATCATATGTATTCTTCCATCATTAGCAGGTCACTTTCTGCAACTGAGAACTTCCATGTTTGAAAGTCTTCTGGTAATCTCTTCATCTTCACTTACGATTTTTCTGTTTTGATACCGTTCATTAAATTGAGTCTCTTTCGCCTCCTCCCTCTCTTTCCTGCCACCTCTAGTATGTTCCTCATGATGCAGTTCTTTCTTAGCCAAAGTTTCAACCAACTTCTCTTCCTGCTTTCAGTTAAATCCAAAATTGTTTTTTACGTCTCCAACATTTCTAACCCTTCTCATTCGTTTTCCGATTGTCTTGCATATTTAAATAGCAAACGTATCATAGCTATAGTTACAGTGGATAAAAAAGGTATTAGATTTCCACCTAGTGTGTAACAAACAGAAACACATACTTTGTTATGTGAATCTCATACATATTTGTTTTGTTCTGCTTCTGTTGTTGAGAGAAAAAGAGTTAAGCGTGATCACTTGGAAGTGACTTGTCACAATTCACGAATATGTTCCTGATCGAATAATTAAGCCTATAGTAATGTACGGATTTAATTTGCTTATAATTTTCATAAAAATGCTCATAATGAAATCAAATAAAATGCAAACGGTAGCGGAAGGATTAAATTTTTAGTTGGCAACACTGTTAGATAAGCGGCAACTCTGAACACGTTGAGAGAGGGAGAGGGAGGGGTAAAACAATTCTGGTGTGTCAAAAGTTCACCAAAGAGTTCAAAAAGCCGGCACCAACTGAGAGTGCAATCCGAAAGTGGCATGCTAAGTTCTTGGAGACAGGAAGCGTTCTGGACCGTCCTCGAAGTGGGAGGCCGCCAACATCGCCTGCAACAGTGAGCAGGGTAAGGGAAAGCATCATCAACAGCCTACAGGAGTGGATTCCAGCGCCGCCTACGCGAATGTGTGGACGTAAATGGCGCCAAGTTGGGGGTGTGGCGGTGAATGAACTGAGCTGGTACAGATTACAGGTAAAAATTTAATCCTTCCGCTACCGTTTGCACTTTATTTGATTTCAATATGAGCATTTTTATGTAAATTATAAGCGAATTAAATCCGTCCATACTTTATGAAAACCCTGTATTAATTATGTTTTCTTTAGTTTAACATTCCATAATGCTCTTATTTCTAAAGGAGACGGACGCTTAATGAAACTAAATGAAGATGAAATTAAATTATTGTGATTTCCAAGAGGAAATCGAACTCGGGATCACGAGAACGGAAAAGAAAACAATGAAGTTACTAATCCTGAGGGGAGAGTTTTAATTACATTTAGTACATTAGCTCTTTTAGGATTTTTGGTAACTTTTGTTACCATGACGCAGTGTCGTCTTTGACCGGTTATTTAGGTTCTATAACAGGTGTTTAAGTCAGTTTTGTTTTATTGGTCAAGTCAAGGATGGACCAAAGAACACTCCAGATGCACCTTGGAACCGGATGGTCAAATTGGTGGCGCCAAATGGGGGTGGAGGGGCGTGCCTTTTTCCTTTTTTCTTAACGTAAATTTCAAAAAAAATTCACGCATTTAGTTTTCAAGATATCAGATTGAAACTTTGCATATGAATTGCGCGTACTTTTGGGTATTTCTTATTTTTTTTAGTTCCCTAAGTGAAACCGGGGCTGGGCCCGAGGGGCGCAAATTTTCCGAGGGGCTGATTTTTTTAGAACAATTTCCGGTTTTCCCAATTTTGCCAGTTCAGGTGTATAATGCCAGTTCAGGTGAGTTGTATCGTTGGAAAGAGTTTGTTATACTAAAGAGAATGGCGTTTGAACCATGACTCTAAGTCAAATAATAATGACACAGTACATTTTTGAAGTAATTTATCTATCTATCTATCTATCTATCTATCTATATATATATATGAAAAAGAGTCACCCTCAGACTTAAAAAAATTCTCCCGACTTTAGTTTCCAACATACAATATTGAAATTTTGCACACGTATGATGAACATAACTTATTTTCTTTTTTAAAAAATCATATCTCTACGTGAACCCAGGCCCGAGCCAGAGGGACGCCAAATTTCAGTTTGTTTCGAAAAATTTCCCGGTTTTTCCCTTTCTGGTGTATAATACGGACAAGCGAGTGATACCGTTAAGAAGTATCCTCTATCCTGGAAAAAACGAGGTATGAACCATGATCCTACAATAAATAGTAAGGAAGCAGTAGCTGTTTGAGTGAAAGTCTAAAATTTACCTCAAAAGTGGAAATCCTAAATGGGTTAATGGATGGACATGATGGAAATTGTATTTCTTTACCGAAACAAACGGTGCTACTTAAACTTATTCTTTAAGAAGAGAAATATTGTTTACATATCAATATGTATATGTTTGTAGAGAAACAACCCGGAGCTTAATTTGGTTCTATTGGAATTTAGAGAGTAGCTATAATAACAGGGTGCTTCACAGTGGTATGAAATGCCTAAAACTTGGCCAAAAATGAAAATGGAAAGTTCCTATCTGGTTATTTTTAAGTATCAGGTTCGCTACAGTAACAATTGGTCTCCTAAATTTCACCCATGGAAACGGCCAGCCGTTTATACCAGAGATACTATTGAAAGTCAAAGTGAACCTACTTCTGTGTGTCTCGTAATACCTAATGCGCGCGAGAAATATAGCTCGAGTTTCATATGAAATAGTTCATTGTATACTTTTCCGATCTATTTAAATCAAAATGGACGTTCTTCCGGAAGGTATGTAAAGGATTTTAAAACCATATATTATTTATATTACGTTAGTTATTATACATTTGTTTTCATTAATGTTTATATGAAAAAAATTGAAATTATTTCAAAGTGAATTAAAACCTGAACTCAAAAGTTATATATGACGCCCCATTCCGCTAAATTTTGTATTGGCGCTTAATCTATGATCGATTTACTACAAGAATGTGATAAAAACAGCTGCGCTTAGCTACATCTTTTTTTGTTCGTTACGATTGAATAAAAAGTTGCAGTTAATGAATATTTAAGTATTTTATTAATGTTAAACAAAAAGTAAAAAACAAAGCTAAAATTATTATAAAATGAGTGAGAATTCTGTTTACAAGGTACATGCAAATAAGATATTGAAAGGCAACAAATAAAAAAGGAGAAAAATACTTCAGTATAACATAGAAAAGGATAGTCGGTGTATGCATATTTTAGTTTCCATTATTGTATAATACATATGAAATATATATACAATAAATTGTATTGAATAAAGGTAAATAATTTAGTAATACAAAAAGTGATTATTTGACAATATTAATTATATTAATTTTAGGTCCAATAGATGAAATCATTCAATTATCAAAAGAAATATTTGTTTTGATGAAAGACCATTTGAAAAGCGATCTGTAGATCATAATTGAAAATTTGGAACATCGCCTCTCTTCAAGGAGTGCTCGTTGCATTAAAATATATGATGATATGAATACAGGCATCGCATCTTTATTTTATAGAATGAGGAGCAAATATCAAGAGCCCAATAGAAAGGATGACCGAATCTTTTTTACAAGAATAATGAATGGCTAAGTGTTATGTTATCTTTTTGTGTACATCATAATACTGCTAAGAATCAAGGAAACAAAAAGATCGACCATGTTCTTCGGAATTTTTAACTTTGAGCGAATGTTCAAAGCGAAGAAGAACTGAAGAAATTCGAAATATTAATGACGTTAAGACATTTTCTTACGTTAAGCTAATGAGTATTCGCTCCTCCGGAAAATTGAGTGCTTCAACAGTTGTCAAAGACGTTTTATCTTCAAGTCCATCGAGAGACGAGAAGTATATGAAAGCTGTGACATCAATGTCTTCACAGACGGACGTGTATACCAATGATGAAGTGCTAGCTCTTTTTCTTGATATGGGAATACAAGAAGAAAATACCTAACGTTGGGAAAACAGGGCACTGTCAAAAGGTTCTAAATTGTACCCATATATGTCAATGTATTAATTTGATTCGCCATATTGGATCCACCATATTAATTTTTTCCATTTTGATATCACATTTGTATTCAGTGATGTTAAAACCAGTAGTATACAATTTTTGTTACCTTATTCTACTTTTTCTCAAAATTTGAACCGTCATATTGGATCCATCATTGTTAAGTTTTCAATTTGGATATCAAGTTTGTGATCAGTGAGGTCAAAAACCATAGCATGCTCATTTTTGTGCACTTTGAAAGAGATTTTTGAATTTTGGCCACGTTTTTAGCATTTCGTGCCACTGTGTGCCGTGAGGAGTACATTTACTTAAGAATCCATTGTGTAGAATTGCCATTTCCTTTCAGCTAAAAGTAATATAGGGAATGGCAGGTCATTAGTTTAAAAAATGTGAGGTGAATAAAATTCTATATATAGATAGTTCTTAATTACGTTGTCACAGCTGTAATTGTATTAAACACTAAAATATTATATAAATATTTATGTTTTTAAAAGTAAGTTCCTAAAAATTGTTATTCATTTTTATGACAATCTACATATAGATTTGAGGGAAACCAAGGAGCCGCGGTGGCTCAGTGGTAGAGCGTTCACCTCTGGTGCTTGGGGTCCCGGGTTCGATCCCAGCCCCCGCCAAGTGAACTTTGTGGTGGACAAACACCGTGTGCGTGGGTTTTCTCGGGGTTCTCCTGTTTCCTCCCACTTTCTTCATTCCACCATTTCATTCATTACTCATCATCGCCGTCTCCTTTAGCCTCACCGGCATACCGTGGGACGTAAATCTCAAAGATTTTTGAGGGAAACCAGACAACGAAATGTATGCATAGTTTATCTATTTTACATGTTATATACAATTACTACAGAAAAGTAAACTAATTCTTAAAAATGCATCCAGGAATATATTCATTTCATCGCTGTACCATAAATGTCTCTTTTTAGCATATGACCTCTCTTTGATGCATTTTAAATCTCATATATGCTTAGGTAGAAAAGCCGATTACATATCCGATATGCCATGCACATCATAACATATTAGCTTGCTAACGTTACATAAAGACTTCCTCTTTACTGATTACCACTGCTTCTAAAAGCTGTCACTTCGTAACGAACCGATGGCCTGGAAATCATTAGATGTTATATAACCTAATTACGCAAGTTGATTAATAGAACACACATAATTATTCATTAATGATACATGTGCTTAACATGGCTCCTAATATATACAGGATGTTCGGAAATAAAACCGATAAATTTGAAGAAATTGTACTATACATTGATATCTAATATGCACTTATTTTCTTCAAAATTTTCGGGCTAAAAAGTGGGATGCAGAATGTATATGGAATATAATATTTTCGACAGTTGTATTAAACTACACATTGTTTTCGTAAGTAACTGAATATAACACATATATTTTATTACAGAGTAGCGTAAGTGTAGAAATAATAAGGAAAATAACTGAGATAATAGACATTTTACGTGCCGTAACGCCATGAAAGTTGGTGAAAATGACTATGAGAATATCGTGATTAACTACAATACAGAATATTGCGTTTTCAGGCACAATGCGATCGGCCGGAAGATAGAAATTGGTATATTTTGCTCTAGGCTTGCATAACAATTTCCAAATTCCTGTCGTCACCGTCGAAGTCAGTTAATCACTCCCGAGCAGGGTGAAAGGGGTTCCAGCCATTTTAGGCTACTTTATCCAGATTATATTGTAAATATGTGGGAGTTTTGGTATGAGAAGCTTGCACCTGGAGTGGTCCTCAATATTTCTGTTTGGTTTGGAGTCAAGTTCTTGTAATTTGCGATCCTATTACCTCGTTTGAGCTGGTGAACTGTGCTGCTATTCGTGGTTCCAAATCCCTAAAAATTTGTTGACTGTTGAGCTTTTCTTGTGGTTGTATGACATAATTCGTGTTGTATATTCATGAAATGAGAAACTAAATAAATCTCAATATTTACCTGCAAGGAACTGCTGTGCGAGAATTTTAAGTTTGAGGTAGTGTGAGGATGCTCGCTGATGGAAAGATAAGCTCTATTTCATGTAGCTATCTTCAGTTTGGTGTAGAGAACCATATCTGTTGCATGCATGGTTTCTTTCAAGAGTTGGTGGAGCTCTGATTGAGCTCAATAAATGTGTAACCTATATGATAAATTTCTTGGGTAGATGATCGATTGCTCCCACAATGAACTTGTTGAGATTTTCAGTGGTCTTCTTAGTTTGTAGATGGTTATTCTACTTTTGTAAAAGTAAGATTTAGTTTCGAAGTCTGGGCAGATGCTCTAAAGATGGTAACTCAGGCGGCGTGTTCTTTGGGATAGTAGTCCTGGCATGGTCTTCTAAGAGTGGCCCTGAAAAAGAAAGCGTAGTCAGGATGCTGAAGCTGTCCAAAATGTTTAATAGAAGTTCTTGAAAATTTAGGGCGAAGTTGTTGAAACGGTCTTTGTGAACATATGCTAGATTCAGTATGATGTCTGTGCGCCTGGCAGGTCCCACAGAAGTTCTTCTCAAGCAGTAGATCACAGGACTTGTTGTGTACTTCTTCACAAAATAACAGACAGGATGGGTTGGGACAAACCTTGGTGATGTGTTTGTGGTGATGTGTTTCAGCACGGCCTTGATCTGAGTAAACTACTTGATTGCTAACATTATATTATCCTCGAAATGTTACATCATCTTCCAATAATCAGTGAATTTTATTTTCTTGTTAGTTAAACGCCTAATATAGAGATTTGGACCTGCTGAGTTGTGGATTTGAATAAGGTTGTGAAATTTAACATTCTGCCCTTTGAGATCATCAAAGATTTTTTGGATAATGAGACTTCTTGAGACATTCTGAACAACACAAATGAAAGTGTGCTGAGATTTAGTTATGATGAAGTACTTTATGGCGACCAAGGTCTTCTGGGTAAGTAGAAAGAATTGTGCAACTATTAGCTTTTCTTGGACTGTAGGGTGTTTAAGGTTATAAGATGCTGTCTTCATCCGTTGGGCAGTAATATTTTTTTCGTAATGCATGTTTTACTGTGGCAGCCAGACCTTATTGTTAGTCTTGTTTCCTATAGAAAGAATTTTTTTTTACTAGATTTATTTTTATTAGCCATTTTCTTAGAAAGTGATAACAGATTCCTATCACAGACCTCATCAGTTCAATGAATTTTTGAACTTTGTGTATTAGATAGAAGAACAAATATAGGAATGCGAAATACGCAGCATATAAATTATTAAGTATTTGACTTTACTTGTAAGATGGAAACGTGTGGTGGAATTCGTTCGGTTGTATTAACAAGTTACCCCGAATTATGCTTGTTATTACGACCAGAAATGTTAATAACCAAATAAAATAATGGTAAACGAGGTCTCGAACTGATAACACATCTCCAAACTCCCTATATGATGATTCATATTAGAAATGAGTCTTTCTTTCACTGACCTTCGTCTTTCTAATTTATTTTGCGGTAACATTATATTGAAGGTTTTCTAAGAAGTCATTAATAAGGGAAAAGCCTTAACTTTGTGGTATAATGAGGCGTGCAATATACTTGAATACAGCTACCTAGGTAATTACGGTAGTTTAGGTAAGAGATTTCTTTCTCTTATTCAGGATTTCTACACATCTCTTCTACACACAATTCCCGGATTTTCGCTGATAAATTAATATGCTGCATCTTATACGCAAGATATAACTTTTGCTTTTTATTTTTCCTATCAAAAGCAGGATACACATTATACACATAATCCTTATACAAAAACAGGTGAATATATCGGAGCTACAGCAAGTTGAAAATATTAAAGGTACAAAAGGACCTATAGCTGGATAACGAAACGTTAAATTAAAGTCGAATAAAAAGATTCGACCACTCCTTCGAAGAAAACCACTCCTTGAACTGTTCCTTCACTTAATTTCAAGGTTTAAATTGGTCCTTGAAGTTCAAGAACCTCTCTATAAAAATAATATTTTATGAACCTCCATGGCTCTTCCTTATCGAACGTTGATTTCAAAGTAGATTCAACGAATCTAGTAACAGAAATGATGATATAGGGAACAACTAGTCAGTACTCACAAAAGAAAAGAAGCACGAAATTCACATGTCAAACTGAAGCGTTCGTGTAAGATTTAGCAAGTAAAAGCATAACGTCAGAAGATAAAAGAGTGAGGAAAAAGCAATAAATCATAAATTTTGGTTAAAGACAACAAAACCCTACGTTACTTCCCTATTGATACGAACATGTCTAATATTAACACATGGGTTGAGCCACGCAAATTATTTCCTCCAGCCAATGGAATTTCACATAAATAGTAACCAGTATCACGTACAAACTTAGTTTAAAATTTTGGTATCACTATACGAAGTATCCTTTTTCATTTTCTTCGTGTCCTTTTGTTCCTGAGTTACATAAGTTTACCAGTGAGTTGTTTCTGAGTTTCATCTTTGTAAAATGCCTATGCGTGCGTAATGTATTGTAGCGTTAAATGTAGTACAAGGGTACAATGTCTCTTTCAGGCAAAACGTTAAGCGGGGCACACTTAGTAACCGGAGGGGCACTGCTTGTATTATTCTATTTATTATTATAAACGTATTATTTTGGTCTGTTCCGGGTGGCACTCTCAGAGCTCCGGGGATCCCGGGGACAGTGCTCCCCAAAAACATGTCTGAAAGAAGCGCTGCAAGGTTATAGGTGTCCTTGAGTATATAAAAGTAGGAAAATAGTTGCATACATCTCCTGTGAGAATAACCAACTCAAAGCTAAGCTATTCTAATCCAACCTACCCAAATTAACTATTTTGTTATTGGAGTTAATTTTAAAATAATTTGAATTGTATCATATGTTAAGAAGTTTGCTGTAAATTTGAGACGTATAAATTACGTTGTGACATTTTTATACATATAAACTGGATCACAATCATGATTAGAACAATTTAAACATGAAGTCTTGTTCCATACCAGCCTTCCCTAAAACTGCGGAACGTAACACAACACAAAACATATATACTCGTATAACTGTTATAAATATTATTGCAAACTAACACACGGAATTTACATTGCGTTGACACAAACCGTAACGGAAGAAGGCCAATGAAATACGACACCATAAAATGAACTGTTTTCAGTTAAAAAAAAAATGCGATGAAAAAAGGTAAAATGAAGTTTGAAAAGAGAAGCATCCAACGACAAATGGTATAGATTCTACGACCCTTGGAGAGCACAATTGAAAAAAAAAGAAAAAAAAAAGAAAAAAGCACACAAAGGTAAAATAAGTGGGACTTTTCGTACTTTGTGTGAGCAAAGAATATTCTGTTGTTTTCATCACTGTTACAAAATGTTACATCATGTTATGGTTAGAAAATTAGAAGCTAAAATCAAGATACTTAACTTACGTAACCTGCACCTCTTGAAAAATTTATCATCTTACATTTCCAGTGGATTTTACAAGTCCTTCATATAATTTCTTGTATCTTGAAAACTTTGTTCTTCCACGTATATTATAATTTCAATGAAATCTTTCAATTCTCTTCCATAAATACGAATGAGTACTGTTTATTTTCCACTGTAACGCACTCAAGTAATCCTCAGTGTTGGTCGATAGCTACCTGGAATTACGGATAGATTTCCGCTGAGGCTTTTTGTAGCTAAGGATTCCTTGACATCAGGAATGGTTATAAATGCCGATTTCGGTTAAGAGAGGTTACTTAAGAAATCTTTGAGTTAAGATAACCTCAAGAAGTGATTTTAAATATAAGTCCTAGTGATCCGTAGACTGTATTAATGCATCAGACAACGTAAAATATACCAGTTCCTGATTTACCATTATAACATTGTAGTAAACACTATTAATGGACTCTTTTCCTTTAAGGTTACCCTTTGTGCCGCTGTTGCTTTTCATCTACGACATATTAATGAAATATAACTCAAAGAGAAAACGAGAGAATATCTTAATAGAGCAATAAAGGGAAAAACTGAAATATTTCATTAAATATTGCATGAATATTTCAGTTTTACGTACCACGTCTATATAGTGCAGTCTAAAAGAGACAATGATGATGAGAAATGGACGAATGCCGGAATAAAGAAAGTGCGAGTAAACGGAAGAACTTCGAGAAAACTCTCACAGTGTTTGTTCAGTACAAAGCTCACTTATACGAACGTGAATCGAACCAGGGACCCCACACAAGAGAAATGAACTTTTTACCACAGAGAATATTCTGTTGTTTTCATCCTTGGTCCTACAGTTATAAAGGGAATATAGGTTATACACACGTGTACATCATGTAAATAAACATTCAAGTTATTTTTGACTACAAAATGTTTAATTTTGAAACTAGTTAACCAGACAATTTGCTTTAAAACCAACACAACAGAGTTTATGTTTTCGAGACTTGTTTTCTTAATGAAAAGTAAACATTAGTTTGAAATAATATAAATATTCACAACATAAACATAACGTCTGAAAGGGTATATAGTTTTAAAAGTAGAACGAAACGTATTAATTAAATACTGGAATTAATTTTACATGCTAACTTATAATATACGACGGCCATTCGGAAAGTAACCTCCGATTGGTTAAGAAAGAAACACGAAAGTAAATAAGAATAATTTATTATATACAACTGAAAACTACTTCTTTGTTCTATTTCTCAACATAGTTCCCATAAACATTCAAGCATTTATCGTATCTGTGCACTAGCTTAGAAATTCCATCAGCATAAAAATCTCCCGCATGCGCCTCAAGCCAACCTGCGATCACAACTTTCAGCTTCTCATCATCCCCAAAGCGTTGAAACCCAAGGTACTTCTTCATATGTATGAAGAAGAGACGATAGCTTGTGAAACGTCAATTTTCACGAACTTTTCCATCAATTTTCTAAACGAGTTCATCAGTGACCATAGATGACCTGCCATTTCCTCTCTCCGTCATGAATGTTGGTTCGTTCATTTTTAAATGAACGAATCCATTTACGAACAACTCTTTCATTCATCACACTTAGTTCATACAAGGCAGAAAGTTCCCGATGAATGGCTGCTGCCAAACATTGTTTTGTCGTAAAAAAAACGTATAACAGCTCGCACCTCGCACTTAGCCGGGTTTTCCATTGCAGCACACATTTTGAGATGTTACGAAACAACTGGAACTAGTGATCAGATAACCTCCATTCTACCACAGCTGAATGCACACTGATCTACCGCGCACGTCTATGCAAAGATGGTAGCGCTGTCCCCATTACTTCTGCACAGTGACCATTCGCAGGTTACATTCCGAACGCGCCTCGTATAATATTTTATATATAGGATGGGACAAATAAAAGTGGTCCGGACAAGTGGATACTATTGGACGTGAATGTAGGCCTATGCATGGAACCACACCATCTCTACACACACCGCCGGTTCAGATCTTAATGCGGGATGTACCAGTGTGAGTTGAGCAGTGCACAGGTGAAGATGGTACTCACAGTGTAGCAGAGGATGTTCGTTGTAGAAAGTTACCTAGCTGGCCACCATGGTCACCTGATCTGTTCGTGCGTTATTACTTTTTGTGGGGAAACATCAAGTCTAAGGTGTATTGGAAGAACCATCATAGTCTTCAAGAACTACAGAAGAATATTTCTGAGAAGATTGCAGCAATTCCAGCAGCTCAGCTTCGATCTGCCTTCCCCAACTTGCTGACCAGGTCCCAAAAGTGCCAAAAGTTGAATGGTGGTCATTTTCAACATCTGCTATAAGCAGGTTAGTGAACTATTTCCTTTCCTTTGCTGAGTTTCTTGGTACCCTGGAACTCTGTTGTCCGTGCCACTTTTACTTGCCCCTCTCTCTGTATATAATTGATATTAAAATTGACAGTGCTTCATCGTTATTATTACTGATTGCTATTTTAAACATCAATCTATTATGTTAAGCTATAGAGCAGCACTGAGTCCTTATAATTTATACCAAGTATATTATAGCGTAGCTAAAAATTATCATAACTGTTGACTGTTAAACTTGTGAGAATATGTATTATATATTTTCTAAAGCATTCAGAATTGGTGAGTAAAGTACAATATCAAACGCTTTCATAATGTCAATAAGACATCTATAAATTGGTAAATTACCTTTTGTTTTCTATTTTAACATGGTGTCTAAAGCATAACAACCAAACAGGGTACAATTTGTTACCTGTCATAAAACCTTTTTGTGCCTCGTGGATTGTTAGCATCTTTCCTAATCTAATATCTTAAGAGATTCCGAGATACAGTAACTTATTATAATAATTGAAGTCCCAACCTCTTGTCTTCTCATCCCCTTTAATTCATTTTCTCGATCAAATATCGGAAAATGCTAAAACACGCCTCTAGTTATTTTAAATAAAAAGTCCAAATATCAAATTTCATCTCTCCAACCTTCAGTCATTCGGAGATATGGACATTTTTTATGAAGTAATTTCTATTGTGGTTTAGCCTGGGCTTAAATCAATTGCTCAGTCACTCAGGACTCTTTTTATATAAGATAAAAGTCCTATAACGTAAACAATGAGTGTTAATAAGTGGCAATTTCTTTATGCTACCTTGTTCACCGATGATACACAAATAATTGAAACATATCTTATAATAGTCCAGGCATGTTAGGAAAAAGTTGAGAAAAAATTCCCATACAGCTGAATTTTTCAGATTAATTTCCTTTGTTAATGTACTTTTATATATCAATAGTCCTCTACTTTCCGGAGCGTGCTTTCTTTCAAAATGGCAGACAAAGATGGCGGCCATGAAATTTCAACTTAACGACTTTCAATGACAATAAATTTCTTCTTTATGACATTTTCGATACGTATCAAGTATATATGCATACAGAAAAGACTGAAATTAATTTTTTTAGGATACTTATCTTCTGAACTTTCAATTTGGTAAGTTTAAATTTGTTATATATACGTATAAAAAAAGTCAAACCACATATCACTTATTTATGTTTTGGAGCAATTATATTAGAAGACATTACAAATGATAAAAAAATTTGAATACAAGTTGAAAATAATTTTATGAGCTTTAAAATGAGATATTTACCTTGCCTTTACGTGACTTGATGTTGATTCTATGTATGATTTGTTATATACCTTATTACGTACTGTACCTTTCTTATACATTATTAAGAAACGAAAAAAGTTTTTTATATTTTCAATTTCGCTTTTACAGATTCATAAACAATTTCTGTATTTTCGCACTGAATTCCAAGACGATTTTCACACATTTGAGAACATTGCCGACCAGCAGAATAACATTCACAGTTAGTTGAACAGTTATTTGCAGTAATCTTGCAAGTACGTCTGATCAAAGTAAGAAGCTCAGGTGGTGCAATTTGTAGATTAGTTGGAATAGGACGTAATTATCCTCGTTCTAGAGTCCATCTTCAGTCGAGTGAATCAAGAGGATTCTCTAGTAGAAGACCCTCAGCCTTGTTAGTAGACCCTCAGCCAGTGTTCACAAACAGCAGCCACTGTTGGAGGTAACATTGATAGCTGGAAATTCGCCGAAACCGATTGCCAAGACACTAGTTGTGAAGAAAGAACACGACGAAGTTTGTTAAGGCTTTCACAAGAGTTTCATCCATATAAGCTTAGAAAAAAACTTTTTTCGAACTTTGATTATGATTTCAGACTGTGCGTTGGGTTCATTGAACGCTTTTACCGATTCCATAAGTTCAAAGTTCTTCTGAAGTAGTTTAAATGGGCTTTTCTTTCCTTTCATGCATAGAGCTCACGTTGCTTCACAGCCTGTCATGGCGTGGAGGAAAAGAATGTCGTTCTTCAATGTTACAAGTTTATTCTAAATCGTTGAAATGTCAAAACATTTATTTGGTCTGGAGCTGGAGCTTGGGAGAAAGAAGAAAACTGGAGTTTCAGGTGCTGTCCTGGCCAGCGGGATAATAAGTAAATCTAGGTCTGTGCCCACAACAGTGAAAATTTTCTGGTACTTACGGGAAATCTCATACGCAGCCGACACTATTAAGAGATCCGCATTACCTTCTGCCTGTTTTACTTCAATTCCTGTCTTGATCATATAGTCTGTCAACATAGCAATAAATCTGTTCTTGATTTTGTTGTTTCTTAGAAATCAATTCTGTTCACAGTCAAGTCTGGTAGACAAGCAATGGAAGCCGATGTCTTTCTCAATGATCTATGTTCTCTTTCTAGTGTTTTCGTGCTTGTAGTATCATATCCATCAAAAACAATAATTGTTGCTGATGAAGAGAAGTGTTTTTGTACATATTCGACGTATCTCTCACAAAAGTAATACGTAATAGTAGCTGCTGATGTTGAAGGCCAAACCACACGATGCAGTAAAAATCCACCATCAATGACAAACTTCGAGTTAGTAGGACAGTCTACACAGATTACGATACCTTGAATTACGTTGAACAACTTTGACTTTTGTACTTTTCTCATTGAGAATTCATCGAAGAGAGCTGGCGGAAAAGGTGTTTATTCCTTTGATAAATACTTTGAAAGATCAGCTTGAGATTTCAAAACACAGCCTATGCGACTGAAAAACTGAAGAGGGTTAAACTCCAGCACATCTTCAGCAACTTTAATGGTATTTCTCTATGCCGAAATTGGAGTGACACAATATTTTAGCCGCAGCTTTAAATCACCAAAATTCTTGCGACACATCTTATTCATTATGCTAGTTCCTACTTCCTTTGCTCGGTCACAGTTTGTTGCGTCATTTGATTCACGATCAGTAGCTACACATATGAGGTCTTCAGGGTCATCTTGTGCTGTAAATGTTACGACTGTGGCAACGTCTTTCGTAGTCATGGTATCGGGGAATATTGGTCCTCACTTTCGGGCAGAGTACAAAATTTCATTCCACCATGCTGTGAAATGTGTTTCTACCATCTAGAGTCCTAGCATTAAAATCCACATTATCAAATGCAAACTGGACAAATGTGTCTGAATCGTAAGTAGGTTTAGTCTTCATTTTGGAGTATTCAAATCTCTGTAGTTCTGTGTACGGTACCAATATACCAACACTAGAGATCACATTTATTAAATTTCGAGATGCACATTGCCTTTAGCAGAATATTCCAATTCCTAATTCAACAGGACTCAAGAAGGAACGTGGTCGACGTGCAGACATGATTGAATGAGAGTCAATTTTACATTTTCGCTGAATGCTTGGAGCATTGTATGCTTTCTTCCACCTTGTTACTTTACCTATAAAAGAAATCAAGGTTTCAGGGACTAACTCATCTTCAACAAGCATAGAGCTGAATGTTGGAAAGACGTCGTAATTGTATGCTTTGGAGCGCATGTCTTCACATATGATGCTAGCAGTCATGGTGACTATACGTTGACGTTTATGATTTTCATTATCTCGGCAAGTTGCATACCAAGTATTGTGCAAACGTTTCTCAGTTACACCTTTAAAAGTGACAACAGATATTGAACCTCAAGAATTCAGTGATGCTGATTTGCTGACAGTAGTGGTCTTTGAGTTTTGTCGAAACCGTTTTCTCGTTGCATCCTTCTACATCCTCAAAAAAAAAAAAAAAAAAAAAAAAAAAAAAAAAAAAAAAAAAAGAAAGAAAGAAAAAGTAAAAGAAAAAGGAAAAGAAAGAAAAAAATGAAGAAGTTCTTTCACTCCATTCTGACATTCATCCTGCTATTCGGTAAAAGCGTTCAATGAACCCAACGCACAGTCTGAAATCATAATCAAAGTTCGAAAAAAGTTTTTTTCTAAGCTTATATGGATGAAACTCTTGTGAAAGCCTTAACAAACTTCGTCGTGTTCTTTCTTCACAACTAGTGTCTTGGGAATCGGTTTCGGCGAATTTCCAGCTATCAATGTTACCTCCAACAGTGGTTGCTGCTAGTCAACACTGGCTAAGGGTCTACTAACAAGTACAGCAGTGGATAGAGAATCCTCTTGATTCACTCGACTGAAGATGGACTCTAGAACGAGGACAATTACGTCCTATTCCAACTAATCTACAAGTTGCACCACCTGAGCTTCTTACTTTGATCAGACGTATTTGCAAGATTGCTGCAAATAACTGTTCAACTAACTGTGAATGTTATTCTGCTGGTCGGCAATGTTCTCAAATGTGTGAAAATTGCCTTGGAATGAAGTGCGAAAATACAGAAATTGTTTATGAATCTGTAAAAGCGAAATTGAAGGTATAAAAAACTTTTTCGTTTCTTAAAAATGTATGAGTAATGTACAGTACATAATAAGATATATAATAAATCATACATAGAGTCTACATCAAGTCTCGTAAAGGCAAAGTAAACATCTCATTTTAAAGCTCATAAAATTATTTTCAACTCGTATTCAAAACTTTTTATCATTTGTAATTTGTCTTCTAATATAATTGCTCCAAAACATAAAAAAGTGATACATGGTTTGACTTTTTATACGTATATATATAACAAATTTAAACTTATCAAAATTGAAGTTTGACAAGATAAGTATCATAAAAATTTAATCTCAGTCTTTTCTGTATGCATAAGGAAGAAAGTTATTGTCATTGAAAGTCGTTAAGTTGAAATTTCTTGGCCGTCATCTTTGTCCGCCATTTTGAGAGAAAGAACGCGTCGGAGAGTAGAGGACTTTTGATATATCAAAGTATATTAACAAAGGAAAATATTCTGAAAAACTCAGCTTTATTGGAATTTTTTCCAACTTTAAGGTATTTTAGGTATCCTGGACTATAATGGAAGGTTCACAAAATATATCTTAAAAATATGTATCTTGCTTTTAGGATGTCCTCTGTGTTTGGGTCAAAGATAGAAAGCACCAGCGCCTTCTAGCGGATAAAAATAATTCAAGTAATCGCTATAGCAATCTCAAATTTCAACTGTGTAAAACTGTGTTCTAAGTCACTTTCAAGTTGCTCGCTTCAAAAATAAATAAATAATTAAATACTGATAAATAATATATACATCCCTTTGGAATTTATCTTTTGACTTCGGCCTGTAATTGAGATCCTAAATTTACAACTTAGGATAAATAGAAGACATTATTACGCATCGTTTATATAATATCAAAATAGAATATACAGGCTATCAAGAAACGCTGTTTTATAGCAAACATTTTATCTTATGTAAATTGAGATAAACACGTTCAGGTTTTCGGGATACGTCACTGGTGTTAAAGCTTTCATGTACTTAATACTGTAAGCGGAAACGTCGTTTGGGGGGGGGGGTTGATAGAGCAACTGTACTCTCAGTTTGAGAAACACAAGCTTTTTAAATAAATTGTATATTAACACACTAATTAAAAAAACCGTAAAACTCATGTGGTTGTACAATCTTGCCTCTTCCCCTTGGCAAAATCTGAAATGATTTAAGCGTACCGTTCAAACATTATGTCTGTTTTTCTCAAAACTTTGGTAATTGAATTTCATTCCCTTGTACTCTCAACGTCCCAATTGTTGAAGCATTATTGAAATTATCCTAAGATCACTGTGTAAATTGTATACATAATTTACAGAGCTATCAATTTTGTTAGGACCTGTATCACAAGTACGGTTAATAGATGGCCTATTAGTTTTTGCACTGTGTTACTTTAAGCTTTTAGATCTAAGTGCATAATATTATAACAGAAACATGTGAAGATTTATAGTATAATAATTACCATATACTGTATTAGTTATAATAACACAAAATACTTATTTGTTCTTCCAAGGAAAACTAGCATTTTGAAAGAAAGAGAAAATGTTAAATATATCATTATGTAAATAATAGAACGAAAGTGCTAATAGAAATTACACACTCAATGTGAAATACAGTAAGGTATTCCTTTTGATTATAAGCGCTATTTTTAGAACGAAGTCGTTGGACTCAGGTAAAAGCGTGAGGCATAGCAGAATAGTTTTGCCAAACTATGACAGGGATCACACTTGGTCAGTGTGTGTGATAATTATATTTAGAATGGGGAAGGCCGGCGATATATCAGATATTGACAGGAGCCAGTTTGTGATGACTAGACAGCTAGGAACGAACATTTCGAAAACAGCATGAGTTGTTGGGTGTTTCACGAGATGCCGTGGTTAATGTCTCCCAAATATGAGAAAATGATTATGAAACCAAGACCAAACGATAAGGTGGAGCGGCTATACTCATTAAACATGTTGGAGGTAGTGGACTGTGGATATTGGCACAAAGGATAGCGCTCATACAATGGCACAATTAAGAGTGTACTTTAACCAGGAAGCCTAAGTATGTCTGAATCCACAGTTAAACGTACACTATTAGATATAGTCCTCCTTACCCGACATCTTAGACATGTACTAATGTTAACCGTATAGCATCATTAATAACAACTGAAATGGGCATGTGCCCATCGTCATTGTACAGCAACGGCACAACGTTGCACGGTCTGTTGACTCACAATGCCCCTCGCCATATCCATGAGTGGGTTAGAATCCGTCGTTTTCCGGGGAAGCAACTACCCGTGATGTTTACAGTAGGATTAAGACAGGCCAGTGGTGTCTCCGTTATGATTTTGGGAACCGTCACATGGTCATCCATGGACCCGATAGTGCATATGAAGTGCTCTATGATAGCTCCTATCTATTGGCACATCATTGCCAATCTGTACCTCCATTCATGTCGGCCATATTTCCAGCTGGACAACACTCCTTGTCAGAAGATCAATTTCGTGCAACAGTGGTTTGATGAGCACAGTGGTGAATATCAATTGTTACAATGGCCCTAAACTCACCCGATCTTTATCCAATTAAATACATAGGGGATGCCACTGAATGTCAGGTTCGAGCAACCTCCTTCGTAGAATTTACAGGAATTAAGTAACTTGTGTGTGTAAATGTGGTGCCCCGTGTCTCCAGCCACCTACCAAACAAAGTATCATGGCTTCCATGCCAAACCGTATTGCTGCTGTCTTGCGTGCCAAAGGTGAACATACAGGACCCCCCAAAGGAATTTCCTAATAAATCAGAAGCACATTTGTATTTACTAAATTATTCTGGCCTTCAGTATCCTCTTACATGTGGCACAGTCTTGTTTAATTTTTGTGATATAGCCTTGGTATTTTAAATATCAATTAATTTTCTATAATTTTGGTTCAGATTTTGTACAAATTTTTATTTGCTAACTAGTTTGACTGAACACTTCATTTTAGTTTCTCGAGCCTCTAAAATTTTAACGATGGGGTTTATGACATACTTGTGGGCACCCTTATTATATAAACTAACCGTAACTATGCCATCAAGATCTTATCGTGTTACTGCTGACCCTAAAGTCAAAATTAACAAAAGTACAAATCACGCCGTTTGGCATACAGGGTGATCCAAAAGTGTGAAAACACCATATAAAATAGAAGCGGTGTAGTAAATATGGTATTAAAGCCTGTAGAAGTAATATAAGAGAGACGGTAAACATGCCAAAACCCTCCTCGCTGATCTAGTGATTCCGGGTTGAGGTTTCAGTTCTTGGTAAGTACAAGAGAATAATTTCACAAAAATTCACTTTCATTAATCATCCACTGCCTTATTTAGCATAATCAAGGGATGTCAAACTAAAACATTCATTTCATTTCATTACATCAAGTCATCAGTTACTTCCATGAAAGGTTGAAAGTTGATATAGTTAGTATTATAGACTGCATGCAAGTGGTACAGTAATGAGACGAAGGAAAAAGATATTTCGGATTTGAATTCATGTAAACAAATTGCCATTCATAGGGGAAATAATGTTAGTTTCCAGATGGAGTATAATAGGAAATGGGTAATGTGTGAAAGGTGGCATATATGAAAAGTATCTGCGTGTAGGTATTTCTTTAGTGTTTTTAGTAATCAGCACACTGATAGAGTCGGCAAACAGGATTAGAGGCCTCATTTGATAGGGCAAGGGGGCAATAACCCCCCTGAGGTTGAGGTGTAATTATTTGAGACGAAATAAATAACATAATAAAGTAAAACTATATGTATATCGAAAAGTGTTGTCCCCTCTCAATCAAAATCTGAAATGGCACTACTGACCAGAATAGGCTCCATATGCGGGCTCTACTTGCACAAAACTTATTACCGTTATCTCACACTTGTCTCCCGCTAAATAGGCGGTACCTTATACTCTGTCACAAGCAGGGAACAGGATACGCCCATTATGCTACTGGAGCAAATTCCTGAGTGCATTTCAGTTATACTTACTGAAGGAGGGGAGATCCCTAACGAGATAGAGTCTTTCATCAACTATACTGTATAGTACTCGAGCATGAAGGCAAGATCACCTCCCGGTAGTATATCGAATCTCATGATCAGACCGCAATCCAGCAGACCAACACAACTTAGAAACCTCTGGTTAAGAGGGGTTTATGTATCAGCCCTGCCTACCTGTGCCAGCAGAGGTACTGTGAGCACGTCCATAGGTACTGCACACACGATCATAAATACTGATAACTCTCAGTGATACTTCGACATATACAGTAGATTAACGTTAATAAATAATCTAGTAAAATAAAATTAGTAAAGTTGACGTCCCTTTCGCAACAGGCCATAAATGCTCAATGGCTGTGTATGGTGATAAACGATCCACACTTGTTTGATTACGGCACTGATGAAGGTCGTCTAGTCAGCATCACCCTCGTGTTCATTTCTTTCCCAGGTACAAATTTCAAAACAGGATATTAGAACGTCTTGGCATTGGAACGAGAAAAAATCTCTGCATCCAGTACATTTTCAACGTAGACAACTACACTGTCGATTAAAAAAGCAATCTGTTCAACCAAACAAAACCTATTGTTCAAAGCGAACGATATATACTTTAGTGCCATAAAATTTCACTTCCTGTCCATTTTCTCGAAAACTACGCATAAGAGTTCATCTCCAACCGTGTCATATTGTTCAGCTCGACGTGACCTATTGATTGCACAATATTATATCTAAAACATAACCCAAAGTTTCAATCATGACTTTGAGCTATATAGCTCTTTAACCATACTGTGTATTAGCGTGTTGCAAATGTCATTGAAAAGGTTGACAAGGTTTAAACTTCATTATGGTTTTATCTTGATAGGTTGCGTGCTTATCATACAGCATATATTGTTAAGTTTACAAAAAAGTATTTTCGGTTTCCTCAAAAACTGTACATGAGGATTTACACTTTGCGATATAATTTTGGGCTATCAATATATAGTCTACATATTTTATTTGAGCTCTGACAGAAGCCACTAACATTAAAAAATGCGGATGGAAGTACGCACTTCTTCCAGTACAAGGAAGTTATTGCAAGGTTCTATAAGTGCTTCCAACACCATGTGCTGGCTGCAAAGTACTTCAGATGACAGCCACGAAGAAGACGTCGTCCACCATCGTCAACGATCGTCAAGCAATGAAGATAATGAAGTCAGCAGCATTCTCGGATAAAAGAAGCTAACGCAATGCAGAAGACACCAATCTCCACCGATTGATCATCACCTCCGCTCTCTAGGAATTCCGGCCTCTGAGAACGACTTTAGTCTTACCACTATCTAGGGTGCCTGGTCTCTGAGAGCTTCTTTATTCTTACCACTCTTTAGGACACCTGGTCTCTGAGAGTTTCTTTTGTTAGAACTAACTTTGCAAACATCTCACTTCTCCCTAGCACGCCTGGTCTCTGAGAGCTTCTTTATTCTTACCACTCTTTAGAACGGCTGGCCTCTGAGAGCTCCTTTATTCTTACCACTCTTTAGGACACCTGGTCTCTGAGATTTTCTTTTGTTAGAACTAACTTTGCAAACATCTCACTTCTCCCTAGCACGCCTGGTCTCTGAGAGCTTCTTTATTCTTACCACTCTTTAGAACGGCTGGCCTCTGAGAGCTCCTTTATTCTTACCACTCTTTAGGACACCTGGTCTCTGAGAGTTTCTTTTGTTAGAACTAACTTTGCAAACATCTCACTTTTCCCTAGCACGCCTGGTCTCTGAGAGCTTCTTTATTCTTACCACTCTTTTGAACGACTGGCCTCTGAGAGCTTCTTTATTCTTACCACTCTTTAGGACACCTGGTCTCTGAGAGTTTCTTTTGTTAGAACTAACTTTGCAAACATCTCACTTCTCCCTAGCACGCCTGGTCTCTGAGAGCTTCTTTATTCTTACCACTCTTTAGGACACCTGGTCTCTGAGAGTTTCTTTTGTTAGAACTAACTTTGCAAACATCTCACTTCTCCCTAGCACGCCTGGTCTCTGAGAGCTTCTTTATTCTTACCACTCTTTTGAACGACTGGCCTCTGAGAGCTCCTTTATTCTTACCACTCTTTAGGACACCTGGTCTCTGAGAGTTTCTTTTGTTAGAACTAACTTTGCAAACATCTCACTTCTCCCTAGCACGCCTGGTCTCTGAGAGTTCCTTTATTCTTACCACTCTTTAGGATGCCTGGTCTGTGAGAGGTACCTATACACACTCTTTGGCCACAAAATGCCTTGGCATCCTGTTACACTAGGACGCATGGTCTCTGCGTTTCTACCAACTCACCAAGACACCGCAGAAAGCATCAATCTCTACCAACTGATCATTACATCCATTCTCTAGGACGCTTGGTCTCCGAGAGCTTCTTTATGCTTGCCACTCTTTAGGATGCCTGGTCTCTGAGAGGTACCTATACACATTCCTTGGCCGTAAAGTGCCTTGGTTCCTGCCACCCTAGGACGCATGATCTCTAGATTTCTACAAACTCACCAACAAACCACCAAATATCCAAGAAGAAATCATATTTGAACTGTAATTATTATTACTACTGTATATAAGGAGAATTTCATAATAAAAAGTGATTGAAAAAGTCCAAATTTCCTGTGTACTGTTTTAGATGTACCCTAAAAAGACAATGTGCAAGGTGAAGTACGTGACGTTCTAAGACCGTCAGGCTAGATCTAGCAGGATGACATTATGGTACTAACTTTGCTATTCTGAGCATCATAATTTCACTTGCTGCACCCAACCTGACAATCTTAGAGTATCATGTATTTCACCTCGTGCTGGAAAAAGTGTTAACTCTATTTTTTTTTCTTTTTTGAAGTTCTGAGTTCTGTCGGAAAGATGACATACTGTACTTTGTGAAAGATCTGTACTTTGCATTTTTTTTTGTCATACGCTATTAATCTTGCAGAAATTCAGATGACAATGAATTTCTAAAGCAAATATGTATTTTGAAAAAAGTTTATCAACCTGCTATAGCATACATATGCATATTTGTAATTATCACACACTCTCTCTCTCGTACAGAAAAGGAAAATTCTCGAATGGAAGTGCCAAATCGAATTAGAGGTAATGTATGACTGAAGTTAATCTATTATATCAGATACCCTCAGGCGAAAATTCCCACACATAGACTCACACTTAGGAAGAACGGAAAAAAAGAAAAAAGCGGGAAAAAGTAACAGGAATTTTAAAATGATCTACTGATACAGGTATTCAGACAATTTTCCCAAAGTGGTTCCCCAGCTGGCCATTAAAACAAAATGTTGTATCCATGTAACCAAACGATCTTGTCTCTCTAATGACAACTGACGGGGGCTGAGTTGGATGAGTTAAAAGAAAAAAAAAGCAGTTTTTTGTTCGTCCTTTCTTCCAATTCTGTCTCTCAACCCACTCACTCACTCACTCAAACATTCGCTCCACGTGTTCGTCCCCACGAAAACAGTGTTGGCAGTTGCTTTTTTGTCCTTTGCCTTTCAATGGTGAACTAGTATTCTCTACCATCGATTTAGATTAGTTGGAATTAATTCACTTATTTCAAATTACAACTATGACATTTTTAAAGAGTTTGGTTTACCAAAACTTTTTTTTATATATTTTCCCTGTCCATACGAAAGACAAAACAATCTCAATAATTACTTGATGGACCACCATCCATTTTGATTAGTATGTAGAGCATCAAAATCGAGAGGAATTAAGAATTCAGTTCATTGATGGAGATGATCCATTACCGGAAGTGATAGGAGCTAACTATTTTCGGTTTTAATACTGATTGCTAAAAAGTAAAACCAGTTGAGTTTTTGTTCCTTTTTCTTTTCTTTCGGAGAACAAGTTTCCTATTAGAAACAAGTGATCCTTGGCCCCTGTGATATCGCCACTAATTACTCCCAGTGGTTCCGTTTATGTATCGTGCATGCGTGTTTCACCGTTCCTTGTCTTCTATATCCATTTACCGCATGTCAGTCTGTCCACACCAGTGTCCCTCTTTGAGAAATTCCTTGGGCCCCGTCTCTACTGCCTTGCTACTGATACTATTGTGTCATTCAGGCATTACTTTCCCTAAACTGTTTGGAACCGCTTGCTGTTGCATGTTTCCTTTGCCTGCAATAGGTTGGCAAACGTCATTTTGCCGCTATTTACGACACCTTGTAACGCGGAAAAGACGCCGAATTTAACAAAAGTCACATAACCTTTTTTTGGGGTTTGTTTTCATGTCTGCATTCTTCTCCCAAGTGTTGTAAATGGAATTTTGCACCACCCTGTATATGTAATGAATACTACATAATGCCACATAGTGCTTGAGATATATAAATATATATATATATCTTGTGGCAGAAAAAAATCTTCTGACCTAGGCTCCTGTTGTGAGAACCAGACATCATAAAAATACAAATCCAATTTGATACACAGGCCTACATGTTCTGGATAAGCCCTATGTCCAGTCGGCATGGTGACTTGGTGAATGGGACTTTTCGAGATATACATAATGCTTGTATGTTTGTGTGAACCCCCGATTACGCCACTGTACCATGGACTACTTACATGAAAAACAAACTTAATGAAGACTGAATGAATCTTTAAAAAGGACGTACGATTTACTTATTCCTTTCCTCGATTTTTCAAGAAAAAAAAACTTTTGACAGATAAAAGCAATAGTTTCGGCTTATATGCCCAGATTTTAATAAAGTTCTAAATCCTAGGAACTCAATGTTAAAACCGGAAGTTATATAATTACAACTTCCGGTCACAACGAATGATAAGAACACGAGAGGAATGTACTCCTGGAACATTCAATTTATATTAGAAAATTGCTTTTCGATATACAATGCACCAATTAGTAAAATAGACAGATTTCCTTGCTTAGTTGATTTTCTTCCTTTCTTAGAAAAAGTTTTCGGTTAGTAAGTTAATATATCATATAAATTCAATTTTAATTGTTTTTTCTCTTGTAACAATAACTTATGCTCAGTAATAATGTTTAATAAGATAAGCGTAGTGTTGAACAATACAATCTATGCTGTAATTTTATATACAGACTAGCTTTATGCTATCTGGGGGCTCTATCCCCAGACCCCAAGTTTGCTCGGCCTACGGCCTCGCACCTCTTAAAACCCGCAATTATGCCAAATTTCAAGTTTCTTTTTCTATTTGAACTATCTAAGGGATGAGAGCTTGTATGCTAAAATAACGCCCATTTAAATAACAAGCAAATTTCTTCAACCCTCATTTAGGCCCCTTAAAAGCTAAAAGTATTCACTTTTGGCAAATTTCCTGGGGATAGTCACGGAAGACTACAATCATGCCAAATTTAATCACTCTAATTCTACTCGAAGTGCCTAAACAGTTTGGGGTGTAGAAGATGTCCCTTATAAATAACATGGGAAAGAGTTTTAAGTTCCCTATAAAAACACTCTAAAGTTGGAAATCTTTATTTTTACTGATTTACTTAGGTAACGCTAACAAAAACGCATAAGCATACCAAATTTCAAGTTCTTATTCCAATTTCAAGTACGTAAAATACGAGATTACAGATACGAGATTACAAATGGCCCATTTAAATAACATGGGGAATTTCTTCATCCCCTCTTTAGGTTCCCTAAAAATTAAAAATACTCACTTTTGTCAATTTTCCTGTGTGTTAGTCCCGGAAACCTACAATCGTGCCAAATTTCAACTTTCCACGTCAACCGTAAGTACCCCTCTATTTTTTGTCGGTTCATGATGTTTTATATATACAGTAGTTAGGATGACCTTACACGCTGTATTATCTACAGTTATAATTTGTTCTTAAAACATATTTTCAGAATATTTTAGAAAAAAATCTTGATAGAAAATATGCTATATTGCACACCACAGTGATCATCAAAACGTTGCCTTTATCAGAGTATAGAAACTAGTTTGTCAGCACTATTACTTCTAGGAAAAAGCACTATCTCGTATTTATACTTTATAGCGATGAATATTCAACTGAAAATGCCTCGAGCCACAAGTGCAAAAGGTAAATAAACAAATACATAATTAATTTCTGTCTATTGGCGCTTTGGAATATGATATTGCATTTAATAATACTGCAGATACTACGTCATTCAATACTGCATATAGTAATGTCTAGCACGGCGTACGGGCCAAATGTGACCTGCGAGGCATTCACGTCCAGCGTTTTGGAGAGCATAGTGAATTATATTACGGTTTATACTACAGCTATGTAGCTCTCTATTGAATTAAACACCTCTTTCGTAATGGACAAAACTAGATACCAGTTATTGATATAATATAATCGCATGTACGAATGCATATTTTTTTCTATGAGAGTATTATAGTGTCTTAACATGAAATTAAATTAAATTTTGCAGTTTAATGTCTCACACTTGTGCCCCTTAGGCTAAGGGACACAATGATTGAAATAAATGAATGATCATGGAAGAATTGATGAATGAGAAAGTGGAAAGAAACGGAATACCCCGAGAAAACACCCACGGAGACGATGTCGCAGGCCCGTATCCAAGGGTGGTCTGGAGGGGGGCGAACCCCCAAAATTTTTACTGGCCATCCTAAAATTTTCACGGCAGGTTTCCAAATGAACAATAATATGATGATGAACTATAATGTGGTTTGATCGGGTTCCCCGTAACTTCTACCGCTCCCCCCTACATTTTTGGGCTGGCTTCCGGCCTGCGATGTTTGTCCATCATTATATTGTCTTTAAAGTAAAATAGTTAGAGAGCTGTATCCCTTGTACAAAAATGTTTGCAAATCTTAGTACGCCAATTACTCACCAGTAAAAAAACCTGGACGATCTTTTCATTAACTGATAAGATCAACGGTTTTTATTATATAAATAAACAATCTGGTGAAACTGTTCTTAGAGTTCTTGTAATTATGCATTATCGTCATACACATGGTTATCAAAATCATGGAAACTTCTAATCAAAATTCAATTTAACTGCTTAATGAGACATGGGACTATAGATGCAAAGACAGAGATTGGAATATATATTTAATTGTTAAGTATAGGAGTCCACTGGTCTTCGGTTACAATTACTCAACGTTCGAACATAGTGTAACACCCTAATTCTTGTTAAACCTCTTAAATTAATTGTCTTGGCGAAGTCTACTCAAAATAAGTCCACGAGTATATATGCTTTTGATACATGGGTAGTTGGGGAAGGTTACACCATGCAGAAATCCTCAATCTGTCCGCGTTTCTAAATTAGATTTAGGAATCAAATTCACGGAATTAAAGTTTAGTAACTGGCTGAGAATTTACCTAATACCAGTAACAATTCATCGGGCCTATGTCAAAGTGACTCCAGGAGGTATTTTGCGGTTTTGTATGGTTGAAGCCTGCATCACATTCCGTGGATTCTTCCGTTTTGTGATAGGTATTATACCTTATCTTATAAGACCTCTTGACACCGTATGACTAGCCTATAATTACAGAGATTGTTGTAAATGCTTTATTCCAGATAATTGTACATGCAATATTCATAACATTCCAAGAAAGTTATGGATAAAGCCCATCATGCTTTACTGCCCCAGTCTCCTATTTAGGTCCTTAGGACACCTGACTTATCCCTACTGGTTGAGATAACTCCCCTAAGGAGCATATCAGATAAACAGAGTAGTAGAAAATGGATCGATCTGGGCCATAATAGAACAACATAGAACATAAGAGAACAACTCACAAGCCCCTGGGAAAATGACCATCGTACACCGTGAGCCCACGGTCTTTTACGACCTCAAATTTAGGGGTGAATTTATTCCCTTTTATGAGCACTTTTTAGGGGGTGTATTCGTTCTCTTTTACGACCTCCATTTTAGGGGGTGTACTCGTTCCCTTTTATGAGCATATTTTCCAACCCCTATTTGAACATAGCAGAATATGAACATACAACAGAACAGATTCGTTCCCATTTATGAACACTCTTTCAGGGGTGAACTCGTTCTCTTTTACGAGCACATTTTTAGGGGGTGAACTCGTTCCCTTTTATGAGCATATTTTCCAACCCCTATTTGAACATAGCAGAAATTACACTGACACTACGTAACACACAGCAGAACAGATAACACATAAGAGTACGTAACATAACAAGGGTGAACTCGTTCCCTTTTCCAACCCCTATTTTAACATAGCAGATAGCACAGCTAATAAAAGAGCATGGCTTATTTTTCAACCCTTATTTTAACATAGCAGGCCTCCATTTTAAGGGTGAACTCGTTCTCTTTTATGAGCATATTTTTCAACCCCTATTTTAACATAACAGAAATGACATAAGAATACGTAACATAGCAGGGTGAACTCGTTCCCTTTTATGAGCACTGTTTAGGGGTGAACTCGTTCTCTTTTATGAGCACTTTTCCAACCCTTATTTTAACATAGCAGAAATTACACTGAGACTATGAACATACAGCAGAACAGATAATCACGGTCTTTTACGACCTCCATTTTAGGGGTGAATTTATTTCCTTTTATGACCACTTTTTAAGGGGTGTATTCGTTCTCTTTTACGAGCACATTTTAGGGGGTGAACTCGTTTTTCAACCCTTATTTTAACATAGCAGAAATTACACTGAGACTATGAACATACAGCAGAACAGATAATACATAGCACAGCTAATAAAAGAACATGGCTTATTTTCCAGCAACACATAGCAGACATAAGACTACGGGGGGTGTACTCGTTCTCATTTTTCAACCCTTATTTGAACATAACAGATAATACATTCGAACCCTATAGCAAAGATTCTTTTAAGGAGTGAACTTGTTCTAACCTATATTTGAACATAGCAGAGATGATTATTTAAAGATTGTAGAGGAATGCGAAACTTCCGTGTGTTGTTATCAGTTACATAATAACTTCCGCCATATGTAGATAATTCTCATTACGTCATTTATCCGGATTTTAAAAAACATTGAGCTAGTTTTCTCTTTAACAGACAATAACTTGTCATTCAACGATAGCAATCCCTGAACGTAATGCAATCAATTACAAAGGTACATAAAAAGAGGGGAATCCCCGAGCATGACTCATACCTATTGCGCAATATTACGCAATGCAATCAGACAGGTATAAAAGACTGACCGACATGTTTTTTTGTAATCACTTCCTGTTTGCCGTCTGAAGCGTAAAGTTCAGATATTTTTTGTGTGTGTGCGTTTATATTATTAGTGTGGTTTATTATTAGTGTGGTTTTGTTTTCTTTTGTAAGTAACACTTTATATAATAATATTAATGTTATATTATAAAAACTCAGTTCAGAATTATTATAGTAACTTTGACGAGTTAGTTTTTTAAAAAATGGCAACAAAAAGGTTAAATCAAATACTATCAATTCTGATACTCTATTTAATAATAATTTTAAAAAAAATATTTTAAAATGTGATACTGATTTAAATGAGGATAGTGGATGTTTTTTAAAGAATAAAAGAAAAGACTGTTTAGATATATTAAAACAGGAACAAGATAATTCAGCATTTAAAGTAAATTTTTCGTTGGCTACAACTTTTGTAAAACCAGTAGATTTAGAAACATGTCGATTCTTTGTAAATAGTGGTAACGAAATTATTTTACCGAGTACAGATGTGAATTCTATAATAGAAAAACTATTTAATAAAATTTTAGTTGAACAAGAAAATAGAGCAATTAAGAAATCAGGGTGGTCTTTATGTTCTGAACCAAACCATCACTTAGAAATTAAAATCAGTAAATATGATCTTCTTTCCGCTTCTTCTTTTATAAAATTACCTCAATGGATTTTATCCAAAAAGAATTGTGTTCTAAATATTCAAAATAATGATAATAGATGTTTTATGTATAGTATTCTAGCTGCGTTGCATCCCGCAAAAGATAATCCACATCGTGTAAATAATTACATACAATATATTAATACTTTATTACCATTATTTGAAAAAAACAATATAAAATTTCCCGTCGAAATAGAACACATAAGCAAATTTGAACATATGTATAATTCTGTATTTCCTAAGGAACAAATTTCTATTAATGTATATGGGATTGATTATGATCATGAAACTATTTTCCCGTTACGTATAAGCGAAAACACATGTGTAGATAAACGTATAGATTTACTGTATTGTGAAGAAAATTGCAACACTCATTATTGATTAATAAAAAATCTCAATGCGTTATTGAAGAGTCATAAAGAGAAAACTTATGTAAAATTGCCTCAATGGATTTTATCCACAAAATGTGTTTTAAATATTCAAAATAACGATAATAGAAGTTTTATGTATAGTATTCTAGCTGCGTTGCATCCCGCAAAAGATAATCCACATCGTGTAAATAATTACATACAATATATTAATACTTTATTACCATTATTTGAAGAAACCAATATAAAATTTCCCGTCGAAATAGAACACATAAGCAAATTTGAACATATGTATAATTCTGTATTTCCTAAGGAACAAATTTCTATTAATATATATGGCATTGATTATGATCATGAAACTATTTTCCCGTTACGTATAAGCGAAAACACATGTGTAGATAAACGTATAGATTTACTGTATTGTGAAGAAAATTGCAACACTCATTATTGTTTAATAAAAAATCTCAATGCGTTATTGAAGAGTCATAAAGAGAAAACTTATGTAAAATTGCCTCAATGGATTTTATCCACAAAATGTGTTTTAAATATTGAAAATAACGATAATAGATGTTTTATGTATAGTATTCTAGCTGCGTTGCATCCCGCAAAAGAACATCCACATCGTGTGAATAATTACATACAATATATTAATACTTTATTACCATTATTTGTAAAAAACAATATAAAATTTCCCGTTGAAATAGAACACATAAGCAAATTTGAACATATGTATAATTCTGTATTTCCTAAGGAACAAATTTCCGTTAATATATATGGCATTAATTATGATAATAAAACAATTTTTCCGTTACGTATAAGCGAAAACACAGCTGTAGGTAAACATATTGATTTATTATATTTAAACTCTCATTATTGTTTAATTACAAATTTAAATGGTTTAGTTAGACCAGTTAGGTAGTCATCAAACATTTATTTGTAGACGATGTTTAATATCTTTTTATAACAAATCAAAATTAGATGAACATGACAAATTATGTAAAGAACACACTCCAACCAAAATTAACATGCCGAAACCAGGAGAAGTTTTAAAATTTCGAAATTTGAAATTGTTATTACAGAATGATGTGATAATAATTGCAGATATGGAAAGTTTATTAAAACTTATAAATAAACAAAGTGGATCTCATACAGTACAAATTCACCAACATATACCATGCAGTTTTGTTATATTGTATGTTGGAGTAACAACTATATGAAATCAGATTTAGTTATTTATCGGGGAGAAAATGTATCGATGAAGTTTATGTCTGCTATTGAGAATGAATTAAGAAAAATCATAAACATATTAGATCAACAAAAACCATTAATACCATTAAATAGTTCTCAGTTACAGGAGTTTAACCTATCCACTGAATGCTCGGTTTGCGATAGTAAATATACGAGTAACAATAGAAAAGTTAATCATAACCATTTAACTGGTCAATTTATTGCCACGGTGTGCAACAATTGCAATTTACAAATTAAACGTCAAAGTAATTTTATCCCTGTCTTCTTCCATAATTTGTCTGGGTATGATGCACATTTATTTGTGAAAGAATTAGGTTGCACCCCTGGAAATATTTCGGTAATTGCTGAAAGCACTGAGAAATACATAACATTCTCTAAGCACTTTAATTTTAATGGTAGACCTATTGAGTTACGTTTTGTAGACTTATTTAAATTCCTGCCGTATAGTCTCGAAAATTTGGTGTCAAAATTAAAACCTGAGCAATTTGTCTATACAAAGCAATATTTTTCTGATGAAAAGTTTCCTTTAATTCTCCGTAAGGGAATTTATTTTTATGAATACATAACAAATTTAGATACATTTAAAGAAACTGAATTTCCTGAAATAGAGGCGTTTAGTAGCAAATTGAATGGAACACAAATTTCCGAGACTGATTATCAATATGCAAAACTGATTTGGCGTGTGTTTAAATGTGAAAATTTAGGGGACTACCACGATCTATATTTAAAATGTGATGTACTTCTCACAGCAGATGTGTTGGAGAATTTTAGAAAGACATGTTTAAATGCTTTTAGTATTGATCCGATTAATTGTTTTACTGCACCTGGGTTGGCATGGCAAGCCATGTTATATAGAACAAAAATTGAACTTTTATCAGATATCAATATGTATATGTTTGTAGAAAAATCGATTCGCGGAGGTATTACTCAAGCTGTGTTAAGGTATGCCAAAGCTAATAATCCTTACGTACATGATTTTGATGCGGAAAAAGAAAAATCTTATTTACTGTATATTGACATGAACAATCTGTACGGACTATCAATGATTGACTATTTACCATATGGTGGTTTTCGGTGGGAGGATAAAATTGACAATTGGCAAGACAAACATAAAATTATCAATTGGCCCACGGATAGTGAATGGGTTTTTTTTCTAGAAGTGGACTTAGAGTATCCAAATTATTTACACGAATACCATTCTGATTTTCCGTGTGCTCCCACTAATGAAGTTCCACCGAATGGTAAATACTCAAAACTACTATTGACACTTAAATCGAAATCGAATTATATCTTGCATTATAGAGTATTACAATTTTATCTAAAACAAGGTTTAATATTGGTAAAAGTACATAAAATATTATGGTTTCGTCAATCTAAATGGCTTGCATCTTATATTCAAGAAAATACTCAACACCGTGTAAATGCTACAATTGAATTTGAAAAAGATTTCTATAAGTTATTAAATAATTCTGTATACGGAAAGACAATGGAGAATGTACGAAAACGAATTGATATAAAATTAATTAACAATGAAAAAAGTGTAAAAAATTAGTAGCGCAAAATCAGTTTCAAAATTGGGCAAAATTGGCTGATAATTTGGCATTGTTTCATATGGTAAAAAAATCTGTAACCCTTAATAAACCAATTTACGTAGGAGCGACAGTTTTAGAATTATCAAAATTAGCTATATATAACTTTCATTATAATATAATGAAACCGCGATATGGAGATAAAATTAGAATTGCATATATGGATACTGACTCTTTTATTTACTATATTAAAACTAACAATATTTATAACGATATAAAAATATGAATGACTATTTTGATACCTCAAATTATCCTGAAAATAATTCTTTATATAGCACAAAAAATAAACACATTTTGGGTAAAATGAAAGACGAATTAGGTGGAGTTCCTATGATTGAATATGTTGGGTTACGAGCAAAAAATTATGCAATAAAAACTGGTGAAAATAAAGAATTGAAAAAATGTAAAGGGATTAAGAAAAATGTAGTTAAAGAACAAATTACGTTTAACGATTATAAATCATGTGTATTTCAGAACGAAACGATCCATAAAACACAATTTGAAATTAAAAGCAAATACCATAATTTAACAACAAATCAGGTAACAAAATTAGCGTTACATCCGTATGATGACAAAAGAAAAATTTTAAATTGTAATATACACAATGTTCCTTGGGGGTATCATAATAAAGATTTAACATGTACGATTTGTATATTGTAAATATGATATAATTTTTTTTGGATATATTAGTATTAAAAAAATATGTCACAATCAGTTCGAGAACAAATAGTTGCAGAATTACATAAAAGTGCAAGACGAAACTATCCTCGAATACCCGTTATAACGAAAGGGATTCATGATTTATGGCAAACTGATTTAGTTGAAATGAATAGTGGAAAATTGAAAGGTCTAGCAAAAATTAATCGAAATTACAAATATTTATTAACTGTGATAGATACATTCTCTAAATATGCTTGGGCTATTCCTGTGAAAAATAAAACTGGGAAAGAAATTACACAATCATTTATAACAGTACTGCGAAAAGCAAACAAAAGCCCTAAATTTTTACAAACTGACAGGGGTCGAGAATTTTATAATTCAGAGTTTCAGAAGGCGATGAACCAAAATAACATTAAACATTATTCCACGTACAGTGATGTGAAAGCAAGTATTATTGAAGATTTAATAGATCATTACGTAATTTAATGTGGAGAAAATTTACACTGCAGGGAAATTATAAATGGATTGGCATTCTGCCGGAATTACTACATAAATATAATAATACTATTCATTCCACTATTAAAATGAAACCTATCGACGCTATTAAAAAAGAAAATGAAAAACATCTATTGACAAACATCTATTGCAAAAAGTTTTCTGTGATAAAAAGAAAAAGTAAATTTAAGATAGGTGAATATGTAAGAATTAGTAAACTTAAGCATCCTGGTTTTGATAGAGGTTTTACACGCAATTGGAGTACAGAAATTTTTCGAATTGCTAAAGTTTTCTTCACTAATCCTCCGACATATCACTTAGTAGACTCAAATAATAAACCTATTGATGGAAGATTTTACGGACACGAATTGCAATTAACGAAATTCCCAAAAACATATTTAATTGAAAAAGTTTTGCGAAAGAAAAAGAATAAGGCCTATGTGAAATGGTTAGGACTGCCAAAAAGTGAAAATTCTTGGATTGATTTAAAACATACTATATTGTAAAAAAAGAGAAGTCAAGAATTTATAGGTGAAGCATGTCGTCACAAGTACTTTAAATTCTAGCAATATATCTGTAATAGAGATGGAATGGAAAATTCCTTTTACATGTATGGTAGCAGGTCCTACAGGTTGTGGAAAATCATATTTTGTTAAAACATTTCTTGACCATTATAGTAAGTTATTTAAAAAAATTGTATGGTGTTATGGTGAATGGCAGCCGTTGTATGATACTCTTTCAAACTGTACGTTTAAAGAAGGTTTACCTCAAAATAATGAATTTCAAGCACATGAGGGTCCACATCTTGTCATTATAGATGATTTAATGCGTGAGTGTGACCATCGGATTGTGGATATTTTTACTAAGGGTAGCCATCATAGAAATATAAGTGTAATATTTATCACACAGAATATTTTCCATCAACAAAAAGGAATGCGGGATATTTCGTTAAATTGTCATTATATTGTTTGTTTTAAAAATCCTAGAGACCAAGCTCAAATTAATTATCTCGCACGACAATTGTATCCAGGTAATACAAAATTTATTCAAGAAGCATATCAAGATGCAACTCGAATTGCACATGGTTATTTACTCTTTGATTTAAAACAAAATACTCCTGATGAGCAGCGAGTTCGAAGAAATATCTTTCCAACAGATTCTTTTAATTATGTTTATGTACCTGTAAAAAATAATAATTGTAATATGGTTTATATTCTAACAACTATTTATGCTTTAATAGCCGTAAAAAATGATTAGTAAGGAAAATGCACATTTGTTGAAACTTTTAGCAAAGTCAAAACCGAAAGCACGTAAGGCAATTTTACAAAATGCAGATCCTGATTTAATTCGCTATATTTGTGAATGTTCCTATAACGTATTACAGGGAAATGTTCCATTAAATAAAACAGAGATAAATAAGCTAAAAAAATATAAAAAGGAACTGAGATATTTGGTGAAAAAAGGTCCGTCATTAAAACAAAAGAAAAAACGAATAATTATACAAAAAGGTGGTTTTCTTACTGCTTTGCTTGCACCTATTATTGGAGGTATACTATCTAGTTTAATTAAATAATTATGCAAAACGCACAAAAACTTATTTTAATCTCACCAGAAAAATTACATCATTATCAAACGATATCTAATCTTGATGATGAAATGAAAGAAATTTTAAATAATAAAAGTTTAAATGCAGAAGAAAAATGGATAAGATATAGAGAAGTCTTACAAAAATATTTAAATATTATTCAAAAACCGGCAGCAGTTACAACAACAGCAACAACTACTACTACTAAGGAGGAAGAAGAACAAGAGGACGAGGAGGAGGAGGATGATGATGAAATAATATCTACTCTCCCTGAAATTTGTAAACGTAAAGCAAGACCTTTATTACGTAAATTGAAACAAAATCCAAATATTCAATGGGACGATAATGGAAATGTGAATATTAATAATAAATTAATTCCAGGTGCAAATATAGTGGATTTGATATCCGATTTTGTTAGATGTCGTAAGAAAAATATTTCAGTTGCCGGCTGGAAACCTTTTGCTACATTATTAGCAAAAGCCAATATACCCTTAGAGTACATTGGTAATCCTCAACGAATAGATTATATTAGAAAACTAACAGAAGACGAAGAGGACGAAGAAGATGGTCCTCCACCCCGTAAACGCAAATGGTGTACTTATAAGCAATAATAATAATATTCTATTGTAATCTATTGATATTTTTAAGTATATAGAAAGAAAGAAAGAAAGATGAATGAGCCATACCTTAATTATTACATACATCAAGCAGGAGGTAATTATAACGTGTATAGAGGTACAGCATATCAAGAAGGTTATGGCATTGGTAGTTTTCTAGGAGGTTTATTTCGTACTGTATTTCCTTTATTAGAACAAGGTGCAAAAACTGTTGGTAAAGAATTGATACGTACAGGAATTAATGTAGCAGGAGATGTACTAGATAATAATAGACCTATTGAAGAGTCTTTGCATGATCGATGGCAAGAAGCTAAAACAAATTTAAAAAATAAAGCTCAAAATAAATTAAATCAGGTGTTGGAAGGATCTGGAAGAAGAAAAAGAAAGAAAGTTCATTTTAGTGGTGCTGGTGGTGGTGTGAAACGGATAAAAAGATCCAAAGATATTTTTGATTGATTAATTATGGAGCAAAGTGATAGTTTTTATCTCACACTTCCAGCAATAGTTCTATGGAATATTTTCCTCAAAATACTCTTGCTTGTTATACTACTAAATTATATCAACCTATTGTACTGGAGAAGGGAGTGTGGGAAACAGCTGTTGTTGCAGTGCATTATACAAGTTCATTTCAGAATTTTTCCAAATATACAAATAATATTTATTATCGTCTCATGAATACAAAAAACTGGAACATAACTCAAATCTTACCAGGCCACTATTATCATTTTGATGATATTCTATCTCAAATTAATCATAAAAGTGATATATTAAATTTACAATTAAAAGTCAAAGCATCAGTGAAGCGAATTGAGGTTAATAGAGTAATAAAAGATCAAGAGAAGCATATACAAGTACGCCTATCTCCTGAACTAGCCAGAATACTAGGTTTTGATCACATACAACAAGAAGATATTGCAGTTGTTCATCATGCTCGTTATCCACCTGATTTACAAAAAGCGCTACCTACACTTATGTATATTTACAGTGATATTGTAGAACCACAAATGGTGGGTGACACCGTAGCTCCATTGTTACGTATTATAAATACAAATATTACAGAGCATGGTATTAATAATGTACATATTTTTGATAATCCTCATTATGTCACCGTGCAACGTAAACAATTTGATCAAATTATTATTGATTTAAGAGATAGTACAGGCAATCCACTTCCTTTCCAATATGGCAGTGTATGTGTAAAATTACATTTTCGTAGACGTAATATGGTATTGTAAATTTTACCATGTGTGAATATTAAAGTAAGAAAAGAGAAAAATGCAGTGTGAGTGTATGAAATCAGAATTAGATTTATTTGCTGGTTTACCCACTCAAACCAGTATTATAGGTAATAAAATAGTTCCATATAAGCCTGTGGCTTCAATAGCTGATAATGCACCAATAGAATTTGTAGTCCCCGGTCATGGGGATGACTATATTGACTTACCGCACACAATGTTATATGTTAAAGGTAAAATTACTAAATCAGATGGTTCTAATTTAACTTCTGCCGATAAGAAAATCGGCCCTGTAAATGATTTTCTCAATGCAATGTTCAGTGAAGTGCAATTATATTTAAATAATCAAATTATTTCCTACTCTTCACATACATATCCATATCGATCGTATATTGAAAAACTACTAAATTATAATGCTGAAGCTAAAACAACGCATCTTCAAACATCAATGTGGTTTAAAGATACTGCAGGGCATATGGACAGTGTGGCCGTTGCTAATGTAGGATTTAAACAACGTTTTCTTCTCACTGCTTTAAGTCAGTCATTTGAATTATTGGGTTATATTCATGCTGATATTTTCAATCAGGAGAAATTTTTACTGAATGGTGTACAATTGCGTATTAAACTAATTCCAGCTAAACCTACATTTTGTCTAATGGGTGACGCAGATGCTGATGGAAAAGTTGTAATTACAGATGCAACATTGCTTTTGAAAAAGGTTGATGTATCACCAGCAGTTAAAATAGCACAAAATAAAGTATTACAAAATCCTAAATTTAGAATAAAATATCCTATAACAAAAGTGCAGGTGAAGACAGAAACTCTGCCACAAGGAATTATGGATAGTACACTTCCAGATCTGTTTTCAGGCATAGTGCCTAAACGTATTGTTATTGGTTTTGTTACTAATACTGCTTTCAATGGTACTTATCAAACAAATCCATTCAATTTTCAACATTTTAGTATGTCATTTTTTACATTGTATGTTGATGGAAATCCAATGCCCTTCAAACCTTTACAACCAGATTTTGATAATAAGCTATATGTACAAGCATATTCTACGTTATTTACAGGTTCAGGTATTTATTATTCTAATCAAGGTAATAATATTTCACTCGCTGAATATCCTAATGGTTATACTCTACTGGTGTTTGATTTAACTCCTGATTCAAGCGCAAGTGCTGCATTTCATACTAGTCCGCAACGGCAAGGAAGTGTACGTTTAGAGGTTCATTTTAAAGAAGCACTGCCATCTCCTGTAACAACAATTATTTATGGTGAATTCTCTTCAGAATTAGAAATTGATTTCCAGAGAAAAATATATATTAATTAAAGAAAAAAATGTTAAATACAATTGAGCTTTATGAAGCATTACAACAAAATTTGCCTAAAGATCATTTTATTGGTGTGTATGCTGCTGATGAGTTACCTTTGTTTATTCATACATTTCCAGCCGCCATAATTATAAATACTGATTCTAGTGATAAGCCTGGTGAACATTGGGTTGCTGTTTATATATCTAATATGTGTGTGGGAGAGTATTTCGATAGCTATGGTATGCCTCCCTATATACAACATCATATAAGGTTTTTAAAACGAAACTGTCTGTATTATACATGGAATAATAGACGTATTCAAGGTGATTTATCTCAATTTTGAGGACATTACTGTTTTCTATATCTAGCAGGTCGTGCATCTGGGTATTCGATGCAGGATTTTTTAAACAAATTCTCACTCACTACTATTGATGCTAATGATATTATGCTTTATTCATTTATGAGAGTATGATGATGTTATTTTTTTAAACTCCGCCATTGCCGGTCCCAAGCCCTGGATGAGAAAGGAGGAGGGTTGGGGGTGTTGCTACCCCGTAAAAGAAAATAATCTCTGCTATGTGTTCGTAGGGGTTGAAAACGAGTACACCCTTAAAAGGGAATGAATCTTACGTATTCTCTGGTCTGCTGTGTGTTCATTGTCTCAGTGTAATTTCTGCTATGTTAAAATAAGGGTTGGAAAATATGCTCATAAAAGAGAACGAGTTCACCCTTGTTATGTTACGTACTCTTATGTGTTATCTGCTCTTCTATGTGTTCGTAGGGGTTGGAAAAATGCTCATAAAAGAGAATGAATACACCCTTGTGTGTTACGTATTATCTGTTCTGCTGTATGTTCATAGTCTCAGTGTAATTTCTGCTATGTTAAAATAAGGGTTGAAAAACGAGTTCACCCCCTAAAATGTGCTCGTAAAAGAGAACGAATACACCCCTTAAAAGTGGGCATAAAAGGAAATAAATTCACCCCTAAAATGGAGGTCGTAAAAGACCGTGATTATCTGTTCTGCTGTATGTTCATAGTCTCAGTGTAATTTCTGCTATGTTAAAATAAGGGTTGGAAAAGTGCTCATAAAAGAGAACGAGTTCACCCCTAAACAGTGCTCATAAAAGGGAACGAGGTCACCCTGCTATGTTACGTATTCTTATGTCATTTCTGTTATGTTAAAATAGGGGTTGAAAAATATGCTCATAAAAGAGAACGAGTTCACCCTTAAAATGGAGGCCTGCTATGTTAAAATAAGGGTTGAAAAATAAGCCATGCTCTTTTATTAGCTGTGCTATCTGCTATGTTAAAATAGGGGTTGGAAAAGGGAACGAGTTCACCCTTGTTATGTTACGTACTCTTATGTGTTATCTGTTCTGCTGTGTGTTACGTAGTGTCAGTGTAATTTCTGCTATGTTCAAATAGGGGTTGGAAAATATGCTCATAAAAGGGAACGAGTTCACCCCCTAAAAATGTACTCGTAAAAGAGAACGAGTTTACCCCTGAAAGAGTGTTCATAAATGGGAACGAATCTGTTCTGTTGTATGTTCATATTCTGCTATGTTCAAATAGGGGTTGGAAAATATGCTCATAAAAGGGAACGAGTACACCCCCTAAAATGGAGGTCGTAAAAGAGAACGAATACACCCCCTAAAAAGTGCTCATAAAAGGGAATAAATTCACCCCTAAATTTGAGGTCGTAAAAGACCGTGGGCTCACGGTGTACGATGATCATTTTCCCAAGGGCTTGTGAGTTGTTCTCTTATGTTCTATGTTGTTCTATTATGGCCCAGATCGATCCATTTTCTACTACTAAACAGTATACCAGAGTATACCAGATAAACAGTATTGGCACCTGAGCGTTGGAATTGAGGGAATTCTATATCAATACGAATCCGGTTCGGTTTTTCGTCGAAACCGGTTTTCTCCAAAACCCGGTTCGGTTTCTCACCAGTGTAAAGTTCTGTTGTTCTATAAAAACCGGGTCCGTTTACAACAAAAGCAGTTTTGTTTTCAAACATATTGGTTTTTAAGCATATCGGTTTCGGTTTGCACTTCCTCTTTATGAACTGAATAAATTTTGGAGAAAACCAAAACCAATTTCGGTAAAAAAAACGAACCGATTTTGAAGAAAATCGGAACTGAATTCGGTGAAAAATGGAACCGTTTTTGGAGAAAAACGATAACTGGTTTTGTTGAAAACCGGTTTCAGAGAAAAATGGTTTTGCGAATTTTTTTCAAAAACCGGTTTCGGTTTTCCTAACAACCGGAAACCAAAATCCGGTTTTGTGCCAACCACAAATTCAGACGCTCCTGCATTCATGGACTGCCTCAATTCCATCTCGGTTTGAATATTTTCCACGTTTAGGCGTGAAATTCGTCGACAATCTCTGTATTTTTGATTCTACATTTTTAAAAAAAGAAATACTTTCTTAAATTTGAGAAAACATTTTCTATCTGCACATCGAGAAAATAGTATTTTCTTAGAAACGAGAGTGCAAATTCTCATTCATGAGATATGGTAGGAAAGAAGAGGATGTTGTATAAAGAGGAACTCAAACCTACATTGTTGTTATGCTTATGAATAGGAATTAAGAAATTTCGCTTTCAAGAAAACATTTTCTCTGTGTACAGGTAAGAAACGGTTTCTAAAATTTCAGAAAGTATTTCTAACAGTGTAGTTTTGCGTTCACTTGTAACCGTTCACTTGTAGGCCATTCCTTGTAAACAGTCCGCACAATTTTCTTTGATACAACAAATCGGTCAACTTCATTTATCATATGTCCATGTTCAAACACAGTGTTTATTATTATTATTTTACTATGCTGATACATGTTTTGTTTGACTCACCTTGATGACCTTTTTCCACAGAACCGACTTGCATAATCACTCCAGTTAACTTCAATGGTTATGCACTAACAGTCACATGTTATCAGTAAAATGCCATTTATAATTATAGAAACAAATTAATGTTATTTGTAAAGAGAAAGTAACTAAAGTATGCTTTAGAATTAGATAGTTAGGACGTACTTTGTATTACTCACATCCCCAAAACCAAAGAGGACACGTGTGTTCATGTGAAAAAAAAAACTTACTTCTTTCCGGTCACCAACAAAGCCTAGAGGTCAATCGTCTGTTCTAACCGAAGATCCCTATTTAACCCTAGGAACACCAAGGGGGGTGGGGGTCTCGGAGGCCCCCAAATTATGTTTGTTATATTTTCTAACATTTCTTATTGTATAAAAAATCTGAAAAAATTATATTTTCAAGTTTGACCCCATTAATCAAAAAATGTACTTGCTTAGTTTTTAGTATTTTGTTTTTCTATTTATAAATAAAGAAAGTGTTGTGGGCCTCAGAGGCCTCTCCCTTGGTAGTAGTAAGGGGCTATTCACCGCATATACTAATTGTTATATTCCAGTGTTTTGGCTACTTATTTTACTTTCCTTTGAAACAATTTTGGTATTATAACATGCAGGGTCACTCTGAGCTATGATTATGATGCAGTGTTGCCAACTGCACTAAATAAAATTATTAGTATATATATATTTTTCTGATTATTATTTGGCAAATAAATATTTTATTTTCTATTAGTTTATTCCTTCAAACCTGCTACACACACACACACACACACATTATATATATATATATATATATATATATATATATATAAAGAGAGAGAATCAAGTTTCAATAGTTTCAATAGTGATGGAAAGGAACTATGCCTTGCAGTAAATCCCTTGTAATAATCATGACACTGTAGTGGTGTTAGTTTACAAAACTGACAGACAAGTCATGCTTGTTTGCTTACGTCTTATATGTTCATTCCATAGGTGCAAAAACCTGACGTTGTGCTACTATAAAAATTGTAGCTTTTTGTTGGGTTGGCAACACTGCTTCTCTGGTGAGATCCCCTATAGTGTCTAATGAACGTCCTTCACACTGTCCATCTTTTCGTAAAAACAAAATTTGAAAGAATTTCGCCATTCCAAGGATAACCGGGATAGAATTACACAAGATTAATCCTGAATTCATTGGAATACTGAAGCATACCTCACTCGTCCCCATTCTACCCCTTTTTACTGTATCACACCAAAATGCCTTTAGAAGCCGCCTTTGTACACATACTAGACTGTACTAAGTTGCTATTGAGCTGTTTGATAGTTTTTCTACACAAACAAATAAAATAAATAGGTCATAGTTACTGACATAAATAAAAAATGGTAACTTAAACAATTACACACACATATAGTTGGCAACACTGTACTTACAAACCTAGTAGTAATAGAAAATAATAATATACGATGTCTTAGACATTCCAAGTTCATATCAGACAAGATAAATTATTTTCCGTGAGAAATAATGACCTTTAATCTGAGCCCCCCCCCCCCCCCGTTGGTGTTTTATGTAACCCAAAAATACCTTGGTGTTCCTAGGATTAATTCGTCCTTAGGTGCCCTCACCACGCTGTGGGAACTGCCAAAGGCCGGCCAACACCGTCTAATGCATCTTAACGGCCACACGTCTAAATAATTATTTGATAAGAAGTGCCACTCTTTGACTTGGGTGATCTAAAAGATGGATCAGTGTCAAAAGGCCGCTGGTCAGCAGAGCCGTAGCTACAGGTTTCGGCGCCCGGGGCGAAGTAGAATTCAGCGCCCCCTACATTCACCACACTAAGCTTTTCCTTCTTTTTATGTATATAAGAGAAGGAGTTTTTGTTGTTATACTATGTTGCATTTTTTAATGAAGCATATTGGACAGACTATTGCAACAGCCAAAAGAGATCATTATGTATTCTTTTACAAATAAGAGCTGTTTTCAAGAGGCATATTTTGGACTTTTTGTTAAACTTGGTAAAACTACCTTTGATTGGTATACAGATCCACTTGGAGATTAGTTACGGAAACTTACAGTACAACTATTTGCAACGTTTCATACTATCGATAAGGAATGAAATTTCAATAAATTAGTAACTATGTGCTTATAAAATGTTCGAAATAGGTGACAGCATTCATTTCCATTAATAATTGTAAACTTTTGTAAGTTTATTCAGTATGTGACCACACAAATAGCAATTTAATTTCGATACTTTTAATATCAGCAATAAAACGGGTTGAATTTGTTAATGATAGACTTTTTTTTATTACTCTTAAAGGTCGGTGGTGTGGTATTATTGTTTTAAATGTACATGCTCCAACAGCAGAAAAAAACGACGATATAAAAGATGCATTTCAAGAAGAAGTATCACGGGTATTCGACCAAGCCTCGCAATACCATATGAAAATTCTATTAGAGGATTTCAATGCGAAGATAGGGCGACAGAGTATTTTCAAACTGGTTATAGGGAAAGAAAGTCTGTATAAGAAAAGCAATGACAACAGCATTAGGTTCTTGAACTTCGGAACATCCAAAAACCTTATCGTTAAGAGTAGAAAATTCCCATATTCCGACGTTCATAAATTAACCTTGGACCTTGCCAGATGGAAGAATACACAATCAAATTGATCACGTTTAGTAGATAGAAGAAGACAATCTAGCACAATTGTTGTTCGTTCGTTCGGAGGACTCGACTGTGACACTGATTACTGTCTGGTAGCAACGATAACAACAACAAGAAAGAGAGAGATTATCGTTGAATAAAGAGAACATTCAACATCTTAAAAAAGGAGAGGTTTCGTTTAAGGAAATTAGGGGAGAACCAGAGGAGAGGGGAATACAAGATTGAAGTGTAATAGATACTCTTTTTTTAGAAAGTTTTGGGATCACTAATGTTGAGAATATTTGCGTTCAAATTAGGGATCGCATTTATACTTTCACCAAGAGAAAACATGGTGCACGCGCAAATACGTAGGAACTAATCATGGTTCGACCAGGAATGCACTTAAGTAACGGAGAAGAGAAAATAGGCTAAATTACGTTGGCTACAAAATCTGAAGAATATAACTATACTAAATTTCGTTGTGAGAAAAACTTCCAAAATCTTTAAAGACTGAAACGCGATTTTTTGAAAGCTTAAATTAATGAATTTAAAGATAATATTAATAGAGTCGAGACATGTTCAAGGGCATCAATAAATTTAAGAAAGGGTATCAACCTCGCGCGTATATATTAGAGAGAGAGAGAACAGAACAATTCTTACTGATAAAGATAGCATTTTGAATAGATGGAAATGTATCTTTGACGATTTGCTTAACACGGAGCCAAAAACGAATGATCGTGGGGAAAGGGGAATGCACAGTAGAACCATAAATTTCAGAGCCTAGTAGAACAGAAGTAGAAATTGCTATAAAGAAATTAAAGGAACACAAATCTCCGGGTGTAGATGAACTTCCGGCTGAGTTAAGTTTAGCTAGAGGCGAAAAATTGTGGAACAAGATACACAAACTCATTCTCCTTATCTGGAACAAGGAGGAATTACCACAAGAGTGGAAAGAATCAATCATTGCTCCAATTTACAAGAAAGGCGACAAAACGGATTGTAATAATTATCGAGGCATTTCTACTGTCAACATCCTATAAAATCCTCTCAAACATTTTATTAGCGAGATTAATCCCATACGTGCTGAAATTATTGGAGATTATCAGTGTGGATTTAGACGAAATCAGTCAACCATGGACCAGATATTTACCATTCGACAAAACTCGAAAAGAAATGGAAATAAAATACACCAGTACATCCATTATTTCTTGATTTTAGAAAGACTTACAATTCTATTAAGAGATAAATATTATACAACAATCTTACAGAATTTGGAATTAAGAAAAAGCTGGTTAGATTAAATAAGATATGTTTAAACATACCCCAAAGTAAGATCCGAGTATGAAAATTTTTTCCATGAACTTCTTCGTCGAGAATGACATGAAACAAGGAGATGCGTTGTCGATATTACTATTCAACTTTATTCTGGAGTACATTATAAGGAAAATCACAGATAGCAACTAGGGCCTAGAGCTGAATGGTATTCGCCAGGTTATGGCGTATGCTGATGATATAAATCTAATAGGAGATGATAGGAGAACAATAGAAAGAACTCCAGGGACATTATTAAATTCTTACAGGTTTAGAAGTAAATGCAGAAAAAACTAAAAAACATGGAAGTTCACTGGGATCGTAATACTGTAGATTATTGATGCGTTAAAGTATCAAATAACATTTTCGATAAAGTGGATACTTTCAAGTATTTAAGGTCAATATTAGCTGACCAAAACCATATCCACGAAGAAATTAAATGTCGACTCAAAGCAAGGAATTCGTGTTATTATTCCATTCAAAATCTCTTGCCGCGAATTCTGTCAAGGAATTTGAAGCTCAAAATATGTGGAACGATAATCATGCCTGTTGTTCTGTATTTCTGCGTAAAATAGTCGCTTACTTTAAGGAATGAAAGTATTCGAGAATAAAATCTTGAGACGAATATTCGGACCCAACAGGAACGGCAATCGGGAATGGCAGAAACTTCATAACGAGGAACTGCATAACTTACACCCTTTACCAAATATTGTTATAGTCATCAAATCTAGGAGGCTGAGATGGGCAGGTCATTTAGCCAGGATGTAACAAAGTATCAACGCTTTCAAAGTTTTGACTGGAAATCTAATCAAAAATGTCCATTAGGAAGACCTAGACGCAGATAGGAGGACAATATTAAGATGAATATTGCAGAAATAGAATACAAAGTAGAAACTGGATTCAGTTGGGTAAAGACAAAATTCATTGGAGAGGTTTTATGAACCTCTAGGTTCTATAGGCCACAGAGCTAGTTACTTAGTTCTTTCACGGTAAAAAATATTTTGTGAAATGTAACGGAAATTCAGAAGTTTTATGTTTTGTCTGTATGTAGATAGATAAAAAAAAGAGAACTGACACGTATGCACAGAAAACATATCCTGACGATAAAATTAATTTATAGAGAAATGATTCCAATAAATTTCTTTGAATTGGAAGCATTTCAAATGTCTATGGAATTAAGAAATCACTGGTATTGGCTAGTCTTTGAAAAGACTAAATTCGTTGGGTTAAGTTCTGATCCTTTTCTCCCCTACTCTGCAATTTCGAATATATTATTATTCAACCTGTTAACCTTTATTTTAAATATGCCTGCTCAAACAATAGCTTACGTGTTTCTCATCACTCCTCCCATTTTCATACCTTCATTCTCACCATCGTGATTAATCCGATTGGGTAGAAAAGGGTAATTAACTAACCAAACTAATCACCATCAAAACGCTGAACAGGTATTTCAGACTTTAACCGTTTCCGATTTTGAAAATGCTCCTGTATACACTATGTCATTACTCGGTACCTTGTATATCACAACGTCATTAACAAATCATAATAACTTTCTTTAAGTAAAAAGTAAAAACTTGTTGTGACTCTTATTGAAATTTTTGGGAGAGAGCTAGAAAATTTTTAACAAATGTTTCTCTTTGCAAACTGATAATAATATTGATTTAATAGGGCGCTAATTCTTTTATGGAGCCCCGCATCGTTTACTCTTTTCCGACACCTTTTCTTTCTCCTTGCTCGTTCGGCACACTCTTGCTATCAGCGCCCGGGTCAACCTCCTCTAGCTCGGCCCCCTCTAGCTACGGCTCTGCTAGTCAGTGACGTATTCAAGGAGTGTTTCGGGCAAGATATTACGGTAAATTAACATTTATTATATTAAGAAATACGCGAATTATGCATGTGTTGAAAGAATTTGAGATTGAATGCTTCACCTCCTATTGATGAAATTCTGTATATGCCCTGGCACTGGCAGTACTATAATTTTGAAGAAACAACTAATGTTGCTCTCACTTATATTATTTCATGTCGAAACATCATAATCTTTAAGAAGAAAACTAATGTTAAATTTTATTAGGCCTATAGTTTTCTTAAAAGAAGTTAATTCTAGTTTATACTATTTTTTTCATGTTAGATTAAACTCATAAATAAGTAAGCACCATTTATGTGTGTGTTTCACGGGTAGATAAAGTTTTGTATGTCAAAGATACGGTATAGAGGTCAAACTTGTAAACATCACCAAAAAAAAAAGAGAGAGTGAGAAAGTGAGAATGAATGTATCTCATGCATGTGTTAACCATATGAATATGTAACTATGCAGTATGTATTGTGTATATGTATACATATGTGTGTGTGTGTCCTGGAAAACGTGACTAAAATACCCATCAAATCTCGTGAGCAGAGATAATTGCTTGCTGTAAGTCACGCTACGACATGGACTTGGACAGATTTTTTTTTTTTTTTTTTTTTTTTTTTAATGTTAGATATTTCGCGACAGGAGACAGGTTGACCATGCATAAAGGGGGAACAGACAGAAACTAACAGAATGCTTGACATATTCTGTCGCCCTTTTTTTCAAAGTTTTAAAATTGTATTTTATTTTTTTAGATACAAAGGAAGAAAAAAACCGAAATCTGACACTTTGACGTTGCATTTTGTTCGTTCGTATGTCAAAGTTTTTTAAATTTTTTTTTAAGTATTAAAAATTGCTGACGATGCCTAACGAAACAGCACCATTTACGTTTCAGGATATAATTAGTAAAAGATGGGAGAACATAGCAAGCATATCTCTTGATGGCCCATTTCAAGAGTCAATCTGTATCTCGTTAAGGCTAAACGTTGTCATAAACAGCTAGGTAGCTATATATAGTAGAAGTAGACAAAGTTTGAATTAACAACCTCTCCACCTTCTTTTTGTAGGTACGGGTCTTCTCGTGCTTTGCTCCCACCTACTATAATTTAGCTTCCCTCACCCCCACTTATTCTACAGATAAAAAGATGACGCTTAACTACCAAGGTCAGTAGCAATTGACACTTAACACCATCAAAATGGCCTCGTCTCAGAAGTGGTAATCTGCGAGTTCATTACTGGAATCACAATATTGCTGTGTTTGCTATATATATATATATATATATATATATATATATATATATATATATATATATATATATATATATATATACAAAATTAGTATCTATTAAGGAGGTCATACACATTATTTGTTTCTAATTTCATTTACACCTAGATTATTGTTTATCTGAATGATTTGTCCAAATGATTGCACAGAATATACTAACCAACTTAGTAACACTATCCTAATGCTTGTCTCAGACGGGCCTCAAATAAGGATGCGATTCACAATTTAAAACTCACGACCCTATTTAATGATCGTGTGAGAAGTGACTTGTCCTTACTTCACGTTGAAATTTTCTGTTGTGCTTATTTGGATCCTGACTTGGAAGAAATAGAAGCAGGTTCTATTTTCTCCTAGACTTCCATACAACTACCAATCAGAAAAGAGTAGTATCTAACGACCTTCAATTTTATTTCTCACTATCATTTCAAAACATGGCTACCTGGACAAGTGAAGCATCAATCGTTATTAATAGTCATACGAAAAATATGATTTTTTAAATGATAAAAAGGTCTTGTGTCCATTTTAAACACAAACTAAATACAACTTTCTTACAAGGCTGTCTATAATCTTTATTATAAATTAATTAGAAATGTTACAGTTTCGGAACTATATCACTTCCTTCTTCAGACTACTACTCCAACTCTTGGTAGTTTGAAGAAGGAAGTGATATACTTTCGAAACTGTAACTTTTCTAGTTATTTTTTTAATAAAGATTATAGACAGCCTTGTAAGAAAGTTGTATTTAGTTTATGATTTTTTGTATAACGTGAAGCATGATTTAATTAATAAAAACTGCAAGAATAGAGGCCTTAGAGAAGGTATGCAGTGAAGTAAGGAGTATCCGCCCGAAAACTAAAGATATGAACAAATGTAATTACATCTTTTAAAAGATAAAAAAATAGGTGACTTAAGTATATTGTATAATTTATATACCAAACGATAATGTAATATGATTTAAAAAAATAGAGTTGTCATCAGTGTTGTGAGGCCTTCGTGCAATTTTAGGGAATGCTTCTAGAATGCTGGCGCAATACAAAAAGTCCGGGTGCAGTGCTTAAAGGGGAAGCCGGACGCGGTATAAGTTTACTTTATGGAGGTTTGTGGGTAGAGATCTGAGCGGATACCCTCAGTACCCAAGGTAATTATAGGAAACGGGGGCAAAGGTACGCAGAGGGGATTTTGTCGAAAAGATTATATGAGTTGACAACGTTGTCGCGTCACTGGAAAGGTATCATGGTCGCTAGTCGCCATCAACTGCACAGATCTCAGCACGGAAATTATCTGAAATAATGAGGTAATTTATTTTTTGATAGTTTTGCTACTAATTTCGACATCGGCGCAAAACAGTGATAAGTTTCTCACTAATTGCTGCCAGAAAATTGCGACAATTACAAAGGTTTGATCATTAATAGCCAATTTGAAATGAGGCATATTTTGTTGAAAATTCCGTGGATAGATGACAGAAAAAATGAGAATGTCGTAATCAGTATTTGGAGCAGACTTTTACCCTTCATTTTTGTTTAAGAAACAAGAAACAACTAATCTGATTAATTCTTTCGATGTGTGTTATACTGAATAATATGAATGTTACAGTTTGAATACCGCTATTAGTCGCACCCTACAATTTGGACTATAAATTTAGAAAACCAATTCTCGACTATAAACCACACTCTAAAATTTCGATTACAATATCTAGTAAAAAGCCGCGGATTGTAAGGCATTTTTTTCGTTTTGAAGGTGTGAAAGCGGCTAGAATGTAAACAATACTTATACCCTACATACCCAGACAAAAGGTTTCTTTTCGATGATCCAGCTAACAGTGGATTTTAATACTCAATCGCGTTGCTGTGTTGCCACATATTTGTTTGTTTGTGATTTGTGATTTACATATTAAAATAATTGTTTTTAACAGAAGAGTCCATTGAAAAAGGGAGGACTGTCAACAACAGTTCAGCAATGAGTTTTGAGTTGAATGTATCTTATAATTCCATTCAATTTTTCTTTTTAAATAGCTATAGCAAGGTATGTTAAATATGAGTTTTTGTCTTTCTTTTTAAATTTAGAACACATTGGATAGAAGTACGTATCAAGGCGTACCAGGCCCGTATCCACGCGGGGTCTAGGGTGAGCCGCCCCCCTAATTTTTGCTGGCCCCCTCTAAAATGCTTGGAGTAGGTTAGCAAGTGAACTATAATATGGTGATGGACTATAATATGGTTGGATCGGCCCCCCCTAACTTCTACCGGGCCCCCCTAAATTTTAGGGTTGGCTACCGGCCTGAGGCGTACTACAAGCTGGCATACAATCTCAATTATTCAAGATTGGACTTCCTTTCTTTTCCCCTGGATTATTGTTCTTTCTGATTCAACTCATGCATTGTTTTGATAATTATATAAACGGAACTCTCATTAGGAACAATACTGTAAGTGAAAATACAAATATTCAAGAAGTTAGGCGAAGAATAGTTTGACATTTAGATGTTACCATCTAGGTACAAATTTATGGAATGAACAATGGAGGTTTTCTCCTACAAATGATTATCTGTTTTCTGGTAAATGATTTTATTCACAAGTTTATGCTTAAAACAAAATTAAATTATAATATCTCATGCTCTCTCTCTCTGATAAAAACTTAATTCGAACTCTCACTACGTGGTTCTAACACGAATTCTCTTTTCTTTTGCAGAGTTTATAACAGAAAAACGTCGAGGTAGCCAATCATAGAGATGATGTTAAGCCAAGCCAAAACGGATATTGAAAGCGTACTTTGTATCAGGAGAATAGCAGCCAATTTCAATGTTGATGAATCATTCCTTAGGAAAAGGTTGAAGAAAGGTTTCGGTGTGAATAAGTTACAGGTCGATTCAAAAGTGTTTTTGCTAGTGGACAGGAAGCGGAGTTAAGTGATCACTGCAGGGAACTAGACATGCGATATTATGGTTTGACAATGAAGGCATTACGTCGATTAGGTTATGAGTTCGCTGTACGAAATAATATTCCATACAGATTCGACGACGGAACACAGTTAGCAGGAGTTGACTGGCCTCTTCATTCATGAAGAGCCACAGACTTTCATAAAGAACACCTCAGAAGACAAGTTTAGATAGAATGACTGGGTTTAATAAAGTTCAAACAAGTATCTTTTTTGATAACATGGAAACTACTATGAGACAGCGTCAGTATCCAAGAAGTCGTATTTTCAATGTGGACGAGACCAGCATCACAACGGTGCCTAATAAAATTCCCAAGGTTGTTTCTATGCAGGATAAGAAAGTTGTTGGAAAAGTATCATCTGGAGAGCGAGGAAAATCAATAACAGCTATTTGTTGTTTTTCTGCTAGTGGTAACTATGTACCACTGCTTTAATATTCCCCAGAAAGCGTCAAAATCCCTCTCTCTTGCGTGGAGCTCCTCCAGAATCAGTGATGTTTGTGTCGGACACATGTTACAGTAATTGTACCATATTCCGTTCTTGGTTGAATCATTTTGTTGAGAAGGTAAGACCAACTGAAGAAAACCCAGTGTTGCTAATATTAAACAATCATTCATCTCACATCAGTCTTGACGTTGTCCTGTTCAGTAGCGATAACAACGTTCAACTATTGTCACTACCACCGCATAGTAGCCATAAATTACAACAGCTCGATGTGTGTTACTTTAAGCCTTTGAAGAGTGCCTACTCGGACTTCCGCAATCAGTAGTTAGTGAATAATCCCGGACGAGGTGTTACAGAACAAAATATTGCTGAACTGTTCGGTCTTGCTTATCTGAAAACTGCAACAATGGGAAAAGCTATTGAAGGTTTGAAAGTCTGTGGGATTGTTCCACTTAATAGACATATTTTTACGGATGAGGACTTTCTTCCGCCTTCCAACACAGATCCCAATTTGGATACTTCTGAGGCGGAAGAGGCTGAAGAGGAAAGCGTAATGGAAAAGGATCAAGGATACTTACCTGCAGGAGCCTGCGTAACAGCCTGATTCCCCAGCTGCCCATAATGAAATTGTAATAGAAGACATCCCTGTACCATCAACTTCTTATGGATGCAGAACTGTGTCCGTTGCAGATATTTTACCATTACCGAAAACAACGAAACCAAGGAAAAGGGAGAGGAATGGTATGAAGTCGAAGATTTTAACATCAACCCCAAATAAGAATTTTCTTGAGAGTCTGGAAGGAAAAAAGGTAAGCGTTCATAAGCAGCGAGAAAAAGCCTATTTTCAAGAAAAGTAAGCACTAGAAGCGCTTCTAGGAAAGAAGATGATATTTCTCGGAAAGATGCAATTGTTTCTGGGAAAGGTGGTCGTGTAGAATTATATAAGTGTCCCTCTTGTGAAGAGGTTTACAAAGATCCTCCCTATGAAGATTGGATACAGTGCATTAAATGCAAGAGGTGGTGGCACGAAAAATGTACCTTTTATGAAGCAGAGGGTACTTTTGTGTGTGATTTGTGTTAGAATATATTGGTAATTCCAAATATCTAAAATGGTCACAGTCCTAATTTGGAAGTATATCTTTACATAAATAATTGAGAAACTTATTTTCAAAAGGGAACATCTCCTTGTTTGTCACTCAATGAGCATGTTTCTGTTTTCTGGTTTATTTGTCAAAAGCTTCTAGATATGCAATGAGCGCCCGAAATGGAACACTTTCCTTTTAAAAATAAGCTCCTTAAGTTTGCAAGTACGAGACATTAAGAAGCTTATGATCACAGTACGTAATGTGTTGTTTTCAAAAATGTATAGCTTCAATATTATACCTTTGTAGAAGAATAACAATAGCACATGCCTCTATGTTCTAAGCTTTAAAATTCTTATTTTTAAAATTGAAATACAAACACAATTTGTATTTAATAGAAACTATATAACTGTGAAACAAAAAGTTTATCGATGTAAATTTCTCTTTTGTGTATGCGTCCTTTTACACCTTAAGTGAAGGACTTTTGCCCCCTATATGGGGTAAAAGTCACACACTGAGTTTGTTACTTTATCGCCCTCTAGAACATACATTACGAAATCCAGTTGGCATCTACCCAGTATGTTTTATAGGCAAAATAATAAGGTTTGTTAACTGGTATGGATGATCTCAATATTGTTTTTGGTATAGAAGCAATAGCATGCTAAACATTAAGTGCCGCATTTTGCCCCGCTTTACTAGACGTCCCGTTTTAGCCAGGACAGTCCCTTTTTCAGCCGTTGTCCCGTTTTCTCATCATTCTCAAACAGGACGCCTAAATGTCCGGTTTTTAAGCAAAAATGACCCGAGAGTCCCGTAATTATTATTCAAAATATAAATGGTAATGCAAATTCAACACTCTTCCGTATAACACTAATTGGGAAGGTTTAGCCGTATCTGGAACTTCTGAATGTTCAAGTGGGAATTACGGCGCTGAGAATGTGATAACACTGCATCATAAGTACAGCTCCCTCTGTGAGTACAGCAGTTTCTTTGTGCAAGCACAGAGAAAATAAGACAGAGATTTAATGTAAATAGCCAAACGTCTACGAGATGTAGCAAGGAATCACAGTAATGGAGCACCAGATGGCTCTGGCAGTCTTTTGAAATGATTCATTATTTCAGGAATTTCGGTTTTGTAGAGCTTAGTTTTGTTTAATTGTTTTCCTTATGAGGAAATAAAGCAGCAAGCTCTGCGATCGAGCGCTAAAATATAAAAAATCCTGTAATATTTAATCTCGTAAATGAGACTACTAGAGCCACCTGATGCTCGATTATTGCGAATCCTTTTTAAATCTCGTGGGTGTTTGGCCGCTTATGTTCTATCTCTGCATTCTTATTTTCTCTGTGGTGCAAGTGCGTACAAGAAATTGTGGAAGACAATGCATTTCATGTGTCGTTTTTGTGGTGACTTTTTGTTAAGTTAATCACGGCATCTCCAAAACGCAAGTGTATATTTAATTGAAATCTTCAGAAAGAGTAGCCATTTAGTAAGAAGACTATTACGGATTCGGAAATTTGCTTCAACTTATGTTCACCATCTTGTAATATTAGTCATGAGGTCCGGTCTGACATTAAGCAGCATATAACCAGTGATAAGCATAAACGCGCTATGTGTACTAGTGCGTCCTCCAGTTTTGTTTCAAAGTTTTTTTTTTTTTTTTTTTTTTTTAAGTAAAACGTTTCATGACAAAGAAATGTAATTAGCAGCTGCAGAAGGTGCATTTTCATACCACACAGTGCAACATAATCTATCTTTTTAGATCTTTAGACTGTAGTTCGAAACTTGTGCAGTGTGTTTTCGAGCTAAAATTTACATGGGTCGTATGAAAGGAGAAACTATTGTGTAAAATGTTTTAACTCCATTTGTATTGTTCGAAGTATACCTTCATTTACAAAAAGCTAGTTGTGCCCCTATTATGGCTGATGCTTCAAATCACAAGAACACTAAAGCATTTACTTTATTGGTAACATATTTCCTTCGTACTGGACGTATTCAGGTTAAATTTTAGATCATTGTCAGGAGAAACAGCTGAAATCATTACTGCCTTCTTAACAGAACATTTGAAAGATCTAGGGATACAAAATAAACTTGTAGCCATTTGTGTAGATATCACAAACTATAATTTTAGGGGCGTAACAAGAAAAGGCGTGAACAATGTATTTACAAAACTGAAAGAGAATTTGGAGTATGATTTCTCAATAGGAGTTGTCTGTAATTCTTATATAATACATAATATGATGTGCTCCGTATTGATATTGAAGATATAGTGTCAAAAAACGTATGGCAAAATAGCCCCCCCACTTTAGAAAATTGAAACAATGACAAGATCATTCGTTTGTACTACGTTTGTACCGAAAATATTTTCGTTTGTACCATTTTCCTTATAGGGTTACTTGAGAGGTCAACTGGGGGGGGGGGGCTACCTTGGCGTCAAGATAGCCCCCCGTATCACAGCACAAAAAATTGAAATGCACCATTCGAAAGCAAATCGTTTGTACCGTTTGTACCGAAAAAAGTTTTGTTTGTACCCTGATAGTTTTCGAGAAAGAGGGGATGACAATTGGGGGCTATCTTGTACGCAACATAGGCTCCCTAATGTGTACTTTCTCTATTCCCATTAATAAACATTATGTGTTTATTCATGTGAATTGATGTGTATTTAGAATTCTGGTTGTGCAAACCCAAATAAAAAAAATCGGCAATAACTCAACGTTAGAATTGAATCGGCGAATGGGAAAACAGTGTGAGTCCAAAATATGCTATTTTGAAGTAAAGGCAAAAATAACACTAAAGATGTAGAACTACAAGTTGTAATGAAGAGCAGTGCAATTTGCAAGACCTCCCACGTTATAACAGAATGCTATAATGGGGACTGTACATTTGTGGCAATAACAAACGAAAGTTCTTTTTTCAAATATCTCAAAATGAGTTTTGTGGACTAGTAGTGTTTTTCCACTCACCGATTCAATTAAATTTTCTCTATTTCTGCCCTTTTCCGTAAGTAAATACGTATTATTCAGCAATGACCTACTTCCTTTCGTCTATTGTCTATGAAAGCGGCAAGCTTCTCGAGCCGTTAATGTGACAGGTATAAACAGTTAATTTCTTCAGTTGGTGTAAAGCTGAAACGTGGAAGGACGCAGTTTAGGTGAGCAAACATTTCATTTTTTTATTTTTCTTTGTTTAAGATTATTTCTGTAAATCCAGTTTCTTTCTGAATTTGTACACACTTTGTTATTCTTTTTACGGTATTTATTTACGGAAAAGGGCACAAATAGATAAAATTTAATTGAATCGTTGAGTGGAAAAACACTACTAGTCAACAAAACGCATTTTGAGATATTTGAAGAAAGAACTTTCATTAGTCGACATTACAGCATTCTGCTATAACGTAAGGTCTTGAAAATTGTACTGCTCTTCATTACAGCTTGTAGTTCTACATCTTTAGTGTTATTTACCTCAAGATGGCTTTCACCTTTAACTCAAAATAGCTTATTTTGGACTCACAATGTTTTCCCACTCGCCGAGTCAATTTTAACGTTGAGTTATTCCCAACAAGTTCCTTTTTTATTTGGATATGTACAACCAGAGTTTTAAATACACAAATTCACATGAATAAACACAAAATACTTATTAATGGGCATGGAAAAGTACACTATAGGGGGCCTATCTTGCGTACAAGATATCCACTTAAATGTCATCCACTCTTTCTAAAAAAATATCAGGGTACAAACAACACCTTTTTCGATTCAAACGGCACAAACGACTTCCTTTCTAATGGTGTATTACAATTTTTGTTCTATGATACTGCGGGGGGGAGTTATCTTGGCGCCAAGATATTTGGGGTGGTGGCTGTCATCACCTGTTTCTCGAAAACTATCAGGGTACAAACAAAACTTTTTTCGGTACAAACGGTACAACTATTTGCTTTCGAATGGTGTATTTCAATTTTTTATGCTGTGATACGGGGGGCTATCTTGGCGCCAAGATAGCACCCATCCCAAATGTCATCCCCTGTTTCTCGGAAACTATCGGGGTACAAACAAAACTTTTTTCGGTACAAACGGTACAGATTTGCTTTCGAATGGTGTATTTAAATTTTTTTACTGTGATACGGGGGTCTATGTTGGCGCCAAGATAACACCTCCAAATGTCATCCCCTATTTCTCGAAAACTATCAGGGTACAAACAAAACTTTTTTCGGTACAAATAGTACAAAAGATTTGCTTTCGAATGGTGTATTTCATTTTTTTGTGCTGTGATACGAAGGGGCTATCTTGGCACCAAGATAACCCCCACCCCAAATGTCATCCCCTGTTTCTCGAAAACTATCAGGGTACAAACAAAACCTTTTCGGTACAAAATGTAGAAACGATTTGCTTTCGAACGATGTATTTTAATTTTTTGTGCTGTGATAGGGGGGTATCTTGGCGCCAAGAAAACCCCTCCAAATGTCATCCCCTATTTCTCGAAAACTATCAGGGTACAAACAAAACTTTTTTCGGTACAAATGGCACAAACGATTTGCTTTCGAATGGTGTATTTCAATATTTTGTGCTGTGATACGGGGGGCTATCTTGGCGCGAAGATAGACCCCCAAATGTCATCCCTTATTTCTCGAAAACTATCGGGTACAAACAGTACTTTTTTCGGTACAAACGATTTGGTTTCGAATGGTGTATTTCAATTTTTTGTGCTGTGATACGGGGGGTCTATCTTGGCGCCAAGATAGTCCTCACCCCAAATGTCATCTCCTGTTTCTCGAAAACTATCAGGGTACAAACAAAACTTTTTTCGGTACAAACGGTACAAACGATTTGCTTTCGAATGGTGTATTTCAATTTTTTGTGTGGTGAAAAGGGGGGATTATCTTGGCGCCAAGATAGCCTCCCCCAGTTGACCTCTCAAGTAACCCTATAAGGAAAATGGTACAAACGGAAATATTTCCGGTACAAACGGTACAAACGGTACAAACGTAGTACAAACGAATGACCTAGTCATTGTTTCAATTTTTTGAAGTGGGGGGCTATCTTGCCATACGTTATCAAAAATATATTCTCATTTCTGTTTGTATACTGTTCGAGTTGAAAGTTTTAAAGAATTTTATGAATTTGTCTATCAAAAATATTAACAGTTATTAGGATATTGGAAAACTAGGTGGCTCTCCCTTTTCTCTGTTGTAGAACGCCTCGTGATGTTTCTACTCCTCAAGTCTCACTTTGAATCGATGAAAAATTACCACTTATATTGAAATTCTTCTTTCAAAATCCCTTATCGGATTCATGGGTTTACTTCATCCATAATCAGGCATCAACTTTCTATTCCGCAGTAGAAAAAATACAAGGTCAAACGTTTAGTTTTTACGGTAATTTCTTTATTATGTTAGGAAAAAAAATACCTTTAAAATTTCAAGATTGCTTCATTTCAGTAGCTGTGAGAAAATTTCTTTAGAATTTCGATAGGAAGGGTTTTATTTCTAAAGTAGGTAACAAGGAGAAAGCAAACTTTGGCAAATGAACTTCGGGGCCAATTTCTGCAAGGTGGCAGTACACATTTAAAGTGTTCATATTACAAAATGGGAGAGCGCAATGGCCTAGTATAGCGGAGAAAAGGCGTCTTAAGGTTTTCGACTGGCCTCATATATCGTACGATGCACAAAGTTATCAAGTAACGGTGTGGCAGAGTCAGACGCATCCGTGATTTACGTACATAGGGTCCTGGGTTCGATTCCCGTTGGAGTCAATCTTTTTTGTTTTTTGCTTAAACCAATAAAGTGGTCGTTTGTAACTCCAAGCAAAATGTTAATTCACCATATTTTATAATGAATTTAAATAATAGAAATGTTCAAATCAGTTCTAAAATCTTTGAATGTTCCATGTTAACTAGCAACAAAATGCAATCTATTTCGTAAACATGTTGATATCTGAAGTTATATCATGGTTACCACTGACGTGTAAAAAATGTTCTTGGCGTTTCGTGTATATATCTGTTGACAGCGTGTGAATTACAAGCACTGGTGTAAATGTCACGTGGGGTTGAAGGGGACATGTCCCCTCCAATGTTGGAAATAGAGGACTTCACCCCCAATAATCCGATTTGAAATGTGTTTTTGGGGGAGAAATGTGATGATTTGTGTCTGATTGCCACAAAGGAAAGTGAGATCCCCCAGAATAAGAATCACATCTGCCCAACTTCCAAAGTTGAAGCCAACTCTGCTCCCCTGATCTTCCACAGGATTGTTTTTCAACTTCAAAAGTATTTTGAACATCGCTTAAAAAATATGAGAATGGTCTTACTCGGCCGCTCCAATGTTGAAGACAGATTTGCGCCGCTGATTACAAGGGAAATAAGGGAGAAATCTCCTTTGGTTATAGCAACATTCAGTATTACGAAGGGGATTTTCTTCTCATACCCATTGTTATTCTCATATTGTCAACAGATGCAGACAAGAAGTGTCAAGAACATTTTTTGCACAACGACTATGGTAACAATATAACTCGCGATATCAATTTATTTACGAAATAGATTACATTTTGTTGCTAGTTAACATGGAACATGCAAAGATTTTACAACTGATTTGAATTCATTTCTATTATTTTAATTCATTATAAACATATGATGGATTAACATTTTACTTCTAGCTACAAATGGCTATCTTATTAATTGAAGAAAAAAAACAAAAAGGTTTACTCCAGCGGGAATCGAACCCAGAATCAATTGAACGTAAGTCACGGATGCTACTCACTCTGCCATGTCGTTACTTGATAACTTTTCGCATCGTACGATATATGTGACGAGTCGAAAACTTTAAGACGCCTTTTCTTCGTTATATTAGGCCATTGCGCTCTCTCAGTTTGTATCAACACTTTAAATGTGCACTTTCATCTTGAAAGTAAGGCCCTGAAGTTCATTTATCGAAGTCTGCTTTCTCCTTGTAAGTTTCGCCAGTATGTTCGTACTTTCTATCAAACTGCAGTTGAATATTTAGGTAAGTGGATAAAACCCTTTGAAATATTGAAGCAATTTAGTTGGATTATGCTTAAAGATATACCATGTTGGCGGGATACACAAAAAACTGTAGTCTTTATTCAGGAAATTAGTACTTTCGTTCAAATTGATTATACTGCTCTTTACGACGAATGCGTGTATTTAAAAGAGTACTTCACACCAGATATATTGACTAAGTGGAACTCAAATAGAGTATTTTCTGACAAGTGATGGGTAGAAGCATTTTCCCATTTCTGTTCTAATAACGTGCCGTACTCAAATCTTCTGAAAGTTGAGGAGTTTTTTTCTGTGTTTATCCGGGAACGTGTATTCTCGCACATGAATTCTTTGTGGACAAGTGACAAAACCCAACTGTCTATAGATACTTTGAAAGCTGTACTAGTCAGTAAAATTAATTTTGATCAGTCTTGTACCAATTTGTACAAACTGTTGAGTGCAAACAAAGAATTTTTAAGGATCCATTCATCCCAAAAATACCAACGAAAGTTACGCTAGATGATATAGTAGAGAATAACGGATATTCAATAATGAGGTCTGTAGTTTATAAGTAGGCAAAGTATTGTTGGATAGTACTTAAGTTAGAAACGCTGTGTTATCACTCTTACTTATGTATTTTTTTTAGATTGAAAATACTACTGAGTCCCAAAATGCAATCTGGAACTGAGGTATTTACCCCCTCCATCGCCGATTCGTATGCGTCCCGTTTTAGCAAGTAAAAATTCTGGTCACCTTGTTAATACCTAAACTAGAAAATTCCTCTTCTTCCTTTATTTTAACTTTCCGCGCTTGTGACAACTGCCCCCATTTACGTATTTGGCAAAGTCATTTTGCGAACTCATATTGCGAAGTAGAAAAACAATATTTCCGATTACGGCAGCTGATTGCCCTGTTCGTAGTACAATCTTCAAGAGCTTTTTGAGAGACAGCGTAATACACTGTCAAGTTGTAACTTTGGTCGAGGCTTCAGTTCAGGTGCATGTGCTAATGGCTTCAGGAAACCCTAAGGTTCAACACTGCAGAACAATATAGAGGCTAAGCCTTCCCCTATGGTCTAGTGGATAACGTGAGCACTTTGAAGCACGGGCTCTTTCGCGTTCAATTTCCAGAGGTAGAAGTTTGAAGTCTGAGCGCAGTACAAGTGGTTAGAAATTCTACTTTAAACTATAGGTCATATAGCCTTCGTACTGAAAAGAGATGCTAAACTCATATCTACCAATCAACAATAAAGGTTAAATTGCTCCTTAACCAAAGAGAGCATTACATTCTAAAATAAATAACGTTGATCAAGTTATTTTTTGACCGACTTTTAGAGTGTACTTTCTCTATGAAAAACTGTGTTGCCATCACCATTTGTGTTGTATCAGGGCAACAACTCTCATATGGGGTATTGCTTGGATAATTGATAAAAATACAGCGACGTAATTCTTAACTATAAACTCATTGAACTAAAATCCTAGGGGCACGAGTGTTCAATAATCCCGATGCCCCAATCCTTTTCGACTCTGATAGTGTGATGTGAAAGTGACCAGAAAGGCAAGTTAATTTTGGTGGTTAACATTCTTTCTTTGTAAACGAAAGAATATGGGTTCAAAAACAGAGGACGGACTTTCCTTACTGAGAATTTTAAAATGAGTCTTTTTTCCTCCACTATACTATCATCTTTTTCCAATTGATATTGTTATTATTCCAGTTGATGTTGTTTACCGATCAGGTGAAGGGCGGTTGTTAACGTTCTCTCGGCGCAGTCCACTCGTCTCGGAATCGAATCTGTGTAGTCGGTGTAATATGTGTAAATATGTTCGTATATTAAAAGTCATATGAAACGTATTATAGGCATCCTGCAACTATCCAAATCCTAAATTAAATTCTTACAGGGTTTTTTTTCTTGTTTTGTGTGTACCTGAGGTGTGTGGTTCCAGCAGAGATCCTCATTATCTCTAAGGGCTTAGGAACAATCCTCAGATTTACCATTCTGCCCCATAAATTTACCATACTGCATCCCCAGATGTATACCTTTCTTATCCTTAAATTTACGATTCTTCAATTTGATAGTGCCACTCTCAAACAAATATTATTGGCCAAATATTCTCAAGGGCTCAACTTGCATCCTAAAATCTGAATGTTGAGTAACCGGGTCCAGATCTTGTTTTGTTTTGTCAGAAACAATTTTAATATAAAGTTTGTATATGTCATTCTCCAAAGAAAGATAATTAACCCAAGAAAAGCACTGGGGCTACTCAATGAACAATCTTATTTTCCTCTAGTATAAGGGTGTGAATTTATTGTACAAATCTTTGCTGGTATATTGCCATAATCACTGTCATTATGATTGTCATTGAGAGTTGTAGTAATTCAAAACAAAGAATAAATCAGACGGTGGATTTGAGAGCTTTTGTAAATATGCTTTTAAAAATATTTGAATATATATTACACCGGCCATCGCACTGTTTTTCATTGTTTTCTTCTGTTCCATCAGGCGTAAACTGGGATTATAATTACCCTTACATATAGACCTATGTTCTGGTCGAGTTACTTTTCCTTCTTTCATCATCATCATCATTATTATTATTATTATTATTATTATTATTAATGAACCAATGTAGATCGTACTTTCCTGCTAGTCCATCAAATAAATAAATAAGTAAATAATAATTTAAAATTTACAAAAATTTATGAGATCATTCAGTAATTTACGTAAGTATATCAAATTCTTTCCTCCCAAATTCTCAATATATGGCTATCTAGTCCTACCTTTCTTCTTTGTACTCAATGAAGATTGTAGTAGTCGGGAATCAAATTCAGAAACAAAACTCGGGCATACTAATAAATCGGCTTAATTCCAAAGACAATATGTACAATTCTGAGTTGATTTCAATCTGTGATGGTAGACCATAAACCGCAACTTGGAAAGATTCAATGTGCTCGTTTTCCTCACTTGGACGAATCGACGGCGTGAATAAACGGAAGTATCTGACAACCGCAATTCTCACGTGCATACAGCTCCCTAAGGAGGCCTGACACGCTCTATGGTCACAGGTTATGGCTCCATTTACCACTTTTCACGAAGTCGAAAAATAAAAGTTCTCTCAGAAAATAAAAAAAGGAATACTTCGCGTGCTTTAATCTTTACCAAAATCAATAGAAATCTTTACGATCGCATACGGATAGTGACGTACACAAGGGGGTTACGGGGTTTTAATCCCTTATCTGCTATAGGGTATATAAAGAGACACAATATTAAGGCATAACAACAAAAATCGCGTGTGTGTTGCGGTGTGAGTACTTTTAAAATCTTTAGTGTTGAATGTAACATATGATCGCACTCATGTTTTTAAAAGGAAAGAAATATTATACTAATGATATAGTTATGTCTGCGTCCTGGCTGCTATTGTTAATTGTTAATTAAAATGCACTGCGAAACGATTTTTGAACAGTGTCAGGAGGACACATTACCATTTATACAAGTTTTTTCTCGTGATGAAAGCCATATTTTCCTGTCTGACTATCATTACTTTTCTGTTAAACAGAACAACTGTATCCTTTATCACTAGAGCTTTCATGGGCATCTATTCAAATCAGCCATTTTTCAGAATGAAGCTCTGATTTATTTCACACTTTTATTAACAAATTGACTTATTTAGATATGTTTTTCTTCCCGTGTGGTGTTTCTTAGATACTATTTTGGCAAAGTGACTTACACCACTATAACTTTTACCCGTATATATATAACGCGTGTAAACCAAATCTGTTCATTGAACATCGCACCTTCATCATACCAAAAGACAGTAATGGAAACAAACATAAAACGGATAGTGGGCACTACCCCGCAAATTTCGCTGGCCCAGTCCTGGGAAGAGGGCCCTTTATCTATTTACCAAATCCCTCATGCAGCTTAGTTTACTAAGGAACATGCAGTGGTCATGATATGTTAGTTCTTACTTCTAGCACTCGCGAGAGGCCATCTGCCAGGGTTCTGGAAGCAAAAGATGAATAAAGGATGATTAATATTGTCTACTGCTAGTAAAGATGGAAGGATGTTGATGGATAGAACTCAGCAAAGCTGAGATAACCATCCCACGTCTAGATTCTACCATCTGGAGAAACTACAGTGTTCACCTGAAAGCCGAACAACGAAGGACAGAAGGACAGAAAACCAGATACATACTGTTCGTCATGAGATGGGATCTCAGGGAACAACTAAAAATTAGGTTACTGAATTCTGAAGTGGGTTCCGCAGCGTCAGTAGATTTTCAGATTTTTCTTCGATATATGAATTAAAATGTATACAAATGTCAAACCTAGAGGAGGCAATTGCTCTCCGTGGAGCCCCGAATGACGGTGCAACTGAGAGGGTTAGAGACAGAATTCAGTTGTCGGTTTGTTTGTTAGTGAGTCATTGTTGGTAAGGTAAAACATGCAGTGAGTAAGAGATCTACCATGCCTTAAATCTAATGTCATGATTGTATGTTAATGTATGATCTATTCATTTTTATTATTTTTTTAATTTCTTTATTTTCTTTTATTACTATTATTCACACCCGTTCATGCCTAAGTGCACTTGAGCACTCTCAGCCGCGCACCCGCGCGTTGTTCTTTTATTTTTTTGTGATTATGAGTATGGGGATAAGATATGAGTGTGATTAATGATTAATCTGTTTTATTCAGCGGCCATTCCTCCAAAGAGAGCCTCGTGTCTCAATTTTCTGTATTCTGAGTCAGGAGTTTTGTCTTTGGGTGTGGTTTCATCTATTGTTCATGACGCTTAATCCAGGATGTTAATGGCACGTTTGTATTTGGCGTAGTAGTTGGTTGTAAAATGTCCTAGGTTTTGAACTAGCGGATCATTGACTCATTTAATCGATTTGTAGATTTTTTTTCCGTAATTCTCTTTACTTGCGTCTCTACGTCGTGATGGCTTCTTTGTTTCCCTACTGAATGTCTGAATGGTACGTTGAATATTATTCAAAGTACCCTATTTTGGACTCTCTGTAAATCGCATTCTGTGTGTCTTTGCTGTATATTCCCATACCAGTGCCGCGTATAGCAAAGTGGGATGGACGATAGCTTCGTGTCCAGTTTGCTATCATGTCATAGTAGCGTAATTTTTTTGGTGAATTGTTCCGTATGCGTTTACTGCTCTTTTAAATCATTGCGGAACAGTAACCGTGAAATCATATCGAGGACAATGGAAATGCTCAACAAGTGTGAACTGCGTGATGTGATTCGATTTCTCCAGGCGGATATTCCAAGATCAGACAGAAAAAAACAATATTCTACCCCTTTTGACGAATCACGTGATTCATGTGCTCATCAAGGTCGTCTTCTGCTACTGATTTTCACCTTTGTCTGTTCTCTCGTTTACGTTGGTAAGTCTTTTTCAAAACTCTGTATAGTACTTGTGCGCATAGCAATCAGTTAAAATTACCCTCACAAGCCTTAATCATTCGATGATAAATAGCAACTGTATTATGCCGTTCCGCTGAAGAGATTGAATTACATCATGTAATTCACTCATAGTGGGAACTTCGGTTGCACTCATCGGTTTCACGCTTGGTACTGCAATATTTTGGCATGGCGATGTGCGATCTCCAATTAACAGATTTGACTAATCCTCGTTTCACCACCTCGCTTGGTTCTTCTGTAGTATGTTAACGGAGGTTCAAAAAACGCTTTTACGTTATATTTTATTATATTATGCTCGTGCTCCATAATTTTAAACAAGTTCCTGTATCCCATATTTGTAAAGAGAACCACGTGTTTCTTTATAACTACTACTACTACTATAGACAGACACCTTTATGTTCATCGAAACATATGACCGAAGAGGAACACTAGTGACGCCACTGTCCTCAAAGAGCGTGTAAACATGCTGCATGACCTCGAACCACATCAGTTTGATCTAACTAGTAAGACTGATCACCTTATCTGCGTTCTCCTGGCTGCGCTGGGCCTCCAGAGCTACTTTAACCCAATCTCCTGTCTGCGACTGGGTCTTCGGATTAGCTACCTTTTTCCTTGGTTATGTCTGGGCCCTAGGAGTAACTCATCCTTTCTTCTTGGCTGCGAGTAGGCCCTGAGGACTCCTTTTTCTCTCTCGGCTCCGATTGGGCCTTGAGAGACTACATACACCAATCTCTAGGCTGCTAGTAAGCCCTGAGGTTCCTCTATCTCTCTCGGCTGCGACTAGGACTCGATAGGTACCATACAGCCACTTCTTGTCTGCGACTGGGCTCTGAGTTTCACTCTAAACCGTTGGCTGCGTCAGGGACCTCGGACATCCTATTCGCCAACAACCTAATTTAAGGAACTCTATTAGCCTACGCACCACAACTATAGCGATTTGCATTATATTTCTATAAACTGGATTTTGCAAATCCAGTCCAAATTCTGTGGGAGATAACTCCAAATCCTTTGTACTAATTGCTCTACCTACTGCCATTGAAGAGTCAGTTTACAATATAATTGAACCAAAATTGGGAAGTAGTTATGATTTCGGGTTGTGTCTCATTGACGATACTATGTATTGACCTCTTTCTACTGTCAGAATGGAAACCTTCATGAGGGTATATTCGTTTATCAGTTTCTTCTTCTTATGTTATCTGGCAATCGTTCAGCATCGATATGTGACTTTACCAAGAAGTTTGTTTTTCTCGATTTTCTCGGACACAGCGTATGAGGATTTAAACTCATTCATACTATCTTCCTCACTTCAATGATATTTATCGATTGACATACGTCGGGTTTCTGGTAGGGGAAGGCACAGTGACTCAGTGATAGAGCGCTTATCTCTGGAACGTGGGGTTTCTGGTAGCGGAAGGCACAGTGACTCAGTGATAGATCGCTTATCTCTGGAGCGTGGGGTTTCTGGTAGGGGAAGACACGGTGATTTAGTGATAGATCGCTTATCTCTGGAGCGTGGGGTTTCTGGTAGGGGAAGGCACAGTGACTCAATGATAGAGCGCTTATCTCTGGAGCGTGGGATTTCTGGTAGGGGAAGACACGGTGACTTAGTGATAGAGCGCTTATCTCTGGAGCGGGAGGTTTCTGGTTCGATCCACGGCCAAGTAAATTTATGGTGGACAACATTGTGTATGTGGGGTTTTCTCAGGGTACTCCCATTTTCTCCCCCAATCTCAATTCACCAATTGTTCTGTCATCATTTACTTGTCTCAATCATCATCTTCCTTTAGCCTAAGCGCATAATCGTGATAGAACGGAAAGATTTAATTTGCCTCGCCTTTGAAGTTTTTTTTTTCTTGTCACATGCTAATAATATTGTAGAAATTAATCCGCCCTTACGTTACCATATATACTTTGTAGGCAGAGGCGGATCTAGAAAGTAAAAACTGGGGGGAGGGCAACCAGAACCCAGGCTATGATAGGTATATCATGAATTTACTATAAACTTTCAAAAATATATAGGGCCTAAATAATAACTTCAATTATTTTTGTCACTAAAAAATCTGGAGTCTAGGCCCCCGGCCTCGGGCTAGATCCGCCGCTGTCTGTAGGGAGAAGAGTATTGGAAGTTATAATTACTGACAAACTTTATTAATAGATATTGTTTCAGCACGCACAGACATCAGCAGAATTTGCGATCTGTGTCTTGAGCCTTGAAGAGTGAAAACAGCTGTGCATGCAACAGTAACTGTCAATTCCAATTAATCTCGTGTTATTTCAACTAATAAAGTATTCTCTGAAGACCTCAGGGCCGTAACTTGTGGGGGCAGGAGGCAACTGCCCTCTCAGAGAAGCTCCCCGCCGTTCGAGGGGGGCCACCTTAAGACAAAATTTTCTTACTCCATATACGATACCAACATGAAATTATAAATGAAGCATCAAACAGGTTCACTACATTACATAAACACAACAGCACACAAAAGGTAAATAAAACAAACATGAATCGTGATCCCATTTCAGTAAATGTCTACTCTTAGGGAACCTAGAAATGATATTTATTCGTATGGCTTTGAGATTTGTCAATATTGCCCCTTAATTAATTTGTCATGTATAGAACGGGCCCAGGGGTTACGGGAGGGCCCACAATCTCCGGCGACCCAGAAAGAGTAAGAGAAAGATGGAAAGAGAAAGTTTGAATTTTGCGGGAGAATCCTAAACAATTTTTTCTATGGAGCCCAAATATTAATGGCATAAACGTGGGACATAAAACCCAAATATTAATGTTTGCCCCTTCCCCCAGAAAGAAGTCTAAGTTACGGCGCAGAGAGACCTCCGACGAAAGTATTAATTTAAGGACAGACTGACTGAATTATAAAGTAAATGTTTAAGAACAGAATATGCCACTACCTCTATTGGTAGTGTGTAAAACTATTTTTCTCTTTCCATACTCTTTAACAATTAACTAGCAGCGGCAATATTAGATTTGGATTTTAATTTACTTTCGTATTGCCCTTGTTCATTTATGCATTTAATTGCAATTAATATGATTAGTTGATCATGTAATTAAGGTACTAGTTCGTTAATAAATATTTATTCTAGTAACACAGGACAATTGAAGTACAAGCAAATTGATAGCATTCCACATTCCACTTGCCCGTATATTTCATTTAGCTAACAACTGACAGCATAATAGCTTTATATTTAATAGGTTAAGTGACAACCAACGGACATTGTTTCATTTACGAAATTGTTTGCTTTGTTATTAAAATAATTATTATACAGTACATTCGAAAAGTAAGTATACATACGGGCTACGTAGTTTAACAATATTTATGTTGGACTTCATGCCGTCTATCGAAATCCGTATTATAATTTTTAGTTGTTCTCGTTTTCTGTAAATATTTTCCTTTTCCGCTAGTGTCTGTACGTAGAGTTAGTTCAGTTTAGTACGTTGTAGTGGTGGCATGATAGTCGCATGTTAAATATGTTCCACGACACGGGGTCATGTAAGTGTTTTTGTTGGTGTTTATACAGTCCATTTGAAAAACAAGAAAAGTTTAAATATTCATAGGCCTTTCTGTGTGTAGAACCTTTTACTTGAATTAATAATAGCCAAGCCATATTCTCCCAAACAACAAAATATCGACTAACCCTTACAGTAGTTGTTACAAATAGTTCCCATAATACACGTCCAGATATACCTGCAGGTGTTTTTCATTCTTCCTAAATGCTTTCCCAACCTGTATATGTGAATGGTCCTCGTGAAATTAAATAAAAGTTTCAAGTTCAAGTAATATTTATGTTAGATTCCTGAATAAATATTACTTTTCGCATAACCTCTGAAAGGAAAAAAAATCCAGTTGGTTTATGTCGAGAGAACGAGGTGGCTACATGTCCTTAGGAAAAAGGCGATTTCAAAAACACCGTTTGCAATAACATCATGGACTTCCTGTTTGTAGCGTCATGCAATCTTGTTAAAGCTAAGCATTATTAATTTCGTCTTCGATTAGCCGTGCCATAAACTGGACTTACATATTCACCAATACACCTGTCTGGTTTGCAGAAGCATGCTGCACATAACGTAGAATTTCCAACTTTAGAAAATAATATTACAGTGCCGGGAATAAATAGCTCAACATATTGTGAAACTTTCTGTGTCATGTAAGGTAGAACAAAATACGATACACGGGAGATTGGACTTTCTCATTTTTTGTTATAAAAGGTCCTCTTGAGTACAAAAGAATATTACAATAAGTAGTTTTCTCTAATATATAGGTAGGTAAGGAACCCAATGACCAGGTGTCTTAGGACTTTGTAGGTGAGGTTCCTCTCTCTGACCTTGCATCGTGAGAAGGAATGGGAGTTTGTTGATTAGATGCCTCTCTTTGACCAGGCGTTGTGAGAGAATAAGGTGTTCCCAATGGCCAGACGCCTTGGGACTTTTGGTATTTTGATCAACCAGGAGAGATTGATACTTTTGAGGTCTGCTGCCGTCTTTTATCCTAAAATGTCGACTACGTTCGTTGATCTCCGAATTGCCGACTGTTGGCGATGGTGGGCGACTCCTCTTCGTCGCCGTCGTCTGCATTGTGTGTGTTTACTGCAAGCACAAGTAGTAGACACATGGTTACGGCATGGTGTGAAGATAATCGTCTCTATTATAGGCGTATTTACCTTTTAATCATACTGTACAGTCATATCAATAAGAATCTGTTTTTTCACATAAATTTTCTGATGTTTTGAGAAATGAGTAAAACTAATAAGCTATTCTTTGTTAAATAATAACCAAGCTCCCGTAATTATTCTAGGAAACAAGTAAAGAAACCAAATTCTCAATTCAGCAGTTCGAGCAGGACCTATTCTAATGGTGTAAAGAATATTGCTACGCCTCTCCTCAAGAAATCTAGGAGTCTCTACTAAATTCGATACGGAAGTATTAGTAGGAATTTATCTTTCAGCCGAAAAGAATTCTGATTTCTTCAGAACTTTTTTTTAATATCTGGAAAGCGTAAAAAAATACTCCATCTTATTAAAGTGCAATTTTTAACTATAATTAATTTATGAGAGACTTTGCATTAACTTCAATTTAATTCCGTATATCACAATATATTTTCCATATTATAAAGTTCTGCTTACGCAGATATAGGCAGAGAAAAATTGTAGTCCAGAATCGTTTACTCCCACTCCCATTACAAAATCGTCTTTTCTATATACAGTGTGTTACAAAACTCACTATGATGGAAAATTCTTTAATACTAGGGTAAAATATGGTATCTCATGGTCCGAGCAGCCTAAGGAGTGGGTTTAAGGTCCCCAGTGCTTCACACAAGCAGTGGAGGCTTAAGATTCACAAAGCTCCACGCAAGCCAGTTGACTGAGGTTAGGAGTTCCAACAGAGCTCCGAGCAAGCTAAAGACTTTCGCTTATCTTCCTCTCCAAGCTCCAGATAAGCTGAAAGAGGAGAGGTGACTAGCCGAAGACTAATTATAATTGCTGTGATCCTCCTGGTTTTACAGGTTTTCCACTGTGGTGGTGGCGCTGGCTCCTTCGTCGTCACATGACCATTTGTGTCGCAGATGTTCTTGTCGTCTGCCACTGTAGTAAATCGTACTCGGACGCACATGACTGATTTTTAAAAATACGAACACGTGGTGGTTGTTAGTAAACAGGGCTATGCACGGGATCTTAACAATATATAAAATAAACAGTCAAAAAAGAAATTCAGAATGCCTGACTGACTGACTTATCAAGGCGTAGGCCAAACTGCTTAAGTTAAAATATTGAAATTTGAACAGTACGTTGGATTTGTGATGTAAGGCACAACTAAGGAAGGATTTCTGAAAATTGAACTAAAAAGGCGAGAAAAAGAAGTTGCAAATATTATTAAGATGTCTTTGTCTCTAAAGTTACAAAAAAGATGTGATAATTTACATTTACTTTCCATTTACAATAATTAAATCTCTGTTTCATCTTTTCTTTTTTAATATTTGTCCTAAAAGAAAAATAGAGGTGGGAACAGAAAGGATTAGGGTTTGCTATTATGTCTGGGAATATCTCAAGGTTAGAAACAAAAACAAAAAAAGTATTTGGACTTTCATTTAAAATAATTAAACATTTTTGTTTATTTTTGACCTTAGAACTGAAGGGTATTGGTTGATTTGGAGTTTAACATCCACTTCAGCACCAAGGCTGCGTAAGACGTGGATCTACAGATTAACGTGGGGATTCGAACTGACACGGGATCCCAGTGGGAACGGAACCCACATCTCCTGCACCAAAGTCTAATCATATAGACGCGAGGAACTCTAAAAGAGAAAAAAAAGAGGTGGGAAGGGAAAGGCGGTAGGACTTGCAATTATCACAATACGATGTTCATATCTTGGAAGTCTTTAAGTTTACAGACACGAAAATTTGTATTTGTGCAATTCATTTTCAATAATTAATCACGTGTTTCAGGTTTTTAGATGCTTGATTTAGAATGGAAGCAAAAGGAGTAGGGTGACTTACCAAGCTGTCCATCCATACGAGGCGTTCAAAGTTCATGTGAGTGAGTTCAGGCACATTAAGATGCAGAACGAAGAACGCAAATATTACTCACACTAACAAGTTGATTGATTTGATTTAGTTTAGTGTTTTGTTCAACAGTGAGGCTATATGAGACGTGGACCTACAGCATAATGTGGAATCCAAACTACATGAGCTTCCGCCGAAGATCGAACCTGGATCTCCAACGCCAGTACTAACAAGTGAGAGCACTTGCTAATTCCTTAATTGCGGTGGGCAAGCACCATGTGCGTCAGTTTCCTGGAGATTTCCCGTTTTCTCTTTCAATTTTTACCTCACTACTTCATTCGTTATCATCATAACCGTCTCCCTTAGCCAAGGAGCATAATCACGGGAAGTAAAACTTCAAATTCCATTTCACTTTATTACTAGTTTCTTAATTTTTCCCTTCCCTTCGTGCTAAATACTTATTTCCAAAGTCGAGCTCTTAGCTCAAGCTCTTCTCCAATCCATATTAGTTTTATAATCTAATCCTTCTTAGATTGTGTTTAGCATAACACGGCCATATTTGTATTTCTTCATTTTTATATATAGCAAGATTTCATTTTCAATTCCCAAAATAAACCTGACTTCAAAACCTGACGTCTTTTCTCTTGTGAAGCATGTTCAGGTATCAGGAAGTTTTATAACAATTCCATTGGCAATTTGACTCGAAAGTGGCAATATCTTAATGAAAAATAATAAGTTGCTTGTTTTTCCTTGAGTTAAGAAGTTCTTACATTTTATTAATTACGCTTGATGATAGAGTCCTCGCATAGCTCAAGGACTATTATACTTATTTTCGAGTATCTCATTTTGTTGATATGCAAGAGACATTGACTATGTCTCCCACTGACTTTTGTACTTTAGGTAGTTACACTTTGTTCATTATAACTCTACGGCGAAGACTCCAACGTTAAATATAGTACGAACCTATTCATTAAATTATTATTACAGGTCATGCTAGCTTTAAGTCCAATAATCTTGGGTAAGCAGCATAAGATATATTAGTCGCTGAGGCGAAGCAGAGGCTACACACAAGAAGAGATGAACCGGAATTCTCATGATGATTTTCCAGACGAGACAAGTCTCTACCAATAAAAACATTTACATTTTGCGAGGCGGGCAATCACTTTAACACCATGTGTCCGAGAAGAGACATCGTTAAGACTTGTCTCGGATTCAACCTCAATTGAGACTCACCTGAAACATATCATTGTGCTATATACTATACAATCCATCACTATAATTGGCCTTACATTCATCATAATAGCATTTTAGTGCATGGGACATACTAGAAGGAGGTAAGTTGTACAAGCCATAGTACATGTTATGTAGCGGTCTTCTATGTAGCTGAATACCCTGTGTGCTTTACTTTCAGATGACAGTTTTTAGTTAATTCTCAATAGCACAAAGACTTGTTGCTTTGACATGCATCTTCAATGTTTGCCGAGAAAGTCCCCACACGCTCCAGGAACTTCAAACTGCTATTTGTGGTTTCGTTAGGAATATCCATTCACATTTATAAGAATTAAACATTTCGAGAACAAGAAGAAGTGAGTATAAACGTGTTTTTGATGACTATTTCCAACCGTTGTAAGAGTAAATCGATGTTACGTATTGTTTTACTAATAGTAAGAAATTGAAGAAAAAATCCTTTCGCGCTGGCCTATTGGCCAATGCGTGAGCCTTTGGTGTATCTGGTCCCGAGTTTGATTCCCGGAGAGGGGGCTTTAGAATTTAAATTCATTACTGTGGTTTGGATTCCACCTTAAACTATAAATACCCGTCTCGTGTAGCCTTGGTACTGGAAAGGAATGCTAAACTTCAAAGAAACAAAACAGCAAGCAAAACTATGAAGCTATCAACAAAAGAAAATTAAAATAATAACCTACTTAAACCTCTCCCAGCGATGCTGAATTTGTTTACTATTTCGTTATTAATATTTTCCCAATATATCACTCTGCAATTTCAAAAAGAAAGTAAAGTGGAAAATCTGCAATGGATCCTAACATGTTGTCATACAGAACAATTCCTTAGATACTGTGTCTAACGGGTATTGAAAGTGTGTTATTCATTACTGTTTTATCAGCGAAAAAGAAAACAGTTTATTAACTTCTGGTTTTAATCTCTTATTTTGGACAATATTACAGAACGTCTGAGATCTTCCTTGCGCACGATTACCATATTATTTTTATGAACGTACCCCATGATCCAGAACGCCTACAGGATTGACTCACAAGAAACTTGACATACACAAGAGGTTCGTAGCTTTGATTCTAACACGGCTACGCAATGAAGAGCTCGTGAATATGCAACTACCATCGAACAGTTAAAATGTCGTAAAATGATGTGATCCATAGTGGATTCATACTATATTGGTATGCGTACGTTGTTAAAGACTTGATAAGGATGTGATCTACTCGAAGTTTGCCAGAGAACTTTATAATTTTATGGTTTGACATAAAATTAACGCCTGGATACGATCACAGCATATGTTCTCCACTCAAGAAAGGGAAGAAGGAGTAAAGTAGAAGATATCTACGTACGTTTAGCTGTTGCAGTTAAAATTAACATTGTTAAGATGTGTCAAGAAGAAAAAAAAATGTATCAATATATTTTTATTTAAATTGTGTGAATTGGTTGCATACATGTGTTTAATTGTTATAATATATTCCTTCCTAAATTTGATGATCCATAACTCAGGAACCATGGGTGTGTACAAGAAAATATTTATGCTCATTCTCAGTACACAAGCCAAGGTCGATTTTCATGCTAAGTTTGGTCAAGGCAATATGCGTTCTGTATATTCCGTAGAATATATACTGTCTCCAGATAGACTTCTATGGGCTATTAAAGAATAGAAGCTTCTTAGTTGCGGCCATACATTTATAAAGAAATTTATTATATTTTATTGCGTAAATTTTATTTCCAGCGTTCAATGAAGTTGGAGAATAAATTTAAAAAAAATATCCAAGCAAGTTCCTCGATAGCAGAAAAACGTTGAGCTTCATTGGTTTTTCAGGAAATCTTATAAAAACACATTACACTTACTTCGCTCAGCAGGTTTTCTTAAGTTTAAGTCTGACATTTTATTACTAATACATCGGAAACCTAGGTTTCAACTTGACCAAATTTGAAATGTTTATACCTTAACAAGCTTAATACACGTATGCAAATCTTTTGGTTCTTGAGTTATTGGCCATCGAAGTTGGGGGGTTTGGACTCAAATAAGCCCAAACGAAACCTTTGCTAGTAACTAGAAACTCCTAAAGATCTGCACACTATAATAGGGTATATTCCATATGGTTATTAAGCTCATAAACATATACCATTATGATAAATTTGGTCAATATCAGATAAGTTTCAGCGTCTAATGAATAACTTTTGCGAAAATTGGACTACGTCTAAACTCCAATTTTGATGGCTAAAAAACTCAAAAAAAAAGTTCTTTCTTTACCATACAAGAAACGATGGTACACTTGATGAGTTTAGTGCGTACATGAATTATTATGCTGTGCAGGGTTATGGTCCATCAAAGTTGAAGTTGGCACTTTGTAAATAAACAAATCCAACTCCAAGTTGGAAGGGCAAGAACTAAGGAAATAGGGGAAAGGAGGGCGAAGCGAACCAGTTAATTTTAACAGTCTCAAGTGACAACTAAAATTAGGACAAGGAAACTAAAACTTTGAGGAAATATTTTATGATTATTAAGCTTCCAAATGATAATATAAGAATAATAATAATCTCATGTACACAAGTGATATTACGTAATAACTGAACTATTGCAATTTATTTGCTTTGCCCCAATGGTCGGGCAGGGCGGATCATGATAGTGGGGCAAAGTGAGTAAGCGAAAACTGACACGTTAAAGGCCAGAGGTTACTACAAAGATGAAAAAAATAAGTTATATATAATAACAAAAGAACTCTCACCTCAACGAACTGCTTGACATACAAAAATACTGAAGTGCTTAACATTTTGTGAATGTTAGCCAAATACAATTAAATGTGGAATTGGATCCACACTAGGCTTGCATACACACTAGACCTAAACATATTTAAAGAGCTTAAGTCCATATAGGTTTAATGTCTTATCAAATAGGCAGTGTTCTATGTGTCTAGTTTCTTTTAATCTAAAGTAACCTTAATGACAGCAATCTGCGTAACAGCAAACAAATTGAAGAAAACAAATTAGGGCTTAGAATATCACATCACATACTTGGTTCACACAGATCACAAACGTAAATGTCTTGTCCCTCAGTACAATTTTCATGAAACCATGATAGACAAATAGAGCATTGGATCCAGTCATCGTTAGGTGGGTGTGAATAATATTCATGACAAAACTTGCACTGGTAACTACCGTCTTCTTCTGAAGATTTCGGAAGTAATATTTTCTTTGTAAATCCACATGTATTTGCTATATCTATAGCAGCAGCAAAAATATTTCCTCTTGCAAAAATATCTTGATCGGGTCATTTCCTTCTTTTTTCCTGGTAGTTTCTTCAAGGAAAGTGCAGATTTCTTGACAGTAAATCCCTATTCGTTTTGCCCCTTCTAATATCATTCTCTTTGCCCTACACTGCTACACGAACCAAAAGAATATCTACAGCATATGGAATGCGTAGTTATGGTTACTTCCAAATATGATAATAAAGGTAAGACCCCACACTATTCATACATGCTATATTCGCAAACATTCCACAGAATAGTAGGAAAAGATTCTGAATATTTTTAGCAAAATATGTAATTTCTTTTCTTCTGGAAACAACAACACCTAGACGTTAGACATTAGCGTCCTTCTCTTCTTCCACTAGTGACGTCACAAACTTGGTCAATCATATTCTGCCTTCTATATTCAATTGTCTGTAAATTATGATATTCGCTTTGCCTCAAATATTCACTTTGTCTCCATTTCCCCTAAATGTTATCACTTAATGATATTTCCTATGCGTACTAATCTTGTCAATCTCTACAAACCTACAAACTTTAGTCGAAATCGAAAAGATATGTTCTTTTTTCTGTTCTTTAGTAGTAAAATAGTAGTTGCAGTAGTAGCAGCAATGTGGTTGTGTGTAGCCGAACTATCTGCGTAAATGGAAATTATATGAGTAATCACATTGCACTGATATTCGGGCTATGTGGGAATTTTTTCGAACCTTTTAATTGGTTAATTATTTGTTTCAACATTCGTCATTGGTCATTTCGTTCTTGATTGAAAAATAGGTTGACTTTTCTCGTGAAAGGTTCATTTTCTCTCCTAATGGTTAGCACCAATATATTTGATGGACGGTTTTTCGTGTTGATTCTCTGTAGAAATACATAAATTTAACTTCCCACGGTTATGCCCTGTGGGAGACGGACGATTAATGATATTGAATGACTATGAAAAACCTTGTAATAATAATGTAGGAGAAAATGGGAGAATCTCCTAGAAAACCCAGGGACACGGTATTGTCCACATGAGCTCAGTCTGGAATCGAACCAGAGACTCTTCGTGACAGCTCTTCCACTCTTTAAAAAAAGTGAACTTCCGAATATACAACTGCAGTTTTATATATTTCACTCTTTTTTACACTTTGAATTTCTATCAGACTTGTCTGGGACACGAACACAGAAACATTGAAGAAACTTACAAGTGCTCATACTTTTCAGTAGGATTCGAGCGTGTGGTAAAATTTCCCCTCACGATCATCACTCTAAAATTTCAGATTGCTTGACTACATTACACCGACATTGAGGTAACGCGCCTCACTAAGTTTCTAAAATAAAAAAAAAACACATAAACCTCAGCTTTCCTTATTGAATGGTGATTGTGATGGAAATCCTGTTGACATTTCAATATTCAGGCCTTTATTCTTAAGTTATTCCTGTATTGCAAACATACCACTCAGCATTGGTGCCAAACCGTGGGAAAATCCCATTTTCTGGGATTTTTGACAATTTTTCGTGTAGTAATAAATGGGATTTTTCATATACTTATTTCAAGGACGCCAACAAATTTCTCTATGAGCCGGAAAAAGTCTAATGACGCTTCATTAAATGTAAAATCAGTACTAATTATCAAAATTTGTTATTGAAGAGTGCATATTAATGTGAAAACCGATTTAGGCAGGAAATTGTGAATCTCAATAAAGCAAGCAACGAGAAACGTAAATTGTAATGTGGAGTTCACAGAAAAATCATAAACGGAAGAAGGTAAATTACCAAACAAGAAACAGTGAGTTTCTAAAACGTCCTGCACGAAATAACTGGAGAACGAAGTTTATCTAGTTTCATTACGTTCAATAAAGCATTATGGCACAAAAGCGTGATGGAAATACCAAATTCTGACGACAAAATGTGCTTGATTTCATCAACAATTTCAATAATTATTGCTTTTAATTAAGGAAATTGCTTATTAGGAATTTACAAGTTTAGAATTTACGAATAATTTATTTAAATATTGAAGAAAGTAAATGATATACAGTGGTTTCAATTTTTCGTATTTTATAAATTTTAAAGATCTTATAATTAGCACAGCTTGTGAAAAATTTAAGAGCAAAGTGGGAATCTCTGACTTTCAAGGTGGAATTTTATAAAGTTGCAGTTGGCATCTGTACCCCTCAGGATCAAATCCAGGATGGATTCCTTACGGGAAGGGGCCAGTAAAAGTTTCTCAGATTTCTCTGTCGCCGGGCTTTTATAATATTAGCGACTGTTCCGCTGGAAGGGAAACGAACGACCCTTTGCCCTCCCTGGATTCGCTTTTGTGTCCCCTCGTCTAATGATAACGAATGTTAAACGCAAATGAGAGGTGAAACAATCAGTTAAATGGAAGGAAACCAGATAATTACCAGCAAAAAATAAAAAATCATGCACGCGATATTGTCCTTATAAAGGCTTTGATTTGAACACAGAACCCTCAGCATTAGAAGTTAGCGTTCTAATGCTGAGCTATCATGTAGTAATAAAATATCGTCTGATTAGAAGCAAGTAATAAAACAAAATTCAAAGATTTAAAGATGTTTAAAACAGTAGTGTCGTTTCATATTTTGACCAGGTGATGGGTGAATTTTCGATTGTCATAAGAGTCCCACGTATTTTAGTAGTGTATTAGTAAAGAATTTATGAAACAGCAAGTGTTTCTCAAATTCAGGAGGGAGTTTCTTCTCCTTGTCCTCCACAAATGACGCCTCTCATTTTAAAATTTTCAATTCTTCGTAAATGTCTTTATAATTGTTCAGAAGATTTAGTGGCTCTGTTAATCTACGAATCCCCATTCCCCATCGTAATCAAGAAGCATGTCATGTTTAACATTAATTAATGATTTTATTTCTTACAATTGGATGTTTTATCGTAAAATGTTGTGATAAATCACTTTATTTATTGAAGGGTCGATCTTTTGAACATGAACCAGAGGAAAAGGACGGCTTACGAAATGCTGAACGTTTGATTTCTACATGGCATAAGGAGTACTAGATTTTGTACAGCGGGGAGTACGGTATATAATGATATACATAATGATAGTATAATAATATATGGTTTTAAAACTCTTGTTTTGGAATTTAATCACAATTTTTGAAACGAAGCCTGTATCATTTGCAAACCTACAAAATAACATAGGATCGAAACTACATGAGCTCCCCCTGGATATTGGAAAGAGGTTCACATACTAATCTCCGGAACAACAACAACAACAAGGTTTTGAAAGCAGGGTAGCACCACTGAAAATCAAAAAAATAGGTCAAGTGTTTCACATTATAACATCCTTACAATTGCTATCTAATATTGCTACATTTAAGAAGAAAAATGTTATCAGCTGTCAAAGCTTCACGTATTACTCTGCTCTCATCTACGTTAAAAATAGCCATTTGTTAATATTTGTCTAATATTCCCCACTAATTTTCCTTTTTATTGTTATTATAATAAAAAAAGACTTGAAATTAAAAAAAGAATAGGCGCACACAGCCGACAGGATTGGACAAATGTTAACATTATATTATATAAGATTGATGAGTGTGGTTATGCATATTTAATATCTTACTGAAAGCACTACGCTGTGACAATGTCTGACTTTTATAGAAGAAATTGTCAGCTCCTGGACTCTCTCAAAGGGAGCTAGATCTTCCATATATATATATATATATATATATATATATATATATATGGATCACAGAGACAATCAGTTGGATGTGAGGAGTAAAAATAGACAATTACCACCTCTCACGCGGTCATCAATCTCCGTAACCGCCAATCACTGGCTTCAACCGTGTGCAAATTGCTTAGTGACGACAAACAGGTCGCAAGCCCTAAAGCTACGCGGAAGTGACAGATAGCCCAGGCATAGATAATAATAGGAAATCTATCCACAGGTTGAGGCAAGCAAGCCATCTAACACATACACAGTAATCTCGAATTTCATGGAATTGTTGCCCAAAACGACCCATAATTACTATACTCGATTTGAATTGAAACTATGTACGTTTAATTTGATGTACAACGCCAAGTTCTCAATAGAAATATTAGATTTCGTTCCTAGTGTACTGACAAATGTTTGTGCCTTTTTTGTGCGAAGTCCCAAGTTTGATTCCCTGGTTTTAGAGCGTTGAACACACTACTGTGATTTAGATTCTAGTTTAAACTATACAAAATAAAATCAATCAGTTAATTGGAATACGAATTTATATATATATATATATATATATATATATATATATATATATATATATATATATAAAACTACATGAAATGACAAATTGAAAGGGTACTTCCAGTTGACGTGATAAGTTGAAATTTCACATGATTGTAGCTTTTCGTTGCTAACCAACAGGAAAATTGACAAAAGTGAATGTTTATAATTTTTTAGGGGTCTAAAGGGGCGGTGAAGAAATTCCCCATGTAATTTAAATGGGCCTTTTTTGGACCTATAATCTCATATTTTAGGTACTTGAAATTGGAATAGAAACTTGAGATTCGATACGTTTTCATTACCTAAGTAAACCACAAAAAATAAAAATTTCTAACTGCAAAGCGGTTTTATGGAGCAATGAAAAATCTTCTCCATGTTATTTATATGGGGCACTTTTTACACCCCAAAATTATTGGGCATTTCCTGTAGGGCTACAATGATTAATTTTGACATGATTGTAACTTTTCTGGCCTAACCGACAGAAAAATTGCCAAAAGTGAATATTTTTAATTTAAAGGGGCGATAAAGAAATTCTCAATGTTATTTAAATTGGCCTTTTTTAGACATAAAACTCATATTTCAGATACTTGGAATTGAAATAAAAACCTGAAATTTGATATGCTTATAAGTTTTCATTAGCGTTACGTAAGTATATCACCAAAATTAAAAATTTCGTAGAGTATTTTTTTATGGAGAGCTGAAAAATTTTTCCCATCTTATTTATATGGTACATCTTCTATATCCCAAAATGTTCATTCACTTCCGGCAGGTTTAGAATTATGAAATTTGGCATGATTGTAGCGTTCTAGGACTAACCCACAGGAAAATTGCCAAAAGTGAATATTTTTAGTTTTTAAGGGGTCTAAAGGGGGATGAAGAAATTCCCATGTTATTTAAATGGACGTTTTCTTGGGATACAATATCTTTAATTTAGACAGTTGAAATTTGGAATAATTGTGGGTTTGAGAGGTGCGAGACTGTAGGCCGAGTAAACTTGGGGGTCAGCGGGCGAATGAACGAAATCCGCTCTTGATGCAAAGACTGATACAGATATATAAAATATTATAAAAAATAAAGTGCGTATTTATTCAGAAATATTCATTCTTATAACTCAGGTAACAGAATTAGAAACATCTTTAAGATTATATGACATTCAAGAATCAATAGGACTTCGTTAACTCTAAGCTGAAGGAAATGCATAAAAAATTGAGTTATCGAATTTTTCTAGTAATCAAGGTCTGGGTATCTCATTATGCACGTAATAGGTGCTTTCTCAACTGAATGAAGTACTTCATGACTTTATTCTGATACCGGATGGAACTCCAAACCATTTTTATTTGAAAGTCAGAAAATTGTTGTAAAATCTTTACTGCAGTGATGGATCGGTTCTGGATCGATGGATCGATGTTTACTGCTCCATAACCATACCTAAATCCAGGCGATTTTGTTTTCTGTGAGTTTATGTAAAGAATCAGGACTTTGTTTCTCCTCTTCCTGAAAATATCCCCCCAAACAAGGTGCGAATCATCTCAACTTACACTAGATGTGATGGACAAGCACCGAGTGCGTGGATTTTCTCCTTGGTTTTCTGGTTTCTTCCACTTTCTGCATTTCACCATTTTGATCATTATAATCACCACCATATGCCTTAGACTCGGAACATAATTGTGGGGCATTAAAAGAAATTGAAGGGTACACGCAGGCCCGTGCTGGCCCACCGGGACATGTCCCGGTGCGCCCTACGACATCACATTATAAATAAACATATAAGTCTTTTATAACTAGGAATGCAATGGATGTACCCGATTGCAATGAAATGAGCTGAGCGAGCTTAAACTACGTAATCATTCCTGGCCATTATGCAATAATAAATGCCATTTTTAATTGTTGACAAAAAAATCGCGTGAAAACTTTTTCCCCATGTTAAGTCTATGGAAGCGTTTTTCGGTGATTATTCCTCGATGGTACATCGGATTTTTTATTTCGACCTATGTTCTCACTCAGCACGACATACTCTTATCAGCGTGCTAAGTTTGGTTGAGATCGGCCAAACGGTCTAGGAGGAAGCGTTTTTCGGTGATTATTCCTCGATGGTACATCGAATTTTTTATTTCGACCTATGTTGTCGCTCACCACGACATACTCTATCAGCGTGCTAAGTTTGGTTGAGATCGGCCAAACGGTCTAGGAGGAATTCGCGGACAACCAAACGGCTAACCCGAGTATAAGAGCTTCGCTTCGCTCAGCTCAATAAATTCTTACAGTTGTTATTGGTAAAGAAGCCGTGATAAGTACAGTGCGCTCTTTACATAAGGCTCCCTTGCAAAACCAAATTAAAGATAATCGGTTTTATTTATTATTCTATATGGCACAGTTCTGTACAATGAATACATACTGTTACTGTTGGTAAAGAACCCGTGAAGGGTACAGTGCGCCATTTACGTAAGACACCCCTGCGAAACCACATCAAAATAAACGGATTTATTTATTATTCTGTTTAGCACAGTTCTGTACAATAAATACATACAGCTCACAGATGACGAGAAGAACCCTAAAACAGGGGAAGCGGGGAAAGGTCAACGACACGGTCAAGTCCATTTTCGGTTTTTGAGGTGTGGTCTATACTTAGATGTCGTCTGCTACTCTGGGTAGTTATCTGTGTGCTATTCCGTGGTGTCATTTGAAAGCCCCATGCGAAAAGTGGGAGAGCCCATACCTATGTCACACTACTTCTGCGAGGTTCTTCTCATCATCTGTGAGCTGTACTATTACTATTGATAAAGAACCCATGAAGGGTACAATGCGCCCTGCGAAACCTCACATTATAGATAAGCAGTTTTAGTTGTTTTTCTGTATAACAGTTTTCTATACAGAATTCATTATGCTTATACGTAATGGCGTAATGGCCGTTGGTAAAGAACCTGTGAAGAGTACAGTGTGCCCTTATAAAAAGGGGGCTGCGTCATTCATACAGTTGCTATTGACGGAGGACAGGTAAAGAAAATGAAATGAAATCTTTAAGTTTTACGTCCCACGGTTATGCCGGTTAGGCTAAAGGAGACGGTGATGATGAGTAATGAATGAAATGGTGGAATGAAGAAAGTGGGAGGAAACGGGAGAACCCCGAGAAAACCCACGCACACGGTGTTTGTCCACCACAAAGACAGGTAAAGAGTACAATCACTTTTCAAAAAATACATATATAGAGCCAGTAAAATAATTAACATGCAGATTTATTTGATAAGATAAAATATGAGTTTTTCGTACTGCCACTAATTTATTGCCAAGAAATCTTTCAGAAGCTAAGCGCAGTCGATATAGCGCCAGTTTAACCAATTCAAGTTTTTGTAAGCTTCTTATTTACAAATTTGATTGTTTCTGTGTGTTTTAGAGCAGATTCGAATAGGCATTTCCTATTGTATTTCTAAAATATAGCTGTATTGAATTATTAGTATATATTTAGCTTAATTTTGTTTGACAAAAAAAAAAAATAAATAAATAAATAAAAAAAATACAAGAACTAAAAAGAGGTTTTAGAGATTTTCACAGTTTAGCTATTTACGTTACTAAACAAATTTGCCGGTTTTAATAAAAAAAAAGTCTCCCCTATGTTTACAGGGTGTAACTTAATTAATATAGCAAAAGTCGGGAGGTAATTCCTGACACCGAGATAAAACGAAAAGTATACACCAACCTGTGTGTAAAAATGCCTCCTTTCAGAGCCCTGATCACTCGAAGATTTGTCGGAAAAATGTAAAAACAGCTACAACACATGATCAAAACGTGAGATCGAAGTAAGTTAACAGTGAATATCCATTGTTTTAGTCGTAGATTCTATTAGTCTACAATCGGATATAGTGCAAGGGTGACTCCCAAGCAAAACATTGAGTATTCCATTGAGTATTTTATCAAAAGATGAATGAGGGAAATGAACAACAATCAAGTACAAGATTACAACAATTAAAAATAATAGTACATCGTTAAGTTAGAAGAACACTTTTTATTCAAAAAGGAAAAAAGAGTGTGTGATTGATGTATTTTGTCTCAGTGCAGAATAAACTCTCGGAAGAACAATTTAAATGAAACGAAGCCTATAACGTATCACAGTTATATCTTCTAGGATAATGATTACCTATGATAAATGAACGGCTTCCTGTCCAAGTTACGAGTGTGTGAAAATAAAAAAAAAAAAATCTCTGATCCCTATTAGTTTTGAAACGACTGTACATAGGACAGTCAGGCGGCATGTAAAGAAACATAACATGTAGTATCAAAAAAGTGTACAGATCATATGTGATAAACGAGTGTACAAGGGATTCTTCACATGATACAGGAATTCCCAAATATTGTGTAAAGGGATTAGGAATTAGATTTCTAGGTTGTCAGCATATAAAGCCATTTAGCCCGTCACGTATAGGAGAAATGACGTCCCTCGGCGAGCACACTATCCGATGAAAGGGAAGGAAGGAAGCGGCCTGGGACCACTATCTTAGGTACCATCTCGACATTTTCCTGGTGTGAATGGGGGAAGCTCAGGGAAAACCTCGCTCAAGATGGCTTGCCTGAAAAATTAGTTATACCGGTACTTTTTCGACCGAGTGAAATATTCCGTGAATATATATTAGGCACAAGTAAGCTGCATTAAAGAATTTCCTCCTCGTAGTATGTAATTCCGTGGAATATGATACTTCTGTGCACAGAAGCAACAAAAATGAACGAAATACGAGATGTTGTACATCGTTGCATAACGATACAAAGAAATGCGTTGGAACAGTATACTTGATTTATCCGTTAGGTGAATCTTCTTCCAGGAATACTTTCGAGGGGCTTTTCCCTTCCCTTGGAGTTGGCAAACCGCCCTTACCTCTGAGCTACGAAAAACTACATTCCTATTGTGAATATACAAAAATAGTGTCCTAGTGTAGCTCATTCACATTTTGATTTTGTCACTGCTGGAGAAATTTTCTCGAAGAACGTTCGTTGGACTTACATCCCAAAAATGGGGCAAAATCTTTTTCCGACGTTGTAATGTACCTTGGAGCTGGATGAAATACCTACACGGAGGAAAGAGAGTGTGTTACTTTCGCGTGCACGTAGCAGCACGTACGTAGCTCATAGTACTTTCACTAAGGGCATGATGCTTTAATCACACACTACGAAACTGTCGTCCCTTGTGTGCCAATTACGAGTTGCTCGCAGAAGGCTGTGGCGTCAATTAGCGTGGCAGCGTTGTAGTAGGCATTTATACAACTTATGAGTGATATACATAGTCCTGTGCTCTGGTGTTACGTGTGGAATTGCTGCATAACAGGACAGGAAGTGTTGCATTCAACGGTAGACGGTTGTGTCCAGCTATTCACGGTCATGCATAAGTGTAAGCGTTTAAGTAAAATTAATTGCGTTAATTTGTTCGTGCCTGCGTGATGGCAGATTACCCTATCCACGAGTTAGAAAATATGCACTTCATTTATGGAGAGGCTGGGAAAATAGCCCAGAGGCGAAACATTTATATCGTGACCGTCGCCCTCAAAAAGGAGAGTAACTTTCACTGCATTTTTACATGCCTCCATACTCGCCTTCGAGAAATATAGGGTCTCTTCAATTTCCCCTAGTGAAATTGCAGGAAATCACACCATATGAACAGTTGAATTTGAAGACAGCGTACTAGGAATGGTCAGAGACCTCCCTGAAACTAGCAGTAGCCATGTATAGGGCGTGCAAATTCACAAGTTACTCTAGTGAATGATCAGCAGCAGAGATTTAGTGTGAGTGTGCGGCGGAGTATGGTGGATAATTTTGTGGTAGGTCCTTGTTTATTTACCTTCCCCTGTATGGGAGTACGTATATTTTATTTTTACGTAATGTTCTCTCAAAATTGTTACACCATGTGCCCTTGAACATAAGACAGCAGATGTGATCCCAGCGTGACACTGCACCAGCACATTTTGACAGGAATATGCAGACCTACCTAAATGAAACATTCCCAGATCGTTGGATGTTGATTGTTGTTCATTTTTCTCACTAAGATTTGATAAAATACTCGAAGGAATACTTCAGTTTCTTTGGGAGTCACCCTTGCAACGTCACTGCACTACGACCGATTGTACACTAAGGGAATCTATGGCTAAAAATAAGGGACATTCCTTTTGCCGGATTTCGATCCGATATTTTGTTCTTGAGTTACGGCTGTTTTTGCATTTTTCCGAACATTTTCAGGTGGACATAGGTCCGTGGTTTTCCTACACTCAGGTAGTCTATACTTTTCGTTTTATCTCGGGGACAGGAATCACCTCTCGACGTTTACTACGTTAATTAAGTTACACACAGACACAAACATACGCACACACAATATTAGGGTCTCTCTCTCTCTCTCTCTCTCTCTCTCTCTCTCTCTCTCTCTATATATATATATATATATATATATATATATATATATATATATATATATATATACAGTGGCGGATCCAAGGGGGGATATAGGGGCTATAGCCTCCCCTTAACGCTGAGGTATACACTGGATAAAATGGGCTTCAATCCTGCTTTACACTGGATAAAACGGCAAAATATGGTTTAGCCCCTCCCTTGATCATATCCTGGATCCGCTCCTGCATATATATATGTATTCACGCTTGTATGCCAGGCCCGTGCTGGGTACACGGAAAAAAGAGGCTCATTGATAATTTTTGCGAAAATGCCGATATGGACACCATCTGTTGGTGCTATTTTGTATTTCTAAATGCACTACGAATATTGTTTTTAAAAAAGCGACTCGTTGCAAAGAAAAAAAACTTACAAAAGAAAAAGAAGTCATACATTGAAATAAAGGACCTATCAACATTTTAAATTGGATCTCCTGAAAGAAATGTAAAATTTCGATTAGCCCCTTCTTTCCGTGTATCCTTATTGTCATTGGAAGCAATAAAACTGATATCCTGTGAGAAGCTTAGGAGGAATTAGATTAAAATATTGATATTTATACAATGACTAAAGGTGTTTTTTTTACCAAGCTTTTCTAAATATTTCTACAAAAATCTTGTAGAAATCATAATTCTATTCTTGTCTCAACGTGCAAAACTTCTGACAAGTCAAGCAAAATCCCCAACTATTACTTTTCATATCATTCACAGGAAATCAGTAGAAATTGGTAAAAGTTTTCATTTTTCAATTTTCACAGTCTTGGTTTGCTTTCTGAAATTTAGTCTATTTTAGTTCGGGGTACAGGAGCAGATGTATGTCAGATGTATTCCCACGTACTCCTACCACGAATCAATCTCCGGTATTCCGCAAGAGAATTCGAGGTCACGAACCATTTAAGAACAATTAAGCTTTTGAATTATTCGTGTCGCATTTTTTAATTTTATTTTAGAGTCATTCTTTTATTTATTCATATATACATGTATAGCAAAATACCCGTTCTTCACATGGGGAGAATACGTTTCATTTTCGATATATAAAGGGCTGAATTTGGATTTAAACAACATCGAAACTCTCACTGTTCATCTCAACAACTCCGAAAACAATGGATTAGACACTAACATCGGTCATTATCAATCATTTTTATATCTCTCTCCTCTCCTCTAAGATGTGGGGCTGAACTTGGATTTAAGCGGCATCAGAAGTGTCACTGTTTATCTCGGCAATCCCGAAAACTATAGATTCAACACTAATATAAGTCATTTTTGATTATTTTTAAATGTCTCCCCCTCCTCCTTCTCCCCTAAGCTGCACTGTCAAAGTGAAATAATAGAAACCATCCCAGAATCGAACCTCGTCTATGTTGAAAATTTGATCGAGATCGGTCAGATGGTTCAAGAGGTTCGAAGTTACAGACATAGTGACTTTCATTTATATATATATATATATATATATATATATATATATATATATATATATATAATTACATATAGATTAGCTCAAATTGAATAACAGCAAAACTAGTAGAGATGGAACGATGAAACAAACACACGAAATTAGAAATGCTCCTAAGAACTACAACTACATCCCGATAATTCACATAGCATAACTCTGCTAAGGAAAGTGAAGAAAATGCACGCAAGAACTAAAACCGTGCTTAGCATACGAGAGAGTTATTTTGAACAAATCTATTTTTGATATTTAGAGACCAAAACAACCTGTTAACACAATATTTCATTTTCTTATACCTACGAAAACTGTTTAAGACTTTCAAATTATCTAACTTCCTTTTGCGTGTTACCACCGGCAACAACGCCTTAATCCTTATGCAAGCCCGGAATACAGTTTCGTGCATGCACGAAGAGGATTATGGAAAACCTCCATTCCATTCCTGCTTTGCTTTCCGCTTCCTTCAGCATTAATGAAATGTTAACTGTCATTTTCTCTTTTTTAACAGTTCACGCTGAAAATAAAGGAGGGAGAGGGAAAAAAAGAAGATAACGAAAACAATAAAGTCACATTGATTCCTTTACAAGATAGTACAACAGCTAAATTTTTAGGAAGCATTTTTATTATTTTTGTATGGACGAAAGAGTTTAATTTGCATGTATGAATTTTCAGTAGTGTAGTCAAAGCAGTACGCTGGAATTCAGGAAGTAACAAATTTTATTAACCGCTATAACGTTTGCTTTTAAAAAAAGAAAGAAAAAAGGAAGCAAGTGAGGACATAAAATCAGAATTGAGGAAATGCTAGGTCTTTCAGTGGAAGTTATTAGCTACTAATAACGACAAATACGCAAATGATTTTTTAAAAGTTTCTGCAAGAGAATGGTGGGCACAGTTGCTGAATGGTGCGGCATTCATATGTGATAGAAGGAATCTATCGTTCTATCCTAGTCAATGTAAACTTGAAATGGATAACATTGTATCCTTAATCATTCTTCGGACTCTTTGATTTCTTATTATCCTTTTTTATTTTATCAATTAATTCTTCCATCAACCATCCAGTTCCGTTATAATTAATCTATTTTAACCCATACGGTTATGTATATATTTCTTTACATACACGCAAAGTAGAAATATAATATGTTGCACGTGTATATACAATAGGGGACATCTATATATAGAATACACTATTCACATAGTTTACTTTAAAATTGGTATTTTGAAGCAACACTCTTTCTTTTAGTTATATATATATATATATATATATATATATATATATATAGGGTGTTTCAAAACAACACCGACAACGTTTGGAAGGTGATTCCTGACACCAAGATAAGACAAAAAGTATAGACCAACCTGGGTACACAAATGCTGAAAACATGAAAAAATGAACTTTAACTGTTCATAGTTGGGTCAAGACTTCACTTAGGAAGTAATAAGGGCCTATCCAAAAATCCATGTTTCGAATCCATGTTGAAGTACTCACCAATTACCTCTATGAAAATTGTTGTGGAAGTGCCGTAGGATTCTGAAATATGGATATTTGGTAAGGCACATACTAGTTCGTAAGTGAAGTCTTGATCCGACAATGATACTTCCTATAGTTTTGGAGCTATGGATCTTTAAACTTTATTTTTTCAGTTTCCGGCAGCCTGTAACTCCGAAAGGAAGCATTTGTGTAGCCAGATTGGTCTATACTTTTTGTCTTATCTTGGTGTCAGGAATTACCTCCAAAACGTTGTCAGTGTTGTTTTGAAACACCATATATATATACAGGGCGGGATCCAGGGTTGTCTGAGGGTGTTGCACCAATAGCTATCAAAATAATCAATCACACTGAAACTCTTCAAAGTGACATGTGAAAATATTCTTTACCCCTGACAACACTGATGCGCACATAGAACTGAGGAAAGTATTTTGCAGAAGGGAGGGTTACAAGCATTATGCAGGGAAAAATGTTCTCTTCTCCTGGGCTGTCTTTTCTTCTCTACTTGACAATGTTATATTGTTTTGCTTGGTGAATCTTTTTCCTTATACGTTTAGAAAAGCACAAAGTTCTGCTTTCTTTCAAACCCCAAACGGAAATATGATGGCAGAAAGTTTCGGAAATTATTGCTATTTTCACTGCTAGCTTCTCATTTTAAGTAGTGTATATTTACAACGAACGGGGGTACACGTGCACCTTTGCACCCACCTAAATCCGGCCCTGTATATATATATACATTGAATTATAATATTTTCTGAAATATAGCGAAGATAATTGCGTAAGACATCAGTCGAATTAAAAGCAATGAACTGCTAATTAAAAAGATTAAGGTAAATGTGCATCATGGATAAGATAAATAACATTTCCAACACAAAATTGCTTCTCTTTGTATGAACACGAAATACTTCACATATTACCTTTTCATTCAGTTTATAGGCCTAGTTAACGGTCAAAATAGGAATATCCATAATTCTGCATTAAAGGATTTTCTTTCATCTCTCTCTCTCTCTCTCTCTCTCAATGGACGTATTGAATTATCGATTAACTCTTGCTATTGTTGGGGGTTAGCATTCATTTTGTTGAAGTGCTTTGTTGATTGAATTTCAACAATAGAAGAGGTTTCAGACTATTAAACAAGCACTGGCATCTAGTCAAATCATTGTACATTATGCATTATTTCTTTTTTTTTTAAATATCCAAATCCTACTTTTATTCCTATATTGTTTCAAATTAAGAATGCTAGATATGCAATAAGTTATGGTTGTTATTTTTGATTTTCAATTAGGATGGGTAATAATGTTGAACTTTGCAATGTCCATTTGAAATGGGTAGTTTTGCAATTTCAATAGGATCTGGTTTAATTTAGTATTGTCCGGGAGTCTTAATTAAGTTTCTGTAGTTGGTAATCGTGTTGAAAATGAGCAATGTCTCATTTAAGACATTAAAATAAGCTAACATATTCTATTTCTATATCTATTATAATTCCATTATTATACACAATACGTTAAAAGAAATCAATATTATGAGATTATGATTATGAGCTTTCTCTTGTAAACAAAATAAATAAATAAAACACACATATCAGAAATGACAAGTTTTGCCATATACTAGCTGAACCTGCGCTCTTTACACAACGCATCTTTCACATATGAAAATGAATCTCCTTGTTATTCCTCTCAACATCTGTACATGTTCCTTTACAGACGCAAGTGAAAGACGCCTTGATAAAAATCGGCAAGGGATACTATATAAGGAAGAATTTTTCGTTTATTTTTTTAATATCTCGCACCCTTTGCAAGATAGTTGAAGTTTATAATTCATGTATGATCAGTGTTTTCTTTCTTCTTGCATGCACTATGTAATAAGCAAACGCAATATGCATAATTAATAATGGTGTCAGTGATATATGATGTTCATTGGGCAAAACATTTCAAACAATAAAGGTTTATCTTAGACTGGAGAAATGGTTATCCTTCATTTGAAGGGTAAGGGGAAAAAACTAGGAATGTCCATGTGGGTGCTTTATTAGGTGCTTTGTCCTATCTGTTGGTGATTCTTAGTACTATTTGACAGTATATGACATGCATGCCTAAATGTCGAAATGTCCATGTAAAACGGGGCAAAAGATTTGACTATCCTATTCTTTATTAAGCGGTTTAAAATATAAAAACGCCGTTTTCTCGAAAATCCAGTTTTGTGACATTCCTCCTTTTTTCCCCTTACCCTTCATTTTTCATTATCATTGGCAATGTAACAAACGCTGGAGAAGTATACTAACCCTGTATACAAACGTGTAGTGTTGGAATGTATAACCCATAGAATATGATGGTTTACTTTTTAAAAAATTCAGCACTTCCAGTGTAGCCCAAAAAATGTAATAAAGAAATACCAGCCATTTTTTTAAACATTCAATTAGAACTGAACAATCTACATAAAATTTACAATATATCGTTAAAAACGACGTCTTTCTAGAGCTTATAGCTCTCGAGAACTCACTATTGAAAGAGTTGGCCAGAAACATATATTTTTTTCTTCATAACAAACATAACCTAACATTTCAATATATAAGTTATAATTATGAAGTTCATTTCCCTGTGATGTATGATGTATTTTCGTGTAATTTTCAGAAAATACTCCCGTACAGTAATTACTAACATTCAACGATTACCGTAATTAAAGTAAAGCAACAGATTTTTTTTCGGATCCAGTAATATCTGTGTAATCTTGTGATCCATCTCTCTTTTGAAGCGAAAGTAGTGTGATGGGGAACGACCTATACTTTGAAGGATGATCTTACATTGTGGTATGCGTTATTTCCAACTGCATGAAGACACGTTTGTAATTCAGAGTCCACGTTAGTCATATCGGTACATTCTATCCCTCATAACCTCGGTGTTGGATAAGGACGTAAATTAAAAGAAGGAATCAGATTGACGTGAAACTAGGAAGTAATAAGCAGATTGACGTGAAACTAAAAAAAGTAATAATCAAATTGACGTCAAACGAAATAGTAATCTGATTGACGTCAAACGAAAAAGTAATCAGATTGACTAAAACTAAAAAAAGTAATCAGATTAACTAAAACTAAAAAAAGTAATCAGATTAAAGTAAAATAAATAAAATGATCAGATTGGCGTAAACTAGAAAATGTAATCACATTGACGTAAGACTAAAAATGTAATCAGATTGACAAAAAACTAAGAAAAAGTAAACAGATTGACGAAAAAGTAATCAAATTGACGTAAAAACTAAAAAAGTAATCAGATAGAGGTAAAACTAAAAAAGTAATCAGATTGAGGTAAAAGTAAATGAAGTAATCATATTGAGGAAAACTAAAAAGAAGTAATCAGATTGACCTAAAACTAGAAAAGGTAAGCAAATTCACGTAAAACTAACAAAGTAATCAGACTTATGTGCCAAAAGAATATCAGATTGACATAAAACTTGAAAAGTAATCAGATTTTCATTTTTTTTTAAATAGTTACATGTAGGCGAATGCAAATGCTAACAAGATTACGAAAGCAAACTGTTGGATGGGAAACCTGTATTCGATTTCTGGTATGAGAACATTTTGGTTTGCATTTCAAACTTAACTCAATATCTATATTACATTCTTGTAGTTTCTCCTTTAATTTTGTCTTCTTCTGACTACTAAATGACTGATTTGTTTTCTTCTTAGAGGGGTCAGGAGAAACACCAATAGCAGTGCCACTTTTCCACTACATTGGCAGCTAATAGAACTCTATGCCGAAAACGTCGCCAACACCTAGTTGACCACTTATCGGTAAATGTTGATCGTCGATATAGCGACATGTCGAAGGATTGCCGCTAGTGGGCCACTGACGGTGGAGTTTCGTCGAGTCGAAACAGATATCTAGAATCGGGGTGTTGAAGTTACCACTGCGTAGCAGCGAGGACTTCATTCTGGACAGCGCTCTTTCGATATGCCGCGGAGAATCGCGAGGGGACCAACACGAACTATCACTAGTCATGTGCATGAGATTATTATTATATATTATTGTTTCCTGACGAATTTTTTTAAAGTGAGCTACGGGGGTCAAAAGTAAAACCTGCCTCTGCCTCTACATTATGAAGTGAAAATCTTGAGATGAGTGCGTATAATTGTATGAATTTAGATGGCAACTGTCGCCGATCATTAGTAAATAAATATGGGAGAATTATGAAATAAAGTAAATAGATGTTAGTCATTTGTTAAAAAATTACATAGAGAACACACTTTATCTGTTATCGTCGAATATAAAAAATTAAAGAAGTACTCTGATTTCCCAAATTAAAATGACCTCAACGATTTATCTCTCCACATGCGGGCTTGGTTCATCACCTCCGTGATGAAGTCGAAAGAACACGCGCCAGTAATCATACAGTTGATGGTTCGCGCCCAACCCAGGGTATTTTTAGTGCTTTTTAAACTCACCTTAATGTAAATAAATCATGCACTTTGGTGATTTGACATATTTTGAGGGAGAAATTTTGTGGTTCATTGGCGTTTCGTCGCGTCTCTGCCGCTGAAGGACGCTGGAAGTATAATTTTCTAAACGGAAGGGGGCCATCACGGATCATCGCTGCGAGTCAACCAATTTTTACCCGTCACTGGTCCACCAATGCTTTCGGCATGCTGTAATTTCAGTGGAGATAATAGGAAGAAGTATGTTTAAATTAGTGATGACCAAAATTTCCCGGAATCGGAAATGTCACTTTTCGGATTTCGTAAAAAATCCAGAATTCAGAAAAAGAAATCCAGAATTCGGAAAAATTGTGGATTTCGGAAAAATCATCTTTTTAAATTGCGATTTTTCCGAATTCCGGAATTTTCCGACTTCGGAATTTTTCCTGATTTTACTTTCTAGATTCCCGAAAATAAAAATTCCGGAATTGGCTATCCCTAGTTTGTAACAAAGTAATCAACAGTGTCACAGTTTACACCACATGAAGGAGTTTGATTTGATTTTTGATAAACTGAATTTTTTTTAACAAACTTAAATTTACCAAGTCTAGGCTTAAATATAACATTCTATGTAGAATTGGATGAAGCATAATTTAACACCAACGAATGCTTTTTAAAAAATAAATATATTTAAGTCTCTGTATTTTTCGAATGGAAAGAAATTTAGTTTTATTTTACCGTTGTATTCTACGGACAGGTTAGTATTTTGCATACAGAATGTTATGCTAGCGCGCTAATTTTAACAGCACTGCGGATAGTAATAAAATAAGAATAATATCAATAATTTATATTCATAGAAATACATAAAATGATTTTTCATTGTCCATATCTTGGGATCAACTGATTAGATGACCTCCATCAATGTATTCGACTTTTAACTTTTCACCCCGTATAACTAACTAACTAACTAACAATATGGTCTTAAGAATCCGGACGTTCAATGCCGCGTTCACAAAAGCTCTCCATTGACTTCTATCCAACTGGAGACAGTTTACTTTGTGTTCCTATTTCTGCAAGATTTATCTTAATATTGCCCTCCCATCTGTGCGTAGGTCATCCTAATGGTTTTTTTCCGATTGGATTTCCAGTTAAAACTTTGAAATCGTTTCTACTTTCTTCCATTCTGGCTACATGACCTGCCCACCTAAGCCTTCTAGATTTGATAACGTTGTATATCCTGACAGAAATTCATGGTGTTCTATCGACTAGTTCTTGAGATTTCTTTTGTCTCCCAGATGGGTGAACAGCGTAAACATATAAATAAGTTTTTAGTAAATCAAAGCGCTTAAAAATAACTAAACTAAGAACTACATAAACTAAATATGGGCAGGGTTAAGACTCGAAACCTTAGACCAAACTGAATATATTGACAATTAAACGCAGTGTTTGATAATTTAAACAGACATGCATCTACTTGTATGTTATTGCTTAAATACAAGATTCCAGCCCGTCACTATTTTCTTAAATATTCTTAATATCTTTCAATTCGTGTAAAATATCTAACTTCAACACATAACGTTTGGTTGACGTCAAAACGTTATGAGTGGACACGTTACAGCAGAAAGAAAGGGAGCTACTTATAACGACAATCGCAATATTTTATATGACGACACTAATACAAAGGCCCTCAATCATATTTATATTTAGAACAAGCTACGAAAATCACATAAAACAGTTCATATGGCATTTAATTTTCCTTCTTTTTATTGTGGCACACAATTACTAAAATAAATACACACCTTCAAAGATTATGTGTATATCCTCCTTTTAAGATGGATCCGGAATTATATCATTTATTTACATTTCGTTGTTATGACAACCTAAAGACAAAAACTCATCAAATCATCATCTCTACATAATAATCTTAGAATCAATTTGAAAATTCTTCTTCTTCTTCGAACTTGTTAGTGCTTATTTTAAAATCACACATTGACCGGAAATACAAGAAAAGATATGTAAAAATTATACAGAAAATACAAGATATTGTTACATACTTAAAGAGTTTAGTAAAGTGCAAATCACTGATCGTGGGTGCAAAAGTATGTATGCAGTTATAAAGATTCTTGCTTTTTTAGTAGTAATTATGTATTATATAATAAGTTCTTCATTGTGAAAAAATAATAAATTCATGAACTTGCAATCACGATAATACAGGAATTACAATTAGGTTCAATTACTGAGTCTCAAACTGCGAGTCTTCGCCTTTTACACATTCCTGCAATCTAATTTCTAAACTTAAACATACTTTGGCACAGAGGGTTTTATTGTTATTAATTTCTTGGCATTATTCTCTTATTAAATTAGTCATGTCGTCAATTGTGTGTGACTTTCCCGAAAAAAATTTATGTTTGACAACACCCTAAAGGAAGAAGTTCACTTGGGGGAGATTTGATGATCTTGGTGGCCATTCAACCGTCCCTCGTTGACCTATCCAACGATTGGGCGCTTCGTTGTCAAGGAACTCACACATTGTTACAACATAGTGGAGAGGAGCATCATGTTATCCCCGTAATTGTGGAGTAACAGTATCCTGTAGCATCTTAAGGTACAGGCCGTGAGCTTTAAAACGCTAGGATCATTTAAAAAGCTAGGCTCAATTACCCCTTTAAATGAAATGCTCACGTGAACTGTAATCCCAAGTTGATTTAATTGATGTTCAAGTGTTACACGGTGTTTTCTATTGCGGAATAGACACAGTTATGCCTATTAACAGCGTCTGAAAGTTTAACATTCACCTTATTTGGCCAACATACTTTTCGAATGATACCTTGTCTTTCTGCATTCGACATTATCTCGCAGAATTGTAATCAGCGATATGGACAGTCCTCTAATAATCTGTGAAGTAATATTGGCCGATACATCTTCAAACCTGAGGGTTTCATTAGATGCATCAAAGATCTACGGGAAACGTTTAACTCACTAGAAGCTCACTCTTTGGTGTTTCTAGTCTGTGGATAAATGTCTACAACAACTAACATTTCATTGTTCTTGACCAATAACGCTGACCGATCGACGACTCTTTAGCAAACTACAGATGGAGTGAGTTTTACCAAATTTATTGCGTATTCTGTAAATTTTTAGTCTATTCGGTGGACGTGGGTCAAATTCAGTAGCTTATTTACGCATAACCTTTTCAGCATTCTCTGTCTTCCATTATTTTATCAGTATCCATTTACATTGGTTGATAGTTAAACTATATCAGCCATGACTAAATTACCGTGTATGTGCAAATATAATAGACCTTCGAATACCTGACCTAGTTAAAAAAAGAAAAGAAAGAAAAACTCCGTAGTAGGATGAGGAATATTTTTTGAATGGCCTTCTCAACTTGTAATGACTTCATAAAAACGCAACTTTGCCAAGAATAACTAGTTCTCTCTCAAGAAATTTTCTCGAAAACTAAGAACAAAGTTCTGACACTTTTATACCTACCTTTTCATATTTGTGTAATCATTTATCAATGTACACTCATGTCCAAAATGATTGTCGCATATCTATAACTGTCTTTTTGTAAGAATATAATTTGATAATGATTTTGCAGGGTGCTTTTAGTAGGGATACTATGTGTATAATCGGAAAATGTATATTTGTAGCAAATTTCATAGGAAAAGAATTATAAATACGAAAATTAGAATGAGTAAAACAAAATGTTGCTAAATGGATGAGAAAGTTTTATTTTCGTTTTATTATTCTTATTTACTACACTTTTGACATGAAATTTGCCACATACATGTCTTTGCCGATTATACACATACTAACATTATAAGAAATACCGGGCGAATTCGTTATCAAATTATATTCCTACAACATATTTATAGACATGTGACAATAATTTTAGACATAAGTGTACATTAAAACAAATTTAAATCGCTTGTTTAAGAATTAATCCTACGTTTTATGCTAATGTCTTGTTTATTTTAAAATTTATATACTTGTGTAATTTTATGTTTCCTGCAGTTAAGTAATATATTATAAAATTTATTTTAAATCTATATAGTTTTTTTTTTTTTTTTTTGCAATTTAGTAAGATATAAAATATATCTTAAATGTGTGTATTTTTTTAATTCTTGGATTTCCTTTTTCTATAATACATTTGTAAAACGCATAGTTCAACACATAACTTACATTTATAAAGTAAACATTGCAATGACTTCCTAATTCTAGAATAGCATCAATCATTCATACGCTTTAATTAACACTTGCTTCAACACTAGATACCTCCAAGACTTGATGCTACTATACTAGCAAACTACAACATACTTACTTACTTTTCAGATTGTTTGGAATCTTGTATCTCGTATTCACGCATACTGTTTAGAGTCAGTATGAACAGAGTAATTAGTTGCTTTAAAATATCTTTTGCATTTAATAATTCGATTTTCATTCTCTTTATTATACATTGACTTTTATGTTTCGCAAGGTTGTGAGGAATTAGTTTGATAAATTAGGCAAATTGGGAACCAACAACTAGGAATTTGATTTCAAGTGGGAGCTTTAGTATCTTGTAATAAATAGAGAATTACAATATTTTTCAAAATTATAGAGATCTTGCATTTTTTTTTGTTTACATTAAGTAAGCAAATATTTAAGTTAATGGACAAGTTCCAAAATTATTGTTAAAGCTACATGTAGGTTGTGCGCATTCATTTCCGCTGGCGACTCTGTAACATGTAAAAAACCACACCATGAAGATACTTGAGCACTCATATTGCTGTTCATGTTCCTCTTCGTTGAATTATTTACTGAATTCTACTCTATGTATGTTGATTTAAAATTAAACAGATGGACGAGAAAACAAGCCAAGCAAGAAAATACGAACTCGGACAAATGACTGCCTTTAATAGTTTAGGTCATTCGCCTGCCATTTGCGAACGTATGATGGTTGAAACTTAAAAACAAAACAAATATTTCGTCAATACATTCATGATCTTGCGTTACTGTTGATTTATTGTTCATCTGAAGTTCACAAAAAGGGTTTATTTTGCGTTTAACTCTTCAGTTACTTCGTTTTCATTCAAGCAATTGGTTTGTTTTGTATTGTTGTTCGATTTTACGAAAGTAATTCATATTATTTTGTTAATGATTTTCCTTTAATTTACAAACTTTGATTAGTTCGCGATGTTGTTATATGATGATTTTTGTTTAATTTCACAAATCAGTTTGTTTTTGTTATCTTTTTTTGAGATTTTTTTAAAGTTTAATTTGCACTAATTTGTGTGATGATTTGTCTTCAGTTTCACAAAAATTGATAAATTAGTGTTATTCTTGTTTCCTTTGACTAGTGCGTGTTATCGTTGTTTAATAAATGCTCTTTAACACAATTTTGTTAGTTTATATTATCGTGGTTCAAAGATTTTTCTTTAATTTCACAAAATTTGATTAGATCCCGTTTCCAATTTTTGATGATTTATATTTAATTTGGTGCAATTTGGTTAGTTCGTTTTATCGTTGTTTGATTATTTTTCTTTAATTTGATCCAGTTTGGTTAGTTTGCTTTATCGTTGTTTGAGATCTTTCTTTAATTTGATGCAGTTTGGTTTGTTTGCCTTATCGTTGTTTGATGATTTTTCATTAACTTCATACAGTTTGGTTAATTTGTCTTACCATTCATTATTTTTCTTTAATTTCATGCGGTTTGGTTAGTTTGCCTTATCGCTTTTGATGACTTTTTAATTTCATGCAATTTGGTTAGTTTGCTTTGTCGCTGTTTGATTATTTTTTTCTTTAATTCCACAAAATTTGGTTAGTTTGTGTACTTGTAATTCATTACTTCTGTAAGTGGTCCAGGGTCTGATACTAGTGGGTGTACGTAATGTTCGGTTTAACTCAGCTCATGGTTCAATAGACAAGCTAATTAAGTTAAGTAGTAGTGTAATACTGCACTGTGAGCACAAATGCTATTATTTGAGGGACAACATGCTAGATATGTATTGCTCAGTGAAACTAATAGTATCTTCCTGCCAGAGCACTTTATGAGCTGAAAAGAACAGTTTACTATTAAGCGAGAATGATTACCAATAATTTTGAATACTATAGTTTTTTTTTCGGATAAGATTTTTCGAATACACGTAACAATTTTATATATTTCATAAACAAAATATTGCAGCACTATAAGGTTCATCATTCATAAGGAAACGATAAATTGTGGTGCGATGATCTTTATTTAGATGAATTAAAAATACTCTGGTAGCAGTAATATTTTCATTATTTTGATGAAATTAATGCAAAATGTAATGTAACAAAATAGCTTATTTCTTTATCACTAGAACTTTTACTGTCATTTGTCGAGAGTTGAATGGTCCTGACATAGGTTTTCTTAAAACAAAAAATAAGAAAAACAAAAATGAAGAAGAAGGTGATGCACAACAAAGATGTAGAAAAGAGTAATATTAGACAAATGCAGAATTGTAGGAAACTTTGTGTAAACCATAGAAGGAAGGAGAAACAGAGATTTACTAATATTTTTGGATGGTACAAATTAGCTCATAGGCTGAGTATCCTAGAAGCTGGGACTGAATATTTCGTTTCCTTCCTCCGCACTTATATATCGCAGAATAAATATTAACATGTTCTCTCAAAAATTTCACATGTGGATATTTCTACTTTACAAATAATAATATGTCTTTTCCTTTTCGACTGACCATATTAAAATGTGAAAGTTTGTACATAATATTCCATGCATTTATCCGAAAACAACATACAAGTCCACAGAATATCGACCTGTCCGTTTGGTGGTGCTAGCTTCAAACCGACTCCTATGTTCTCGCTTGGTATGTATCTGATTTGAGCTGAAGTTTGTATTTAACATATTTTAAATACAGGGCATGATTTACTTGACAGTTTCAACTTCGAATAATAACCATAAATTGATTATTGTTTGGCTGGTACAGATGTAAACATTAAAATTTATATCTGGAAGATGTACTACACAATTTGCTCCGTGAAAATCTACTTTCAACATGTGTGTGGCCTAAGCAATATGTAAATAGTAGTTTGGCAGTTTATATGGAAGAAGACTTGCTTCGAGATGCAGTCTGAGACGGTGCATACGTTTGGTCTGACGTAGGCAAATTGGGCATTGGCCAAATTACCATTGAATTGATTGATTGATTGAAAGGGTTTATATGGGCGCGTCGACATCGAGGTCTTTTGCACCCTTCTCTGACGGGAAAAATGAAGTACCCAGGAACAAAAAAGCATAGTATCACAGATATAATAAAGTAAAAGCAAAGTCTGGAGTACGTAAAAGGCGTTCGGTCATTTATGAATTAAAATGTCATAGCATTCAAGAAATGTGCAAACTCGATACACAAACACAAGGACGCGTTAGTACACAACAGCATGTTAATCTTCTCTGTCGGGGCAGCTCGGCAATAGATGCACACACGTGGGGCAGCCCATAATTAGTAATGAATATGACAGTGCAGTAAAGAAGATAAAAGCAAGGAAATGCTATGACAAGCATAAAACCACCATGAAAAACACAAATGGTAGATAAAAGCAGAAATAAGTTAATTAAAAGAAATGTGAGAAATGCACTCACAGATCACGCAAGACGTGCAAAGGCTGCAAGTAGGTGAAAGCTTGCTGGATCATCTGGACATCGTCTCCAAGCAAGGTAGACAGATCAGCTGGTAAGCCAAGGCGGGCTCGCTCAGGAGCAAGAGGAACACATTCCACAAGAAGGTGGCGGATGGTCAGGAATGCACCACACTGGGTGCAGGAAGGCGGGTTCTGACGACGTAACAGGTAGCCATGGGTCAGATGGCTGTGCCCGATACGTAATCGTGCCAATCGTCGTTCTTCCAGTCTTGAAGGACGAGAACTCGTGGCCCAAACACCAAGTCGCGGCTTGACAGCATGCAATTTATTCTGAAGGTGCTCATCCCAGTTTGTCTGCCAGCGGTGAAGGAGAAGACGGTTGATTACAGGGCGAATATCAGAGCTGGGGAGCGGTGACGGATACTCAGGTCCTGTAAGGGCAGCTTCTTTGGCAACACGGTCAGCACGCTCGTGCCCTGGAATACCAGCATGGCCAGGCACCCAACAAAATTAGACAACGCAACCTGCAAGTCGTAAGGAATGGCAAGAGAGTAGAATTTGCTGAACTATAGGATGCACAGTTGACACATCCGTGAGACTATGTAAAGCCCTGCTGGAGTCAGAGCACAGAAGAACATGTCGGAGATGGCGTCGACGAATATAATGCAGAGTCTCCAGAATAGCAACCAATTCAGCAGTGAACACAGTGGAAGTAGGATGGAGCTTCAAGCCAGCGCTATGATCATCCGTGACGAAGGCACAGCCAACAGAATTTTCATGCTTCGAACCATCCGTGTAGAAGACAGAGTAGGTACGGTACGCATCCAGAAATGAGAAGAACTCCAGACAAAATTGTTGATTGCTGGTAACAGACTTCTTAAATTGCGTTAGGTGAAAGCTGACAACTGGTGGAAGAACTGTCCATGGAGGAATGGACAGAAGGCCCAATGGATAGATGGCAGGGACATCGAGTCCAAGAGAAGCCCCAAGGTCTATAGCACGAATGCCAAAAGGCCGGGTAGCAGTAGGTTATGCTTGATATCTGTCATAGCGAGCACCAGCCTCAAGGGCAAAGGCCGAAGGATGGTCAGGTACGGCACGGATATGAATGTAATAACGCAGAAGCAGGTAGTCCCGACGGTGGGAAAGAGATGGTTCATGAGCCTCGACATAGAGACTAGGAATAGGGCTAGTTCGGAAAGCTCCAAGCGCCAAACGAAGGCCAAGATGATGAACAGAATCCAGATGATATAGGATGGAAGGTCGAGCAGAACCATATGCAACACAGCCATGATCCAATTGGGAGCGGATGAGGCTACGATATAGACGCAACATCACCACACGGTCAGCACCCCACGAAAGATGGGACACAAAACGTAGTAAGTTCATGGAGCGGAGACAGCGGTACTTAAGGTCTCGAACGTGAACAGCCCAGGTAAGTCGTCGGTCAAACTCCAAGCCCAGAAAACGAACATGATCCACATAGGACAGTCGAGAAAAGCCAAGGATCAGCTCAGGATCATAGGCAGAGTGACGAAGGCGACAAAAATGTACACAGTGTTTTTTGGTGAGCGAAAAGCTGAAACCAGTAGTGGTAGACCATCGGTGAAGGCGGTTGAGCGCTAACTGCAACTGGCGAGTAAATGTACGGAGATCACGTGAGCGACAGTAGATAGTAAAGTCATCCACATAAAGCAGCCCATGAACAGAAGGGGAGAGCTGCGACATCACACTGTTCACTGCAACAGCAAACAATGTGACACTCAACACATTACCCTGTGGAACGCCATTCTCTTGTGGAAACGGAGCAGAAAGAGTAGCTCCAAGCTTGACTCTAAAAGAACGTTGTTGGAGAAAATTCTGGTTGAAGAGAGCCAAGTGGCCACGTAAGCCCCAGAGATGGAGTTGCCGCAAAATGCCATATCGCCAAGCGGTGTCAAAGGCCTTTTCAAGGTCAAAGAAGATGGCTATGAGATGTTCTTGATGACGAAATGCATCCTGAATAGCGCTTTCAAGATGCGCCAAATGATCAGTAGTGGAACGGAAGCGCCGAAAGCCACACTGAAGATTGGAAATGAGGCCATGGTGTTCAAGAAACCAGACTAAGAGGGTATTGATCATCTTCTACAAAAGTTTACACAAACAGCTAGTCAAGGCGATCGGGCGGTAGCTTCCACTGGACGTGGCAGGTTTAGCAGGCTTCAAAATAGGAATAATGTATGCTTCACGCCAGGCATCGGGGAAGGAGTCTTCAAGCCAGATGCGATTGTACAGGACAAGAAGATGTTGCTTGCCATCGTCAGGCAGGTGCCTGAGCATAGCATAACAGATGCCATCAGGACCAGGTGCCGTGTCCTTCGTAGAATCCAAAACAGCAGCAAGTTCAGCAGTAGTAAAAGGCAGATTATAAGCTTCAGCAGTTGCAGAGCGGAACTGAAGTGGCGTACGTTCGGTGCGTTGTTTATAAGTGAGGAATCCAGCTGAGTAGTGAGTAGAACTGGATACATCCGCAAAATGACGACCTAATGCAGCAGCAATTCTGTCCTGATCAGTGACCATTACACCATCGATAATAAGGGATGGAACCGCAACGGAGGAAACATGTCCCTGTAGACGACGAATATGCGACCAGACCGCTGTCATGGAGCTGCCAGCAGTAAGAGAAGAAACATAAGTGCGCCAGCTATGACGCTTAGCTTGCTTAATCAGATAGCGGGCTCCAGCACGAAGAAGACGAAATTGAGCCAAATTATCAGCTGTAGGAGCACGATGAAAAGTACGTAGTACGTAGTCGACCACCGGGGAACGGTGCGTTTAGACCGGGAACCAGCATAGATAGGAATAGAGTCGTGTGCAGCTGCCAGGATACTCTGCTGAAAGGCCTCACAATGACCATCAACAGTAAAACGAGGTTCTAAAGTGAAATGAAAAGTGGCGGAAAAATGATCCCAGTCTGCTCGACGTAGATTGTAGGCAGTGAACGGAGCAGAATGGATGAGCGGAAGACCATGCACAAGAATAGAAAAGTGGTCACTGCCACAGAGATCATCATGCACGCGCCAAGTAAGATGGGCACCAAGTTGAGGACTGCAAATGGAGAGGTCCAAATGAGAGTAGGTACCAGTAGCAGTTGTAAAATGTGTGGGGCTGCCATCATTGAGGAGCAATGAGTTTGTGTTGTCAAGGAAAGTGGCAATCTCTTGACCTCGCGGCTCAGTACGAGGAGAGCCCCACAGTGCATGGTAGGAGTTAAAGTCACCCACAAACAGAAATGGGGATGGAAGCTGTCGGGCAATCTGTTCAAGATCGACAGCAGTAAAGACGTCATGACGCGTAAGGTAGATACAACAAAAAGTAACAGGTTGTCTTAAGAAGACACGAACAGCTATAAGCTGGGAAGCACTATTCACATGGATGAGAGCAGAATGGTAAGCATCAGAGACCCCGATTGCTACACCACCTGCTGCACGACCTGCAGTAAGCTGATCATGACGATATACAGTGTAGCCAGAGAGAACTGAGTTGCTAGTAGAGGTAAAATGCGTTTCCAGAAGACAGAATATGGTAGGATGAAACAATGTCAATAACTGCTTAAATTCACCGTAGTGAGTGGAATAGCCATTTAAATTCCATTGAAGAAGAGACATGTTCAACGAGCATCGAGAACAAGAAGCGAGGTACTGCGCTTGCCTTTTTCACGGCCTTCCACAAGGGTAAAATTATCGAGCTCCTCCTCCACCATATCATCCATAAAGAGACTCGTCATCACTAGGTGGACTACGTGACGTATGCTTCTGTTTCTTCGCCCCAGGTGGGCTAGAAGACTGGGTGCGTGAAGATTTCTTCGATGCCTTGGTAGAAGAAGCTGTGGAGGAGGGAGAGGCAGCCTTGGAAGCTTCAGCCTGGAGCTGTTTTTTCCGTTCCTTCTTAGTGAGGGGTTTGGTAGGAGGCTGGCTGTTTGACTGCTTCAAAAACTGGGTTATGGAGTGATTAGAGGCAGACGAGATAGAGCCAGCTGCCAGAGCGGCAGGAGGCTGAGAAGCAGGAATTGGCTTAACGATTCGTGGAGGCGAATGATCATTCAATGGAAGCTTAGGCTACGAAGCGGATGATGATCGGTGCTTCGCGCGGGATAGTCCTGGGTTCACAGAAGAAGCAGTGCTACGGGACGCCTTGGAAGAGACTGGCGCACTGGGAACCTCAACGTCAGTCTGGGTAGCAGAATTGACTGTCTGAGTACCTTGTGATCTGCTGGTCTTTAGAAGGGAAGAGAAACTGGTGCCGAAGGTAACTTTTGGCTGTAGCCTTCGTTTAGCCTCAGCTGCGAAAATCTTCTCGATTACCATCAGTTCACGGATCTTCTTCTCAGCCATAAAATTAGGATAGTCACGTGACCAAGCTGGGTGGCCACCTTTACAATTAGCGCACTTCGATGGGGCCGCACATGGGGCCGGACCATGAGCTGCGGAACTACAATTGCCACAGATGGCAGAGGCATGACAAGAAGGGGCTGAGTGGCCAAAATGTTGGCAGTTAAAGCACCGTAAGGGTAGTGGTATGTACGGGCGGACCTTCAAACGGTGGTAAGCAACGTTCAAATGCGTTGGAAGGTCAGGTAAAGCGAAAGTTATGATATAGGAATCCGTAAGCTGTACTGTACCATTTCTCTTCGTAGTAATTCGATGGACGTCTGTCACATGGCTATCCGTAAGTTCGGCACATATTTTCGCCTTTGGTAACTCTCTCAAATCGAAGCATGTGATGACTCCTTTGCTAGTATTTAACTGACGATGAGGCTCAACCAGAATAGGAACAGGTAACGCCGGACAAATTACCATTGGAGCTGGGAATCGTACATTGTAGTATTTACATTATATTTATTACTTTAGTAATTTTAGAAGTGAATTCCTCAATTTCAGTAATAGTATAGTAAATTTCAGTAGTAGATTAATAACTTTAGTAACAGGTCTGTGATTTTAGTAGTAGTTTTTGTAATTTTAAGAGTAATTTGATAAATTCTACAAAATACATTCATGAGATTTAGAGTCGACAGAAAATTCTGGTCCTCTAGGTTGAAGGTCGACGTCAGGTGGCCAGCTTGTTATATAAACAATTGTCACATCAAATATAGGTCGAGAAAGAAATGTGATAGAGGAAAAGGCCAGGGCGTACTACAGAAGCGATGCGCGGATTAATCGCCTTAAGGTTGAGAGATCCTAGGGCTACTCCTTAACAATGGACAGAAGGGACTAAAGAAGCGAGCCCAAACAGAGCAGAATATCAGAATAGCAACTTCAAACGTTGGCGATAGGTAAAAGTTACGAGATATCGCGCACTCTGGCAAAAAGAAGAGTAAGCATAACATGTTAGCATTCATCAAGGAGACTAAATTGATACAAGCTTATATACACGGAGAACAACAACAGAAAGAATGGTGCTAGGATTGTATTGGATAAAAATATGAAGGAGAAATTGGAGGACGTGAAGAAAATATGAGTCAGAATTATTATAGTCAAGCTCGTGCCAGGACAACGATAAACCTCGAATCTAGTCAGTGCCTATGCCACACAAGTTGTGTGTGATGAAGGGACAAAACTAGAATTTTGGATGGAGCTAGATAGTACTCTGCAGAATTGTTCGTTACATGAGAAAGTTGCCCTAGCAGGAGATTTAGGTGGTCATGTAGGAAGATCAAAATAAGAATATAAAAAACTACAGGGAGAATATGGATTGGAAAATAGAATAAAGAAGGTGAGAATATACTACAAGTGGAGGAATCATACGATCTTGCTAACCTGAATATCTTCTATTAGAAGAACACCATGTTACATATAAGAGCCTCACCTCGACATCTCAGATTGATTTTATCTTATGAAGAAGACAAAATGGACAGCAAAGCAATACCAGATGAGAGTTTAACGAAGCAGCAACACCTCGTAATAGGCGATATCTGCATGAAGGAAAAAGTAGGAAGAAGACGACAAAATATCTGTTCAAATGAAGTAGTGGAAACGAGGTGGATCAAATGCTGAAACGATTCGAAAGGAAATTACAACATCGAGAGTAACTGAAGAAAGAAGAGAAGCACGTGAAAGAGAAGTAGACCAGAGTATCAGTAGCACTCAGAGAAATAGCAACAAAAATTGTGGTAGAAACAGAAGGAAGAGGTCTTATTGACAAGGAAACGTGATTGTGGAACAAAGAACTTCAAGCAGCAGTGATGAAAAATGAAACGCTACAAACAAATTGCAGAACTCTGGCATTCAACAAGATCTAAAGAATTACAAAGAAGCTAAGAAGAACACCACGAAGGCGCTTAACATAGCAAAAGGCAATGTTTGTGATAAGTTGTACAACAAAAGAAGGAGGAAAATGCTTACACGTCGCTGTATTGTGATAGAAGTCTATGATGAATAACATCTCCTTTCACACCGTCCGACCAATGAAACGAGCTCACTGCTCGATGTTCCTCGTTAGTGCAAACTACTAATGAAATGGGCATGTTTGCATTGTGATAGCAGAAAGTCAAATGCAATCAGGGTCAAATTTTGCAACCTGTATCCGCAGTCGTTTTGACTCTGAGCGCACTACGCAGAAGGCAGTACGGCAATTTTGAGGTTGTGTTATGGGAAAAGAATAGATAATTTTGGTCAAACCCCCGTACTGAAACTGCGTGAAAATTATGAAAATATATATTGAAATAATGGTCGTTATAAACTTTATTTTTTAGAAAAAAAAACATTGATATGTATACGTATAAGTAAAATTACATCAAGCAGTTGCTGAACATTTTGCAGTAACAAGAATATGCATGTAATTATTAGTGGCAATTCATTGCTGGAATAATAATAGTCAAAACATGGGTAGATATACCTGGTAGAAGCGATTTACGAGATAACGCATGCTGTAAGTATATAAATTTATTTACGTTAGGTGTAGCTTTAAGACCTAATATTTGTGATTTTATTATTATTATTATTATTATTATTATTATTGAAGTAGACGGTTTTAAATGAGAAAAAAATAACAAAACAATACCAATTTTGAATAAAATCTTGAACAATGATCTCTTTCGTATATTAAATAGGTTGCTTTGGAATCCATTAAACAAAATAGTAGAAGTGTAGAAGTACACGAAATAAAAATAACACTTCATAGAATATTTAAATGTTTGCTTATGAACCGCAATACTATCTCAACTAGAATATTGAACAAATGTATGATACAACGTTGTGTATATACTGCCAATGCTTGCATTAAATATTTGTGTGTTGCAGGTTTTTCTCACAGCCCTTTAGCACGCAAACAAACATTATTATTATTACAAATGTGAAACTTAAAATACAGAAAACAGTTCACATGTCTCATAGTTTGGAAAGCTTTTATTTATTTTTTTTTAAAAAAAGTAAATGTATGATTTTTTTTGTAAATATAACACCAAACAGGATGTTATTTGTCCTAGCGCTTGCGTCACTGAGAATAATTAATATGCAGTATCTATTCAATAGTCATAAGCCATAACAGTCGAATTTAATGGTCCATAAAGTTGCTATGTGTTCGTCATAAAATTCATGCTTAGTTTGTGTTCATGTTTTTTTATTTGTTTTAGATTCTATTTATGTAAGTGATAATTCAATACATGTATTATATAGTTTGATATATGTCTTATGCGTACACGATAAGTATCAGGTATATCGCAATCTATTTTAAAGTTCTCCTTTAAGATTGTACATTTTTGATTCAATATTTGATCGTAAGTTTTTTTTAATAAATAAGGGAAAAATCAAGGACAACACAATATTCTCTTTCAGACGGGTGTATGAGCAGTTCATATACAAGGTGTTTCAAAACACTAACAACGCTTGAGAGAAGATTCCTGACACTACGATAAGACAAAAATATAGACCAACCTGGGCGCAGAAATCCGTCATATCAGAGTTACAGGCTGGCGAAACCAGGAAAGAAATTAAATTTAAAGATCCATGGCTTTAATATTATGGGACCTACTGTAGTCGGGTCAAGACTTTACTTAGGAACTAGTATTTGCCCTATCCAAATGTCCATGTTTCACAATCCCGTGGTAGTTTCGCAATAACTTTTATATAGTTGGTGAGTACTTAGAATTATATGTCCGTAGCTAAACTCCATCTATAAAAAATGTTGCGTGAGTAGCTCAGGATTTTGAAACATGTAGTATTGGATAGCGTACATATTAATTCCTAAGTGAAGTCTTGACCCGACTACGGAAGAATCCATGGTATTGGAGCTATGGACCTTTTTAATGTAATTTTTACATGTTTTTGGCAGACTATAACTTCGAAATGATAGATTTCTGCACCCAGGTTGGTCTATACTTTGTCTTATCTTGGTGTAAGGTATCACTTCCCAAACGTTGTCGGTGTTGTTTTCACCCTGCATATAATATGAAATATATGAAACTGGAATGTTACTAGATGATTCTTGAAGACTGTGATAAGTCTGTTGGAAAAGAAAGCAAATTACGAACTGATTTACGGCTGATAAAACAATTACACGAATAGAAAAATCGAGCAGATTTAGAAGAGAAATCTGTAGATTCCAGCAGCTTCAGGCGGCTTTCGTGGCGCTGCTTCCGATACGGCAAAACAGTAATCTGTGTTGTGGTGCAAATTGTAGCGTGATGGAGCCAGATCAGCCTACATGGTGTATATGTTCTCCTTATATTTGAATGCATGCTTCGTATAGATTTTCTAGATCCTACTATGTACTCAATTCTTCTCCTTGTATGTTATGTACAGATGTTTCTGGATGAAGTTCGTGAAATTCAGCGTTGAGTTTATGACAACCAAAATGTAGATCACGCAAGAGAATTAGACTATATAGGTCAAGAAATTCAAAGTGAATTAATCTATTACTAATACGGCACCCTACATTAAATATTTTTACATCGCCACTAGGAAAAAAGAACTAAGTCAGCAGTGTATATAGGCGCAGTGCACTTTTTTCTAACACGAACTTGTTCAAGTAATAGATCATTACTGTGACAATGTTCCGAACTCCACTCAATCCTAGATTTTAACATTTGAATAACAATTGCAGATCCAGAATGATTAACAGTTCATGAAAACATGAATGGAGTGACAATCTCAGAAAAGCTTGGTGAACTGATCCATACAGGAAAACGTCGTTAATCCGGACCGATTGCGGAGATAAATTGAAAGGATTAATGACAAATGCAGTACAGTTTTAATGGAAACTGAGCTATGTGACGAACAAGATTGCTGACTTCCAACAACGATTGAAACCTTGCATACTGTCCTGTATGTTGAGATTAAGCGAAGTCCGGCTTATCAGAGTCCGGATTAACGAGCTTTTAATGTAATGTAAGTTCCACCCTATGTAATCAATTGTAACATCAACAATATGTATATTTACAGTAAGAATAAGAGTAAAAAGAAAATACTTACATATTTCAATTGACATTTCTTTTGAAATCGGCATTTTGAAGGAAGCCTACCTGGAAGAAACAGAAATTATTTTATTATTGGAAGGAATACACAAGTTGAAAGAAGAAAATGTTATTCGAGATTTTAGCAAAGTGGATAACTTATATGCATAACAAATTTCTGATATCTTCTTTACACTACATTTGAAAGAAATGTGAATCGCATTCGTAAGTTACTTGGGGGCCATATATGAAAATTCAAGAAATTGTTTCCAAAAGAGTTATTGGATTTCTTTAATAACTTGTAAAAGATACGTGTAATTAACATAATGATATTCAATGCTGTGGATGTACTATTGGAATTCGTTTCAATTTTGTATGTAAAAATGGTCAAATGATTTCAGACAACTGTTGATGTCTTTCTCTTGTCTTTTCTAGAGATATAGGAAAGTTCGTATTTTGAAAAACATTACAATTCTGTTTATGGGCTCATTCGACTTATTGATGATTTCTAGTGTTGTAGTATATGTAGACTTTACTTTTTGAATAGCTGCAAAGAAACATAATCCATCCGTTTCGTCTACTTTCAACGGTTGTGCGACGTAATACTTGGATTATTTACTTTGAGACTTTCTAAAAGCTGCAGGTTTACAAGGAAATCACTGAAAAGCTAAAAAATGATGAATATACAGTCAAGATGTGACTGTGGACTATTTCCCACAGTCAAGATGGGCACGTACTTTATGGAAATACCGAAGAAAAAGGATTACCAGTGCACAACAGATCTATAGTATACCTTTGAGTATAGTTTCATTAAGTTGTTCTATTTGTTTCATTAAAAATAGCATTATTTATTAACAAGATTTGCAACAAACTTGCAGAAACTTGTTAACAAATGGAAAAATTCCATCGAATTGAAATGGTATGTGCATTTCAATATATTTGAGAAAAAAGACAGAAAATCTAGTATGTTCCTTGGCTACAGCACTATTCCGCTCTAGATCAGTTTCCCAGTATACAAGTACAACACTTTGACAATGAAGAAAAGACCCTTTCAGTATATCAGTCATGTTCCATACAACACTTGATTCCAATGGTAACAGCACATTCCAAAATATCACATATAGGGATGTTTGGCAGGGTTCCTCAATTCTCCATATATTAAAAGTTCATCCTGCAGACCCAAGACACATTTCAACAAAATCTGGATTTATATATAGGCGGATTGTTAACTTGGAAGAATGAATCGTTTTCTAAAAGCAAAGTCGTCCGCAACTGGTCAAATAGAAAGTCAAATAGTCAATAATTTAGTCATTTGAGTACTCATAACAACAATAGAATACCACAGGGGCGTGAGAGGTCAATTATGAATAATTACGTAGGAGATAGACAGTCCGGACTAGAACCTTCTTTGGACGTTCGCCGTGTGTAAACCTGTTTGTCGTTGAAAACAAAAAGAAAGGAATCGTTTATGTATGTCGGATCTTAACACCATGTGTCTTTCATGTTTTTAGCACCATCTTTTTCGTCCTACTGCGTTGCGACGAAGATCAAGGGTTTCCACATAATACGACCGCGAATGTAGATATCTGTTAACGTTGGGTTATACCTAAATCACCCAGACTTGAGTTTCGTACACAATTCGTCTTACGAGATTATGTTCTTACTACTACAAGATCCTTATACTGTAATTAGCCTGGACACTGATTCTGCCGATATAACTAAGGCACTGGGAGTCTTTGATACAGTGACTCCAACTAACGCCATATTTCACCTGAAAAATAAACCTCTTGGACAACAAAGAAACATTGCATTTTACATCATTAACGTTTAACCTGTTACACTTACGAATTTGCACTGCACCTTCTTTCGTACTATTTATTGTCTATCATCCAACATTTCACTATCGGTATTGTCGCAATGAAAATATGTTTTATATTGCTAACTAGCAAAGATTATGTATTGAGTAGCAAAATATTTCAATTATTTTGTTATTAATTTGTATATACTTTCAGATGTGTTATTTTATTTTACGTATTAACTGAAACAAACAATAGCTAAGCTTATACCATTTGATTCGATTGACATTTGTGTGTTTGTCTGTCGGTTCCACGAGAACTCTTTTACAACTTATACGAATGTAACGAAACTTGATATATGCCTTCTTTCAACAAGCAGACATAAACATTTTGTTCGGGATTGTAATCCACAATAGGGGGCCGCGGTGACTCAGTGGTACAATTTTCACTTTTGGTGCGTGAGGTCTCGGTTTCGCTCCCAGCTCCCGCCAAGTGACCTTGTGGTAGACAAACACCGTGTGCGTGGGTTTTCTCAGGGTTCTTCCGTATCCTCCCACTTTCTTCATTCCACCATTACATTCATTTGTCATAATCACCGTCCTCTTTAGCCTAGCCAGCATAACCGTGGGACTTAAAACTTAAGATTTCATTTCATTTCATGTAATCCACAAAGAATAAGGTGGTCAATAAAGATTAAAATCATCCCATGTTACAAGATTGAATTTTTGCGGAATAATTTTGCAGAATAATCTACGCAAAAACTAATCGATTTCAACCAAACGTATTCTACAATTTTACAGTGGATTCCGGTGATCCTCACAACTTGGAGTTAGAAACTGACAACAATGGAAAGCTAAATACCTCCCACTCCCCCAAGTTAAAGAAACATGTACCATGAAAATTGTATTTTTAACAGATGTATGATTCAATATCCCGAATATTTCTATTATAGCTTCCTAACCATCATCTCTGGATGGACCTAAGATCACAGATCAGCAAAAGGTGGATTACTTCTCCCACCACACCTCCGAATTTTTAAAAGATAACTTTCATAAAAAAAAATATTCGAGGATTTTTTTAATGAAATCTCTCCTCACCCCCTTTCTCACATACACTTACGAGGACCATGTGAAAAGCAAGTGTTTTTAACGAAACTGGAGAGTTAATCGTAGAATCAAATCCTTAGATAATGGATCACACTATGATTTTTACAAAATATTTTTTTCAAAAAATATATACAATAGCTTTCGTTAAATAAACTGATGGAATATGGTATTTTTTTTTTTAGCATTACAAATCGTCTTTACTAATGGACCTGAAATGGATCAATAATGGCCGAGTGAATAATACCTCGTTTGTAAATAATACATTTCCATGGAAATTTCGTAACAATACGCTAACTTTTGTAAAACATAATGTGTGTTTTGCTTTACATATTAGAATTATTCGTATAATTTGAGGTTGAAATTAATTAGAAGAAAAACGAATTTTTATTTGCTATAACAATGTACAGCATCACTATGGTTCTATAGTTGGATATTTTGATGTGTCGAATATACTAGGTAGCCTATTTAGCACTTACCTAGATCAAACTACATGAGAATGAACAAGTAAAATACTTGTATTTCTGTTACATATTTGGAGAATGCTTCTGTCACTAAATTGTGCTGGAAATTTGAAAATATCCTAAATTGTAATACTGCTAATCTAAAATGCTTCGCAGCTTTGTGGTCCTATTCAGACGTTCACGAACCAGAGAAAAAGTGTATTTCTGTTACGTACTTAGAGAATGCTGTATTACTGTATTAATTTGAAAATAGCCTACGTGGTATGCAATACTGCTAAACTCAATTGTCCCGCAGGTTTGCAGCACCGTGTAGGCGTTCAAGTTTCAGAAACTATCAACAATTTCGATAACTGCAGTAAGAAATCTGTAACGTACAAATAATCCCCATCTCACAGTTATTGTAGTAATAGAACGGCAATTTCCATAGCCGAATATGTAGTCGTAGAATATATAGCTATATTATAAATATATAATTCTTCCGACTATTCTCTGTTTCGCATACCCATCTAAATTCTTACAGTAGGATATTTCGTCGCATGAGAAACAGAGGGACGTAACCCCAAAAATGCGATTTTCGTTTTCTTCATGTTTTCACATAATTTTGAAAGCTCCACTTGGTGTAAATGGAACGTAACGCCATTTGCTCTCCTTGTCGATCATCTGTTGTAATGTAGCTCAATTACCATATTATTAAAAACACATCTTTCTAAGAAAATAATATGTTTGTTCTCTCGCCTGTAAACCTACGGAAATGGAGTTACTTTTGCTCTGGTTCTCATGCAACGATTTGGTCTATTACAAACATCTCTACTCAATTCTCGACACTACGCTACGATAATTATAAAATAGCCTAGTAGTTGTGATTTAGGAGTATAGATTTCCAAAACACAAGTGATAAGAAAAAAGTTTCCAATCCATATCTTATCATTAGAAATATTCTGACAGAAACAGGTGCAACAATCTAACAATCTTTTCAACTTGACACTAAAATCACGCACTTTAAACGTTTATAGATTAGTGATATAAATAAAATTTGTAACGTTATATTTATGTTACATTCCAGCCCACAGTTTGCGTAATTTTTAGATATATATATATATACACGATCAACTTGCATTAGATAAGACACGTTACCTTGTGTGATTATTATCTTTTATTCCTTTTCACTTCATTAATAAGAATAATTTTCCTTGTTAGTTGTCATAGCAACTTTTAAATAAACAACTATCTGTTGTGCGGTAACTAAGATCATCGATTATACAAATAAAATCAACATATATCTTCAGCTACTAAGATTAAATCTTATTTTTTTTCTATTTAGAATCAACAACATATAAATTCCTTTTTCTTCTTCTTCTACACGACAGATTGTGTACTTTTATGCACCGTTGCCCAAAACTAAGATATAAAAATAGAATAAATTCACAAAATAGATATACAATATCGTTGTAAATTAATCTTCATGATTTTCTGCAGATGAAAATTTACTCTCAAATAATAATTTTTATTCAACTCAACGTGATTTACTGATCTTTTTTTTTTTTACTTTAACGTTCCACGATTATGCCATTTTGGCTAAGGGAGTTACGAATGATTAAGGCAAGTCAATGATGATGATGATGATGATGATGATGATGGAAGAATTTGCGGAATGAGAATGTGGGAGTAAACGGAGGAACTCCGGGAAAACCCACAGACACACGATGCTGTCCACCACAAACTTACTTCGCCGAGAATCGAACCGGAGAGCCCCACGCACCAGTGGTGGTCGACCACTGAGTCACCGTGCTCTCTACGTGATATATTGAATGCTATATAAGTATGTATATGTGTCAACTTTGAACAATTTTATAGTTAAATGAAAATTTAAAATTTTTGAGTTAATCGTAACGTTGAACTATATTTTATTAACCGTCCTGTATATTGTCATCTCGCTAGAGTTATAATGAAACTCTTGATGAGTGTATAGATATACTTCAGTTAGCTTCATCTTCAATAGATGGTGTGAATATCAGAAGAAATAATTTTTTATGCTTAGAGAAGAAAATAGATTTTCTCGAACTATGCATAATGATTTATACTCATCCACATCATTTTCTTCATCTTAATGAGATTTGCTCTATTTTTTCGCATTATACGTTACAAATATTGTAGATTTTTCTTTTTTCATTAGAATGACGTAGAATGACATATTTTACTACTAAAAGCAAATGAAGCTTATGGACCACGCCTATTCTCTCCGTCCAGGTTGTATGTGTATACACCACACCTTCCTCAACCGAACGATCAGCTCTGTTTTGTATACCACATCATATTCAACTGAAGGATTAGCTTTGTGTTTATATACCATATCGTTTTCAACCGAATGATCATCTCTGTGTTTATATACCACATCGTCCTCAACTGAATGATCAGCCCTGTATTTATATGCAATATCTTGCTCAACCGAACGGTCAGCTCTGTGTTTATATGCCACATCGTCCACAAGCAATTAACTCTATACTTATATGTTACGCCCGTCTCTAAACGTTTTTTTAATTCAAAAATACACATCTTTAAGTTTTAAAAAAATCTAGTTACTCACCTTAATTTGATAAGTTTTCCTTGTATTAATATATCAGATTATATTACATAAGTAGAATTGAATACTCTTTCTTCCCTCCTCGAATAAACTTTATTACTAGCCTAATATGTAAGTAATCGATCAAAGAATGTTAGTTTCTTTATGTTCTAGATAAACTATCTATATATTGTTATACTATGATTTGCTTTTTCATAATAATGTGTATAATAAACGAACAAAAATTTGTGTGTGTGTGTGTGTACGTTACTACTCGAATCTCGTACCGAGATGCAGATGTTGTACCGAATGGTGTGATATGAAAAAGAGATAGAGAGAAAAAAAGAAGGTGAGATAAATCTGTATCCGGGCATTATCTAGAACTGGAACGCTGTAATGAGACAAGATACATACACTGTGACCACTTCGGTGTTAGCTTCGCTTTTCGCATCTCTCCCACGTTCTCTTTTCTCTAGGTTCCACTGGGGACATGTTCCTCATTCTAGTTCCGCTGGTGACGTCACGAGTTTTCAGCCAAAAGATCGATACTAGTAGCTCCCTCTGTGTTGGTGATGCTGGCGATGGGTGGATCACGGAGACGAGAGGTGCTGGTTGGATATTAGACCGTGCATTGTGATGGATATATTCAATTGATAGCGTCTATTGTCAGAGCGAGACAAGAAGTGTATATTGTCAATGGCATATAGTCAACGAGCCTAGGTAGAAATAAAGAATGAGAAAGTACTTGTAAGAGTATGCTTTAAGCCATCTATAAATCTTTCCTTAACCCCTTTCAAGATTGAGAGAAATGAGAGTCCGTGGGTTTCATACATGCCTGGATCGCCTCCACGAAAACAATATTGTTATATCTTGTTTTTCGTATTGGCTATTTGAAAAAAGGAGTAACAAACATGAAGTACGCTACTAGATAAAAGCATCATAAGAGGATAAAATTTCGTATGAGAATAGGTATAAACACATCATATATATTATGGTACGAAAGAGTGAAAAAACTTTAAAGAAAAATAACGGACTTCTAAATTGCGTTAAAAAGCAGAAAATAATAATCATAATAAAGCACTTGGCCTCAGATTACATTTTTCATTAATAATAGTAATATTTTTCTGCTTTTAAGTACTTATTATTATTATTATTATTATTATTATTATTATTATTACTTGCTCTTTAGCGTTTTTATTATTTTCTACCTTTTCCCTTTTGTAGAAGGCGGTTGATATTGTTTTTCGTTTTGTTAAAATATTCATTTTAACGCTGAGTTAGTATCAAAATATTATTTCTCGTTATCTGTTACTATTTCTGCTGGTACCCCATCAAGAGACAGATGGACGGACGGCATAAATATTCTATAAAGAAATGGTATACTTACGCATACTTAGCTTGGAATTAAAGTGTTGATTTGGATAAGGTTTCATTGGAAACAAACTTGAAATTTTACGTAACATATTTTATCATTTTAGATTTCCTCCATATTTTACATTGATTGTGACCCCACATACTCACCTAAATTATTAATACGTATAATCTTAAACCACAACACAGTCTAAAGGAGGAGAAAAAATAAGAACCTCGAATTTGTAAACTTTCACATTTATGGAATAAGCTCGTATCGAAATCAACTCATCGATTTTTCAAAATCTTATGTGAAAATTTCTAAAGTGTTGATCAATGATATAAGATGGGTTGCAAGAGCCCAAAATGTCGTGCATTGTATCTACTGATTTGAGGAAATATATATAGGAATTTTATAGGAGGCATAATATATAAAACAATAATCATGCTTGTTGCTCTGTATGGTTGCAAAATATGATCGCTTACTCTGAGGGAAGAACGTAGACTGAAAGTATTTGAGAATAAGATGTTGAGACGAATATTCGAAGCCAAGAGGAACGGGAATGGATAATGGCAGAAACTTCATAACGAGGAACTAGATAATTTATACCGTTACCAAACATTGTTTGCGTTATCAAATCTTGGAGACTCAGATGGGCAAATCATGTAGTCAGGATGGAAAAAAAAGTAGGAGCGCTTTCAAAGTGTTAACTGGAAGTCTAATCGGAGAACTACAATTAGAAAGACGTAGGCGCAGATGGGGGGACAATATTAAGATGGATCTCGCAGAATTAAAAATACAAAGTAGAAACTGGATTCAGTTGGCTAAGGATAGAAGTAAATGGAGAGCTTTTGTGAAAGCGGCATGAATCTTCAGGACCCATAGGCCATAGAATAGTTCAGAGATGCAAATAGCCAATGGCCCACTCGCCCGGGACGAATGGTTCATCGGTGCGGACGAGTATTTAATAACATACCGAAGGTAAATAATAATTTCTGTTGTGGGATGTGGGCTACTAGCTTTTTTTTTGGACTCGTAAAATGTTGTTGCTTATTTGCATCCCTGGAATAGTTAGTTAGTTAAAAGACATAAAACGAAAATCTATGAGTTCTCATTTAACACACCGTATAGTACAGAACTTTCATCCTGTAGTGAAATACTCGTAATTCCATGGGATATGGTCTTGGGTTCAATGGACGCCTTACCTTGCCACCTTTAATAGTATATATATTCTTTAAAAACACACACACTTCACGCATTTCACTTTCAAAAAGACATCTTGATGAATATACAGTAAATATTGTATACTATATTAAACAAGAAAGTTCAGCTTTATCATTTCTTGGCCCAACAAAGTTGTTATAAGTTTTCCTTATACTGTAATTACCTTCTGAAATTACTAGGTAGGTCGTTCTTATACTTAGCAGGGACAAAAGAAGCGAGTAAATTACATACAGTTTCCATTTGGTAACTCCTATTATATGATGGCTTGTATGTTTTCAAATTTTAATATTGTTCTTTTTTCCTTTATATATACAAACTTTAAAAAAGAAACAGGTAAGTACCTCTTGTTGGTACTCGTTTATTAGGTGGAGATTTGGTTCTCTCATTTTGTTCTTTCCTCCATCCATAAAGTAGATGGGAAAAATAAAAAGGACAACGTTTGCTGATAGCGCCTCCATTAGCAGTCCTAATGGACGTAGCTCTTGATGCTTATAAAGTACTCTTTTGTTGACTAAAGAGGATGTTAAAAAGTTATGGATTATATTTCCAAAGGAAGCATCAGTCTGGAAAAAGGAATCACATAGATTTGATAATAATTAAAAAGAACAGTTTGTTTTGTTAGATGATTCTATTTTCAGTAAAAATATCAAATTTGCAGTGTATTTAATGTGAACTGTATTTACAACTAATGATTCTATGTTTCTTGTAGAAGCGGTCGAAAGTTATTATTATTATTATTATTATTATTATTATTATTATTATTATTATTATTATTATTATTATTATTATTATTATTATTATTATTATTATTACAGTGGAGTCGCGATTAGCAGAGATTCCGTGTTATTCGAGCTTAATCCAAACAAACAAAAATTTAAAAACTAATCCGGTTACAACAATAAACAGTTTATAGGCTTTTGTTTCAGCAACAAAGCAAACATAAAGCTGGCGTAAAAATGACGACTCTGGCCGACGTTACCACAATTAAGCTAGCGAGTTTTTTTCGTTGCATGTCTTGAGTTTCAGTTTAAGAAGGCATTGTTGAGGACATTGAACAGCAAGATGACCACAAGGCACCAGCTGACATTACAATGTTACTATGTACGTGCAATATAGCGGACAAAAACAAGACAGCTTAATGAAACAAACGATTGTGAAAGACTTTTTTTTTTTTTAAATAGGGGTCTATGTGTATGCTTAACAGTATTTCATTTGTGTTGTTTTGTGTTGTGTTTAACTTATGTATGTATCAAAATCAAACCGCATTTTATTTACTGTATTATAGGAAATTCCTTATGTATGTATGTATGTATAATTATATGTACTATACTGTATGTCCAATAAAAATAATAAATACAATAATAATGAATAATCTAATAAAAGGGAAATAATAAATAAATAAATAATAATAAATACTGTACAAAATTTTCTATGTATCCATCTGTATTAACCGATTTTTTGCTTATACAAGTTGGATCCGGTCCACATTAGCTCGGTTAATCGATACTCTACTGTATTATTATTATTATCTTGGAAAATGTCATCAGCTTATCCTTTAACAATTTTATTACGTTTCATAGAAATTAGATAGTTTTTTATTTTACTAAATTATCGCTAAATATATTTTTTTCCGATAGGAAGGGACAAAATAAATTTGCTCTCTCGTTTATGACTAATTTCAATCCGAACCAGTTGAAGTTGCTGCGTAATCTTAAATGATACATACACCATATTATATCGATAACAAGTATTTTTGGGGGGAAAACTATCGAGGAATATATTAAGTAAAACGGGCGAGAAAGTGGAAGGTAGTCAAATTTATTCTCTCATTCTCGACTGATTTTAAACCAAAGCAGTGAGGATGATTGGCAAGCCTCAAAGTAAATACCACGTGTATCAAAAAGGACTTTAAAACTTTGAAAACTCATATTGACTTATTCATTTATTTTACAGACATGGTTTTGGTGTCATTTTGTAGCAATAATACATCAAGTTTAGACTCACGTAGTACACTAGTTCAGAAACATGCCACCACAAGCGCTAGCGGCAATTGGAACAAAGGTGGCTGCCTTTATTGGTCCAGGTAAATGGATTGGCTGATTTGGGCCAATTGCATGCCCCCCCCCCCCCACGTTCACCGGATCTGACACCTCTTGATTTCTTCTTTTGGGGGTTCATCAAGGATTACCGTGTATGTTCCACCCTTATCGACTCTTGTACCACAGCTCAGAGCTAAGATCTACCTTTATTCTTGGAGGTAAAATGAGGTAAACATTTTAGCAGCAAGCCGATATGAGACTTGGTCCTACACCTTAATAACGTGGTGTCCGAACCACATGAGCTCCAACCGGGAACTTGTCGCCGGCCCCCAAACCCATTTATTGCATTTAAATCAAAATGGGAAAGACAGTGTTAATTTTGAAATTAATTGACGAAGCCTCGTATATGAAAGAAAGATCTCGAAGCCTTCTCTCACCAGCTTGGTATGTCTGTGTCTGTGTGGGTATGTTTAGTTCCAATCGTATAACTATATATGGTCAAAAGATAGGGTCCTAATCACGTGATATCTACATGCTTGGTGACTGCCCCTTTGTGTCTGAACTTTCGGGACTCTCACTTTTCCGCCCACGCTTTGCTGTATGTAGAAGTTGGGTGGACAAGCAAATTCATTCAGGCCTCTCCAGTCGAAACTGCCGGACCTTCATGTCCGTACTGCTCCAAGTTTTATTTTATATTTTGTGCCAAGCAAACTCCCCTTGCCTGAGTTGAGTATTTTAGAGACGAGATATTAATTAGAGAATTAAAAGTGCATATTTGAATCTCGAAGTAAGTCTTTTCAACTATCAGTAGTGTTTTAGTCAACGAAGTTTCACATATTGTGTGTTGTATGTTGTTTTGTCGTATTATGATACTTTCCTACGTCCCTGCGCACTCAGCAGTTATACATTGTTTGAAATCTTTATAAGTAGAAGCCAGAATGGAAATTGTGCACCTATGAATATATTAGTACGAACGTAGCTGAATAATCACCTGTGGAGCTTATTGTGGAATTCGCGTGATTAGTTGGGACTCGATGCTAGAACCACGACAACTCCGAATGAGTTGACCGGTCGAAGATCGTTGTGAGTATAACACAGTTTAAACTATTAGACACGCCACAGAGCCACCGTAAACTCAGAATCGAAAACGGCCGTAAATATCATAAAATAGAAAGTTGTTTGTTTGTAATCTTCATGTTTTTCTATATTATACATTTTATTAGAGTGAGTGTCATTACATATATTATACATTTTAAATCAGCTTTGTTATTTATGCATGAAATTAATTTCTAACTCATCGTTCACGCTTAGTTCAGTTATATGTATACATTTCCACTTTACGGTACTTATATTCTTGTCTGCCGTCTCCCAGCTCCGGTTCGGATGACTATGTAGGTATTGGATGACTCGTGATTCGTCGTGGCGCAGCTGAGAAAAACGAGAGAAAGAGATAAAGGCGAACTACATAGAGAGGGAGAGAAAACAAAAGTGAGTGTCGTATTCATGTTCACAGAAAATTCCAATCATGACGAATAACATGGGCTTAAACTATAATATACTCTTTTGTATTCTATGTCCTCTGTTTTGTAATTATTTTTAACTAGCTAAAATACCCATTCTTCGCATGGCCATGGGTCAGATAAAATATCTATGTAAACAAACTGACCAATAAAGGGAAAAAATATCGATAATTTTCTACTACTTTTATATATCCCGGTAAATGCCCCCTGATACTATAATGGTCCTGGGATTCGGTCCTAGGATTCGGGCGTTACACCAACTAGAGACATTAGCCGTATACCCACCGTCGCTGTTGCGTCAGCTCCAAGATATATTGGTCAATACCTGTAAAAGAATACAAGGTGGGGCAGCCATGTGAGATTTACGCCAGATGGGTAGTGGGAGAGGAAAGTAATGTTTGTCCTCCACTGCTTAAAAATATCTTACCTTGTGACGTATGCTTCAACTTATACACATTTTAACCATCAAAAGAAAAGCATAACTTAATAAACACATCTCATTATCATAATATTCGTTTTTGAGAAAAATAGCAAGAATCGTAGAAAAATTGTATTAATATTCACTTCACTTTTATTACATGGACCACATGATTTAAAACAATGTTAACATTTGCACATTATGATTAGCATTTCACTCGAAGATAAATTGGCCCTTGTAAAAGATTTCGGGACGATATGTAAACGCGCACGACGATTCCGACGAACATACGGAATAAAATTCACTAGTGCACTATTGAATAGTTGACTTCCATTGCTGGATAGCGATGAGTTGAATGTCCCATTCCTTGACATACAACAGGGTTCTTCTATGAAATCGTTGTATTGGCGAGAGAAATACGTAAGAATAATTCTTATTAACACATATGCATATTTTCTTCTTGCTATTGAAACATCATTTATACAGGTAGCACTGTTCCAACGTCTCTTGATGCGTTTGAGAGCATATATTAAATACGTCCTTGTTTAGCAGATGTCGACGCTCTCCCTTACATTGCGACTAATAATACTCTCTCGTTTGAGAGTATTTGTAGAACATTTTCGTTCGTTCACTTTGACTCTTACATGATGACTCCTACATGGCGAGTGAATGATACTCTCTTGCGCTTCACATCGTTGCCAGTCAACAACGCAAGAATACACTAACAAATTAAAATATAGTTCGTAGAAAACATTAAGTTTTTGCTTCATAATATTGCTAATTATATATAATAAATGGTTCATAGGTTAATAAAAATCACATTAAAAACACTGATTGTTCCAATAAGTTGTGCGATTGACGATTATTGATAGATTTTACATTGTCACGTAAAAATCTGTCATCGTCATGAGGACTCGTGCGTGGGCGTTGATCTCGAGAGTAGCAAAATTCCTCTTCCTAATATGGGCTGACGGGAGGAAGCGAGACTGTCTGGAAAAGTGAGGCACCTTTTGGGTGACAAATTCCTGAGCATTGTTCTTCTCCAACTATTAACTGGTTGCGTTTCATTTCCCAGAATTGATGTTGGAATGATACGAGGGTTGATTTAAAAGTTCATGCCAATCCATCTTGTTACAATACCCCCTGGTTCGTATTTTGAAGAAAAAAAATCTGGTCCCCAGGCGATGGGGCTGTATTTGGAAGTGGCTTATGGAACTATCACCATTCATTTCAGCGACCGCGGAAACTATGCATTTTGACACAAATATCGGTCATTTTGAATTATCTTTATATGTCTCGGTAACCTCCCAGGTGACCTCCGACTCGCATACAATGATAGCTGAGTTTGAAAGTCATCGCTAATGGAAGTGTCACCATTGATCTCAGCGACCACGAGAACTATGGATTTGACACTAATATCGGTCATTTTGAATTACTTTTACTTCTCGGTACCCCCCCCGGCCTTTATATGTGTTTGTTATACAATTAAATTCTGAATTCTACACATCTTCCTTTTTTTTAAAAAAATCTTCATTCTTCTCTTAAGTAACCCGGCAACTGTAAGTAGCTATCTAATTGCCTCGCGATATTGGTTCAACGCCATAAATTATGTGTTTCGACCGAGAATCAAACAGGAGAACGCGCAGACATAAATACACCTTCGGATACATTCCTGTGTTCACCTACTAAAGTCAACATACTTCATGAAGAAACGCCATTAAATTATTTTGTTTAGTGATAGCGAGATTAAAATAGGTTCTCGTCTTCCAGTGATGTAAAAATAACATTTAGTATGTGTACAGTACTTCTTTCTTTTATTGAGTGGGAATAAGAATGTAGAGAATTTTCGCATTTCTTGGTATAGTCTACTATGTTGCATACTTCTTTGCACGTTGACGAAAGAAAGGAAAGAAGCACTAAGGAGGAGAGAGAGAAAGCGACGCATTTTAATTTTCCTGCCTTCTCATTGTGTTCTTCCATGTTATTTTCTCCACTGTTCACTTTCATAATTCAGCAATTTTTCATCTCTCTCTTCTACTTCTTCCTCTTGTGCTGCCTATATCTACTAGTTCTTTCTCTTCATTCTTTCCTTCTTCATTCATATTTGCACCGTCTCTTAAATTCTAGTCTTTATCAGAGCGGGCGCACATTCTTTGCGTATCACGAAGATACTTGAAAGGGTTCACTAAAAAAAAAAAAAAAAACTATATAAAAGAAATACTGTCATAGGGTGAAGTAGGGTAAGGTGGATCTGTCGTTGTTTTCTTTTCGTTGTCACTAGATGGCGTTGCCGTCTGAATTTTTTAAAAAAGAGGAAGCTTGCTTTCTTAAAGCCCTCTGTGTGAAAAGAGCTAACTGTGGATCACTAAATCATGAACAAAACGTGGTAGGATAGAGTCGCTCTTAACTCTGTCAGATCAAGGAGGGAAGAAAAGATGAGAAAAGAAATAGAGAATAGAGAAGGAGATACTAACAAGGATTCTCAGTGTCTACTTTTCATTTCTTTTTAAACTATTGTTCTCCTCTTTACCCCTTTTTTCTTTCTCTCGAGTTTTTTTTTCTTTTCAGGGCGTCTTTAAGGGCTCTATCCCACTTCATCACTAGAGCTTGGACTTTACTTTGTCATCACATAAGGATATCGGTAATTGCCCGTCCATTAAGAGAGATAATGGCCTATTGTTGGCTCATGGGAAGGAAGTCTGTGGTACATGTTGAGACAGCCATTTTGTTTTCTGAAGAGAGAAAGACGAAAAAATATAGATACTGTCTGACTCCAACCTTTGTGGAAATGGGTTTAACAAGAAAGGGAGTATTCTTAAAAAAAAAAAAAAAAAAAAGGAAGTTACAGCTGTGTTTTCTTCCGTTATGGTTTATAAACTATCTTGGTCTCTCAGAACGATGCACATACTTTGGAGCAAATATGGGCAGTCACTTCTTCAAGGAAAATTGTATGTACAGGCAATACATTAAATATCTCTTTTAAAATTATGTTTAACATGAATTGAAATAAATTTTGATTCACTTTATAGAGATTTACGAATAAGACAACATTCGAAGCTGTTTCATGTTGAGCACACGTATTTTATTTCATGTTTCTATTTTTAAAGTTTAATGTACCTTTACAAGACTTAAAATGTGTAAGACGTAGACATAAGAGCCGTCACTGGGAATCGAAGCTGGTTCTATTGCACCAAAAATGAAACAGTACAGCAAGTGCTATAAAATTAAATTTGAAATTAAAATTCAAATTAAGTTAGGTAACAACACAATCACGTAGTGTACTTCGTCGCTGGGCCTTCCAAAACCGCTATATGTAATTTTTGCTGAAAATGTGATTTTTTACATGTATAGGCGCAATTTGATATAAGGCTTATGCCAACTGCAATATTTTATATACCGTCTATATTTGTAAAAACAATACGTGCTTCTTATTTATAAACAAACCCACGTGTTTCCTTACTACAAGCAATCAGACAATAAGCATCATCAGATCAAGTGACCGAAGAGGAACACTAGCGCCTCCACTGTTCATAGGAAACTATAAAACAAGCTGTAAGGTCTCCATCGAGATCATTTTCGGCTGGTTATCCCTAGTTTCTTAGCTTGCTTGGGGCCCTGTATGAACGCAACTCCTTTCTTAGCTTGCCTGGAGCTTTGAGAGGTCCTAACCGCAACCATCTAGCATGCCTGGAGCTCTGTAGTTTTCTTACCTGTTTAGCTTGCCTGGAGCTCTTTTGGACCTGTCGCTTTGCTAACCTTAAGCACTGATAAGTCCTAAACTACTGCCACTTAGTTTATCTCGAGCTCTGTGATATCCTTCCCTTAGCTACCTGGACCTTGAAACACCTATTTACGCAAACTACATAGATAACTTTGTTTTTGGTCTTTTAACAACACTTTCAGTGACTTTGTGAGTTATATTTGTATATATATATATATATATATATATATATATATATATATATATATATAACGAATTTTATAATAAAAAATTGTGGAAGAAAATCAAATTTCGTGTGCTAAATTGTCTACCCAGTACCTTATCAAAGTAACTTTACACTAGAAATATCCTTAAGTGATTTCCTTCATTTAAGGGGTAATGGGGTCACAAATAAAAACGCACCATGTGATGATGTGTTCAAATTGATCTTATCATTTTCAATTAAGTGTTCTCACATTCATATACCTGTTTTGATCTTTAAATGGTAAACAATAATGCACCTCTAAGAAACAATGCATTAGATTTTCCGAGTTCTTCATTTAGTTGGTAATTGTTCAGTATGTGATGTAGTTTATTATGTTTGTGCCTACCGCGCAAATATTTCACCACCTATGATAATAAAGAAAGGAAGTACTACTATGTAATATTAGTTTCCTGGAGACTGGCGCGTTGCTTTTCTTCCGATAATTCGGCGCCGACGAAGGTACTTCGCCTAAAAATAATAACGTAAGATGTGTTGGTTTACTGCAGACAATGGGATAGTCTCAAGAAAGAGAAGTAGTGGATGTAGCGTTAGAATATGCAAGAAGTCCAGGAAACCCATTTAAATATACGATCTTGATGCCAATCGTGTGATACGCAATGTAGAGAATTTAAGGACAATTCAGTGTGTTAGAGTAGATGAAACTACTGAAAGGTCTAATGGAGACCCAAAGGGAGACATTGAGAGTGAAACATAGTCATCAGATATTGAATAAACAAAGCTGGAAAGTAGAACATCGACATCTGAGATTTCTGTTTCAGTACATTTATTAGTAAGGACATTGCCAAATGTTCATAATATAGTGCATTTGGAAGTGAGTGCAAAAGATGATGTAAACAATGACTTAGAAAGAGTAGGAAATGCTGTTATAGATGCAATAGACTAGATATAGCAAGTAATACAGTGTGGAAATGGAAATGAGGAGTCTCAAGTTAGTGAGACTGAAATTGGTGCAGATTATGCAAAGCAGAACATTGAAATTGTCAGTACGGAAAATAATTGGATAAGAATTGGAGAAGTGCAAAATGAACGGCAGTTACCTACCCTGTCACAGAAATTAAAATGAAGAAACTACAGAAAGGATAATATAAAACTGAGAGCATTAGGTCTTAAAGTACAAAGAACTGAAAATGAATAGCTCGGATGGGAAGACTTATGTTTTTTCGTTGATAGTATCCAGAAAGGTCTGAAACCCAAAAGTATATAAACGCTTATAAATATTTTCATTATTTAAGCGTAGCTTCTTGTATGGTAAAATTGGTGAAGCAACGAGACAAGACATATATATATATATATATATATATATATATATATATATATATATGACTTGTAAGGAGAAAAGAGATTCTTGCTTGAACTGGTGGATTTCCATGCATCTTTACGGCAACAAAAATCCAATCAAGAAACCAATTAAACAAAACAAAGAAAGAAATATGACTACGATTGTTTTCTGCGAACGTTTGTATGTAGATAGTTCGAGTATGTAGATAGTTTTCGTTTCAACCTATGGCATAAAGAAAGATACCTTCAATAAGTGGTTGAAGTCTGACAACAGGGAAGAAGATGTCAGTTGTTGAAGAGTCGAGGAGATGGAAAGTGAACTGGTGATGAAGACAACATCGCAAGTACCGGACATGAAGAAGATTGCATTACGACTTCATGTTCTACCACTGCAGTAAAAAAAAAAAAAGAAATAGAAATCTTATTCTGCACGCGAATGGTTGACACTTTCCAAAAATGTCAGGCTATTACTACAGTGCCTCTAAAATAAGAGTATTACATGGAATCACTCTTTAGATCTCTTTTCTCATATGTATGAAATCTATGAAAACTGATTCAACGAATTCCAAAATTCAGCAGTCAGGAGGAAAAGTTTTGCGAAGCTTTGGAAGAAAAAAAAATGTCAATATTTAAACCGCTTAACGACCAATGTGATACATATGTAAGCTTTAAAGAAGGAAATAAGAATATAGCTTCTACTCGTTTCCCGGAACTGTTCTTTGTTTACAGATTAAATCTGGTAACAATCATTAAAAAAGACAGAGTACAAAATAATTACTTGCGATTTGCACTGTTGCACTGAGAAAAAATCCGTTCTCCAGACAGCGGTATATTGTACAAATATAGGGAACCCTCTTGCTTACTACTTGAAAAACTCAAAGTATAAAGGATAAAAAAAAATAATATAAAATACAAGGATGTATTGGTTGTAAATAGTAAATAACACAATTAATAGACAGGATAGCCAAATTTATTCCATCATTCCAACGAAAAGAGACTAAAGTTTCTTAGACAGTCAACATAACAAATTGTGAAATTTGTTCTAGACCTAGGACTTTCGTTACTGATGTGGGCAATAAACGAGGATATGTCCCAGTTGTCAACTCCCATCCATGACATTCTGTCAGTCTCGTCTCTCGCGTCATATAGAGAACACCACCCGAAGGAACACTGTTGTCGGATTGTCGCCCGTTTTGTTTTGTTTCGTTTTGTTGCTATTGTTGTGGTCGTTATTTCATATTTTCATTGTAATTATTGTTAAAATTTAATTCTAATAATTGTTATCGTTCATGTTACAGATTTTGAAGTTTTTTTTTTTGGTCGCTCATTCGCCATGTCATGTAAGTTTGGCAATATTGTTGGGGCACCTTTGAAGTTTGACGTTTTTTTTTAAATGTAGTTAAATTTACGTTGAAGTTGCACCATCCAGTCGTGAGGTAATGTTACGTCGTAATTAGTCCACTTTGCACTCAAGCTTATTGATTAAAAAAAATACGTTAAGAAACATAGCTGAGCGAGCATCAGCGAGCGAAAGGGGTTAGGCCTCGTTTTATTCCAGCTTTGCCCCCATGATAATACCACATGGCATTACGTGACGCTCGGGTGGTGCAACTTTTACGTAACTCTAACTTCACTCTTTTCTTAAGTGTGCGTTTGGAAGGCAGATCCACGAATCGTACCGAAATCTTCCAATTTATCACACATGAGGCAAAATAATTATATGATGGATGAAGAGCCCGGGTTTCGTGAATCGTCGCGGCCACTATAGTGTTCCGTAAATAAAACTAAAATCCACTATTCCTCGACATATTTTAAGTGATGTAGAAACTACAGCGAAAACTAAAAAAAAAAAAAAAAAAAATATTCAAACCAAAATTCAGCAACGATGAACAGAGTGAAATACATAAGGTAAACATTAGATGCTGAAGTATCGACAATTGTATATTCCAAGAAAATTAAACCTACAATGGATGGATTAGAGAAAGTTACACGAAAGGACGAGCAGCATGGGCACCCGAAGGGGCACGGGGGCTCGGCCACCTTTGGCTTACGAAAATGTATGCGTAATATAGCAAATCACTTATATAGAAAATTTTCTTCGGGCGCCCCTGACGAGCAGGGTCTAGAACACCAAAGCAGTATTTTGTCAAGTAATCGTACTTGTGAAACGTAATTTTTTCTTTCTTTCAATTTACGAAACAATAAATTTATTTTTCTTTAAAAAATTTCAAAATTACCTTTCTCACATAATAAGTTCTATCTTGACATTTAACATTTTCAGATGGTTATAAAATGACGTATAATGCTCTCAACGGGTCGGGTCGGTCTTCAACCCGACCCGACCCGACCCGACTGACCCGAACCGTGATCCGATCTGATTGATCTGACCCGATAAACCGACCCAAGCTGACCCGGTTGACCCGATCCGACAACCCGACCCAACAACCCAACCCGAGCTGACCCGATTGACCCGACTCGAATAACCCGACCCGAGCTGACCCGATTGACCCGACCCGAATAACGCGACCCGAGCTGACCCAACTGACCCGACCCGTAACCCGACCCGAATTAACCGGATCCGAGTCGGGTCGGGTCGGGTCAACCCGACCCGTTTGAGAGCACTATGGTCACGACACTGGGTGAACGCCAAAATGCACTCACATTGGGAATTAAACCCGGACCACGTGTACCGAAGTCTTACACGTTAACCACTAGCTAGATCAAGCGGGGGATTTGTATATGCATCTTAATGAATATTTGGCACTTTTGAGGTTTAGTTATTTCTTTTTATAACTGATACCAGTGTCCAACGTGGGAGAATTATTTTTCTTGGTTTAGTTCTATGTGACGAAATTTTTCTTCAAGGTCAGTGTTCTCACCTGCTTGGACGGCAGGAGGTCTTCTCGGAAGGCAGTAGCAAGATTATCTTGGCGGAAACAAAAGGAAATCGTTTAACTACAATGATAAGGATTGAGGAAACGGAAAAACACCTGTGATTTTTTCCAACCCTTCCACTTTCATTCCAAAATAGGTTCCTATGATTCCGGGACCCATGCCACTTTTATTTTTCTTTCTCTGTAATTAAAACCTATTTTACAGTATATATAGTTGCACGTAAGAAGATACATAATATGAATTTTGTAATTTAAAATTTAAAAATACAGTATGATAATTAATTATAAAGCACTAATTTTATTTCATCACTTTCAGCCCAACAAATGAAATTCAAACAATTCGCTCCCTGGGTCTTGGTCATCAATACTGTGTCTCATCCTTTGTCTTGCAGCCAAGTCTTGGTCCTGCATTTCGTAGTCTTGGTTATCTTTCATGCTATACAAGAGCCAAGAATGCTCGCCTCATCGGTACAAATGAAGACCAAGTGTGATTTTGATTATGGTCTTTCATACTATACGGAAAGCAAGAAAATACGCTCATCGCTACTTGGTGATCACCAAAACAAGGCCAAGAGCAAGATTACTATGCACTTCGTCTTGCATATCCAATTTTTATCTTGTTCTTGTATCGGTGTCCTTGGGCTTGGCGAAATAAAATGAAATATTCAGTTTAAGGTCCCTCGATTCTGCACCGAGGCTAAGGGATATGGTGACCATGAGAAATGAATGAAATGGTGGAATGAAGAAAGTGGGAGGAAACAGGAGAACCCCGAGAAAACTCACTACACGGTGTTTTTCCACCGCAAAGCCCACTTAGCACAAGCTGGGATCGAACCATGGACACCATGCACCAGAGATGAATTCTCTACCACTGAGCCACCGCGGCCCTGCTTGGGGTTGGTCGTCCATATCCAATATCTCTTTTGGCGTTGCTTAAACAACTTCTAGTTTTGTTCTAAATGCAGACTCCATATTGGCGTAGATATTAATATTACAGTCGATTGGTAAAATCAATCTTCCACATTTAAGAATTAAAGTACACACAAGTGCAAAAATAAGCATTTACCATAAAAACACTAGCTGCAAGTGTTCAAAATAGATTTATGGCTTCTATAAAATCAATTGAAAATTGCTATTTTTAATCAGGCAGCTAGTGAAAAACAGCAGCTTTCGACTCCAGCCGAGTTTAAACTCAACCTAAACTCAGTTGATCAAAGTGAACTGACCCTACTGACCCGACCCGACCCAAATAACCCGACCCGAGCTGACCCGATTGACCCGACCCGACAACCCGACCCGATAACCCAACCCTAGCTGACCCGACTGACCTGACAACCCGACCCGAGTAGCCTGACCCGACAACCCTACCCGAGTTGACCTGACCCGACCCGTTTGAGAGCACTAGACGTATGTGTTTCTCATTGCTTCTCACGTTGGATTTCATCACTATCCAGCGCTACAGCCATTGCATGTATTCTTAGAAAAGTATGAAAATGACCCAGGTTTGTTTATGAGTCTTCTTCTTGTTCACCACAACCCTAGGTTGGTGGGTAACATAGAAATTGTAAAACTTTTCTCTCACTTGGGAGAGCTGTTTTATACATTGATAAGGCCTCTTCTTAGTAACTGCATCTAGATATTCTATCCTCGGTCTTCCTCTTCCTGGTTTTTCTTCTGCCTTTCCCACTATCAGCACAGTGATCCAATCGGAGTGTCGCACAAGATCACCAAGCATGCTGTTCCTTCTTATTTTCTATTATCTTCATGATCTGTCGTCCTCCATTAGCTTTCTTTAGTACGTCTTCATTCCTTTTCCTTTCGGTCCATGATATGCGCACCATTCTCCACCAACACCACATTTTAAATGCTTCCAGCTTGGATATTTCAACTTTTTCTCAATGTCAACGTCTCTGATCTGTACAGTGCCACGCTCCATACCAGTGTCTTAATAAATCGTTTATGAACGTCTAGCGACACATTTCTTGATTTAGTAGTCCTTATGAGTATATACAAGAAATCATACACGAGAAATACGAAGATGAAACAATACAAACAAGCGCATAGAAACCTAAAAGTATAATGCAAGTGGATGGGTCTCACAGACCAAAAAAATAGAAAATAAAATAAAATAAAAATAAACGCTTCATTCTAACATAAAAAGAGCAGAGATCTTTGCTGGTGTAGATTAAAATAAACGAAAAAATACAAATTTTCCCTATGTTGATGGATCTGACAGACCCATCCCGTCGATTGTAGGGGAACATTCTGTTTATCTGTCGATATTTTAATGTTTTCAGCTAGGAAATGAACATACGTCAACTCAAGAGTAGTTTTGGAAATAATCGAATTACACGGTGATTTTAATATAAGGAAATTCAACATTACTTTGTATGTGTGCGTTGTCTGTCTGTTTGTTCCAAGGTAACTGTCGTACGTTTCATCCGATATTCATGAAACTTGAAGGGTGTTTTTTTTTAAGCTTAGAAAATAACCCTATTGCTTGAGGTTGAAATACGTCAGAAACACAAGATAAAATGAATTTCAGCTTCAAAGTGGGGGATAATAATAAAACAATTTTCTACGAAAAGTTTCATAAAAGATGATTCGATTTCGACCCAAAACTTAATATAAGTCTTTTAAAACTTTCTCGCTGCTCGGAGTGAGTTTACGTCTACTTTTAAAAGAATTCCACAGTTAATCCCGTAAAAGTTCTTATCAAACATAACATGTGTTTTCTTTATACCTAAGAACTACCTCTATTGCTTAGGGTTCAAATTTGTCAGTAAGGGCGTTAATTCAATTCAACTATAACAAAAGACGTTTATTTATAACGTTCTATTTTCAAATACCATGTCTTGAGTTGAGTTGAGTATGAGTTTAACGTCCCATTCAGCAGCGAGGGTTATGAGACGTGGACCTACTGATTAACGTGGAATGCGAACCACATGAGCTCCCGCCGAGAATCAAACCCGGGTCTCCCACACCAGAGGCGCATACGCTAACCGCTTAGCCACGAAGGAGCTCAGTACCATGTCTTGTGCTATACTTTCAACCTTTACAATGGTGTCTTTTGTACACGGTTGAAGTAAGACAGGACAGGTGTGAATTAAGCCCGACATTTGTGAGAGATGACGTCCTTTTTCAATCACACTACTCGGGGAAGTGGGAAAGGGAGTAAAAGGGAAGGAAGCGGCCTGGGACCTTCATCTTAGTTATCATCTTGGCATTTGTCTGATGTGAATGAAAAGAGCCAAGGAAAAAACTTCACTCAGGATGGCTGGCTTGAAAAGACTTTCCACACCTTTTGATCGAGTGTCCTCACCAGGAATCGAACCCAAGATCGCTGTCATCAACGTCGAGAGCGTTAGTAACTACGCTACGCGAGACGAGACAAAGTAAGGACTGAAACTACAGTTTAACTTGGGATCCAAACCAAATGATCTTCCACTAGGAATCGAATCCGAGTGTCCCGGACGAGAGTCAAGTACAGTAACATACGGTCACTATAAAGTAAGGAAAAGGAATAATTATTTCAATTATAGAACCCAGGGCAAGAGAGCATCTTAACATACATTTTGCGAGTTCAATTTTAATTTGTCTAGTTATTTGCTGTTTACTTCAGGACTTCGGTAAGAATTACTTTATAGTCAAATTGATTTCCTTATCTCAATGTTAAATCCACCATTTATGTTTGAAGATGATAACTGAAATATTCTGGTACCGTACGTACAATCTACAGCTTTCTATCGCGGTATTAATATTTTCTGTCAAATGGCGTCTCGACAGTTGCTTTTGATATCAAGGCTTTCTCTGAATCTTTTGTGACTGACTAGCTAAGTTTGAAGAACGACATATATTTGATATTTAGTGGATATGTTGTAAAAGAGAATTTAAGAACGTATAGTTAGTTGTAAACTATTCTTTATTCAATGTATTCTAAACATTTCTGACATGTGATTGAAGAAATTCATGATTTTTATATTCAAATAACTGGTCAGTTAAATGAAACTGAATATTTCTCCAAACACTTGTTAAAATTTGATTCTACACTAGATTCCGGTATAGATGAGTGAGAACAAGCGTTTCTATTAGGAGATTTCGCATCGCAAATTGCTACATAAACAAATAAAAATGGGGTTCACGGTTCCACTTGCATTTCATATAGCTACGTTATGTTCATAATTTATCCCGAAGATTAATTTACCAGAATTGTCACAAGTGAAACCGTAAAAATTGCTCTTAATTCAACACAATGAGCGTTATCTTGGTTTCTAAAACTACTACTTGAACTCCATGGGACTTTAGAGTAAAATGTCAAAATGTTAGCGGTCAAATCAACTACTTGACGTGGTCTTTATGGGTTGAAATTCAGCAAGAACAAGTGTAAGAACATCGCAAATAGATGGCAACACTCTTATTAATGTAAAGTTTTGTCAGACGATTCAGACCCTCACAAAATTATTTACGTAAAAGTTTACAGAAATTATAATACGTTTTTCGTTATTTAGTATGAATGTCAAACATACCTAATAAATCTTTGCTCATATCTAAATAGAAAAGACGAAATGAAAAATTAAGTGAAATTTTTCAGTTTTACATCCAACCAGGGGTAAAAGTGGATCTGAAAAGGTAGGAGGACGGTAGGTAGCTTCATGATGTCACGCCGTCTCCCTGCCTATCATTACCCATTGTAATTTCTTAGGAACTGGGGGGACGCCGTACATATTTTTTGGAGGTGGGGACAGCGTCCCCTCACGTTCCCCCGCACTTTTACCCCTGCGTCCAACGATTATTTCGACTAGGCTAAAGAAGACAGCGATGATGAGAAATGAATGCAATGGTGGAATGAATAAAGTAGAAGGAAATGGAAGAACTCCGAGAAAAAACATGCACACGATGTTTGTCCTCCAAAAAGTTCACTTGGTGCAAGCTGGAATCAAACTGGGGAGCCCACGCACCAGAGGTGAATGCTGTACCACTGAGTCACCGCGGTACTCAACATGAAAAAAACATTAAATCCTTAATGTTATATAGTTACTCAGATAGACCCTAATTGTGTTGCCCGTGCAGGGCAAACTGCACTCCTCTACTCCTATTCAGAAGATCTAATCTATTACGATGTTAACAATGCTAGAGTGATCTGACAGAAGAAAAGATAGGGAGTAGAGAAAAAGGGAAAGATAATCTTCTTGAGATTAAGATTTTTTGAAAGCACAGTACACAACGAATCATTTACTTTCTGAAAACCCAGATAACTTACTTAGGTAAATAAAATAGTACCAAAGAAATCTTATACTTTAGATTACCAATAACAAGTCAATAATATCAAAATTTCAACGTGAACAGTTTATTATAAATCATTGAAAACACAATGACTTTCCTTCCATTCTCTATACATATGCCATAGAAATAAATCATGTAAATAGAGTATTTTTCAACAGTAGGTTAGTTTATTTAAAGTATTAAACTGACGTATTATGCTTAGTAATTTTCTTACGTGACGAAATAATGATCAGTAGAATTTTAATTAGAAAAGAATTATTAGCGGTTTTACAGATTTAGATCATTCAGTCAATCTAGCAGAGTTCAACAGCATAGTATAAAAAATAAAATACGTTTTCCGTAGCACAGCAGTAACAGGACACTAGTTATTGTTATATACGTAGAACAGCTGATTAGTTTCAACTGAATCTATGCACTTCTGAGATTAGGAAAGCTCTATAAAAGGTAACGTACGGTTGTGCGAAGACAATATTTTTTACTACAAATATCCACTGAAAAATTACATTTGTCGAGATTGCCGTCGCACGCACAGCAAAAAGGAACAAAATTAATAGCATACACTTGAATAACAAGAAAGACATACAGGTTGATACAACAAAATTGAAACAGTGATGCAGCTTGAGGTAGCACATTCAAATAAATATTTCAGTCTTAAAAGAGCAGACAAAACTCAAGTATACTATATCCTCAAAATATTTACTATATTTGAACAATTTTGATGAAATTACAATTTACTAGTCGCAATAAAACAACAAAATGCAATAGTCGACTCCTTACATAATTCACTGGTTATACACTGTATAGTAGCTATATAACTCACCCCCGCTAATGAGTCCGCTCGACTGTACAGACTGTAAGTACTTTATGCCAGTGTTACTGAGACATATTACAATAAGTTTCATCAATACTCTTTGAAAGACAATTAAGGACAATAATATATGTAAACCATACTTAAAGACGAGAAGTGCAATGCGAACTAATTTATAGCAGAAAGTATCCCATAAGCCACAAACCAAGTAACATTCAAAGTGATTAAATATCAAATATATTAAAGACTGTTGGGGGAAATTTACGAAGTAAAGGCTATCCATCAAACCTTTCCTGGAGGACCACCGAGAACGTTAGGCAAGTACCGAGCACATTAATCCTACCCTGAACATATCCTTCTCTTTATTTCACTCTTTTTCAATCGCAGTGACATCACAATATGCATTCAATTTAAATGTATTCGGTTTCATTTACAAAACCACCCAGGTCCGATCTCATTATCTACCTTTTACTCTACAAGTTTAAGTTTGTAAAATCCTGAGACCATGTACAAGGAAAATAAATTAGAATTTGTACTTTTATATATGACCAAGTTATGTTCTTGCAGTCCAAGTAAATACGTCGAGGCAATATTCAGCGTGCAGTCATAAGTTAAGAGAGAATATAATAAGCACGTTATTGATATCGTGAACAGCATAGAACGCAAGTTGGAATGAAATATAACAGACGCGGATGTGAGTGCTAACATGAAATGTCTTTATCTCTGCCATGATATAGTAACTTGAACGGTAGTGCGGAACTTTAGAAATGTATGGTTACGTTTGACTTTCATACTGGTGAAAGATTTAAGACATATGAAAAATTTCGAGATAAAGATTATTACCAGTATGACCTCTAATACCCACTTGCCATATAAAATCTAAATTATTTATTTGGATATTGCACTAATGAGATCACCTTTCAATTTCAAATTGAACACACATATATGGTGTAGAAAAGAATAAGATTCTTCTGCTATGTTACGTAATTCACGTAATCCATTATATAATACTAGATTTCTAAACGTGAACTGAATACTTTCCAATGAAAGAATTTCTCTGATTGCTTTTTCGAAAAATTTATGACAACAAGAGAAGCAAAATTCCAAATTATCGATTTCTGTAAGATATTTACTGGGTAGAAAAAGAAATAGTGGTAATCACACGCTCAACTCAAGTCTTTCATCAACGGTTATTGTAAAGGTCGGGTACAGTGTAGTATAAAAGCTCTGTTACCACAATAATTTCGTTTATCCAATTACTCTATTGAATAGTTGCGGAAAACCAATACAGTGAAAAACTATTAATTTATTAGTTCCAAATGTATACAACAGGTCACTATTCCAAATTACATACTTATGCGGAGGGACTTATTCACTTATATTTTCACAGAATTTCTAAAGTGATTCATTCTCTCACTTCTCCTGCCTCCACCTAGTGAATTTCTTGCACTATGTTTCACATCTTTCGTTGATACAACAGATTATTTCACTATAAATGTTAAAAGAAAAAGGACGGATCCGTAGGGGCGGGTCCAGGGGGGGCAATCGCTCCCCCAGAAGAGGAAACTTTCTTATTTTATATGTAAATAAAACCCATTCCAGAGTTTGGAGCTCTTAAAACTAGCTCTAAGTAGCAGTATTACAAGACACCGCCCCTCTCCCAGAAGTCCGTCCTGGATCCGCCCCTGACTGGCATATCCAGTTCTTCAAAACTTCAAACTTAGGTTCATCAGCCAGCGCATATTTTCGCACTACCAGAAACATTCTCTGTCACGTGATTGTCTGCTCACGTTCTTTTAAACCAAACAGTAGCTCTCCTATATTTTAATTGAATAATTGCTTATCCCGTCGTATTTTCAGAATTGCATCATTTTTTTTTTTTTAAGTTTGCTTATTGAAGCTCGCTCTTCACCTGTCGCTGACCTAACAAGGTAGCAACTTGTAACTTGCCACAGATTATCGAAAGCTAGAGAAGCACTGCATTAGAAAACACACGACAATACTTGACAAATAGGCATTTCGGCTGTTAGTATAGAAAATAGCTTATAAACAAACGACGCACTTTACGATGGGTTTACGTCACAAGAGAGTGCAACCCTCTAATGGGTTCTAACACTTGGTTAGCGTAGGACAATGAGAAGAAACACGCTGCAAATTACAGTGTAGTTCTATCTACTGTATGACGAACACACGATTTTGAAACAGCTGTGATGCATTTGCTGTCATTGGCCTTAGGAAGTCAAAGGTATACCTGATCGCTGACAAATAATTTAGTTATTAATAGTAATACTTTAATGTAGTGCATTTACCATGCGAGCTTGGGTGTTACTAAAAATACAGTCTAAATATTGAAAGACCATTATAGTTTTGCTCCATATTACACACTCCCTCATTTAAATCACCTAATTTCTCAATATAGCCGCTGTTATTTTCATACCTACTCGTGTGTCGAACCGGTAACAGTGGGATTGTGTTAATCGCAACACCGATTTCTTGGTATTGAAATAAGTCATTAAAATGATGGTCATGCTAAAAGCACTAGTCTGTGTAAAAATTTAATTGTATTAACACCATAATTTCTTGCTGTCTACAAAGTAACATTGAATGACATAATATTCGTCGGATGTTATTCCATGAATTTGAGGTCAAGCGATATTTTAAGAACGAATGATGTTCCCATTCTGGAAGGGGGATACGGACAAAATCTCGCGACTGAAACCTCGCCGCCCAAAATCTCGCCTGGTTAAAACCTCGCCGTCCGAAAACCTCTGGGACCAAAATTTCGCTTGGCCAAAACCTTGCGGAATGAAACCTTTCCTTAAAATTTACCCAATGAGTTACTTAATACGCAATTCCATATAACAAATAATAATAATAATAATAATAATAATAATAATAATAATAATAATAATAATAATAATAATAATAATAATAATAATAATAAAAGAAGAAGAAGAACAACAACAACAACAATATACAAAATATCGTGAGCGTGGGCTTTCTCGGGGTACTGTCCTTTCCTCCCACTTTCTTCATTTCATCATTCGTTTCATTCTGATCATCTACGTTTCCTTTTACCTACAAGACATAATCGGCGGACGTAAAAACTCAGATATTATTTCATACTTTCATAAATATTATTAGATTTTGTTAGAATTTCCAAAGGTCATCGTCAAAGTGAAATAAAACGATCCCACGCCCAAACTCCATATAGGTTGAAAAATTTGATCGAGACCAGTCGAGTGGTTCAAGAGTTATTAAGTCAGAAACACAGCCACTTTCATTTCTATATATCTCTCCCTTCCTGTCAAAGTGAAATGATAAAAACCATGCCAGGCTCTAACCTGAACTGTGTGGCAAATTAGATCGAGATTGGTCTCGTGGTTCAAGAGTTATTAAGTTTCATTTATTTTTAAATATCTCCTCGTTACCTTCGTTGTGCCGTCAAAATGAAATTATAAAATACATCCGAGGCTCGAACCTCATCTATGTTGAAAAGTAGATCGAGATCGGTCGGATGGCTCAAGAGGTATGATGTCACATAGTAACTTTCATTTTTAAATAGAATAGATTTTCAAAGCACGCGTTAGAGTTTTTTCTTCTCATTATTTTAATGCAATTATGTGTTATTACCAAGTATATGCATATAGCAATATACAGAGCATTCTACATCGAAGAAATCGTAGTGACGACGATTCTTCTTAGGCGAGATTACGACCCACGTAGTTCAGTCCAGGCGAGATTCTGTCTCCCGAGATCAGGACCGAGAGATTTTGGCCAGGCGAGATTTTGGGTATGACGAGATTTTGGGACTCGAGGTTTTGGCAAGGTAAGGTTTGTCCCGGGAGGTTTAGGACAGGCGAGGTTTTGGCCCGGCAAGATTTTGCCGCGCGAGGTTTTGGCAAGGCGAGGTTTTGGGCGGCGAAATTTTGGTCTGCGAGGTTGTCGCCACGAGGTTTTGTACCCAAATATCTGGAAGGCCATATAAGGCCCGAGGGTTAGCTAGATGTTAAGTATCATAATTTTAGTAGACTTGAACACATATAGGCACTGGCGCAAATCGTGGGGGGATGAGGGTGACATGTCTCTTCCAATCTTGGAACTGAGGGGACTGACCCCCCCCCCCAATAATCCGATTTGAAATATGCTTTTGAGGAGAAATGTGATGATTTGTGTCCGATTGTCACAAAGGAAAGTGAGATGAAATTGATGTCCCCCTAGAATAAGCTTTAAATCTGTCCGCCTCTCAATGTTGAAGACAACTCTGGTCCCCTGATCCTGCACAGCATTGCTTTTCAACTTCATAAATATTTTGAATATCGCTTACAAAAAAAAAAAAAAAAAAAAAAAAAGAAAGAAAGAAAGAAAGAAAAAGAAAAAAAGAAAAAAGAAAAAAAAGAAACGGTCTTACCCCCCTTCCCAATGTTGAAGACAGATTTGCACCGCTGCATATAGGAGATAATACAATCAGTGCCAACTTTACGACCCACAGCTGTTATCCAATTTTAGTTAAACTGGGAGAACCACTGAATTGAAAGGACGGTAAAACAAGTAAATAATCCGTCTACAGAGGGGACTTTAATCGGGACACCCTGTTGCAACTAGACGTCTTACCGAGTACCCCATCATGACTTTAAGTGCTTCATTAAAAAAAATGTTGCACAAATGAAAATTGTTGAGTAGATTGTCATTAAAAAATCAAAATGTAAAAATAAATATGCTAGAAAGAATTATCATAATGGCTCATGTTAAGAAATTAGTGTAATATATTTAAACCCGTATTCATTTATGGGCTCAAGGAAATTGTGCTACCCGTTTTTGTTCGTATTAGGGAGGACACCGAAAAGCAATATTCTTCTAGCGCTAGTAGCCATTATTTGAGTTGAGGTAGCAATACTATTTTTTCAGTCTCTCTCTTACACGGCCTTCTCGATTTTTTATATGCCGTCCCCTGAGCCCGTGCCTTGATTATATTATTGCCTTTATTTCTTAAACATGGCCAATTAAAATCGGAAAAAAAAACCCATCGAGATTAGATACAGTATACTGGATAAAGATAAGAATACACATTGCATATTGACCCCACAGCGAAGGGCCCATCGAGTCCAGAATCACCGAAAGCCTTGCAACACTTTTGCAGTGATTTGTGGTACTTATGGGAACACAATTGCATTCACAGGTGCTCTACCCAGTCCGGACCCCCTGCAATGTCTTGACCTTAGACTTCAGCAAAATTTCTGCGTGCACCTTCTTTAACATTATTGCTATTAGCAGTAGTTATATTTGTTTACGTTAACGTGCTATGTATAAATATATCATTTTACAAGCAATAGTCCCAGCTTTTTTTCTTTAAACAAAAGCCTTCTGAACTTGAGCTGTTGGTGCATTATTTCTTTCTTTTTTTTTTTTCAGAAACACAAAACACCGATTTACTGTATAAATAAATGAGGAAGAAAAGCAGTGCTGGTGAATGGAAAAGAAACATAAATAAATAAAAAAAAAATCTGGCACATACACTGCACTGCAGGAAAAAGATCATGAGTAAGGTTGGGGACGCAGTAACCGTTTTTCTTTTATGCTGTACACATACCACGTACTTTGCTTCCTACACTTCACTAGCAATACATTTTCTAAATACAGGAAGCAAGGGCTGGATGCGCTAGTGTGATTATACTATCTCTGCTTCTGCGCTCTCTCTATTACTTTCACGCACACACAGACATACTTACACACACACACACACACACACATACATATATATATATATATATACCAACTAAAATGTAGTACTCTTAATAGTAAAAAAAAAGTACAGGTATGGTGGAAACTTAATTACACATTTATGCTCATGGCATTCACGCAATAATGTTAGCAAACGCGGCGTAAATGTCAACCAACTATATGTTTGCTCTCCCAGGAGGTCTGCGTTATTGTTTGGCGTAAATTTGAGGCAAATATGTTTGTGCAGCACAGAATAACCATATTACCTTTTACAATATAATTTTCTTCAAAAGTACAGGAAGTAAATAGTTCTCGTAAAACAGGATTTAAAAAAAAGACGTTTAAACACTTTATATAACACAAAATAACGGTTTAAGAACTAGGAAACCGCGTAGACAATTGCAAGATAAAATTTTTAGGATAAAAAAAGACGTTTAAGCACTTTATATAACAGAAAATAAGGGTTTAAGAACCAGGAAACCACGTGGACAATTGCAAGATAAAATTTCTATCTTAGAGAACGTTGAAGGCTGTAACTATTTTTTTAGTGATATGGAATCAAAATATATTGTATCTACCAGGGGCGCGCCCACAGGGGGTCCATGGGATCCGAACCCCCCAAAAGTTTGTAACTTTGGTAATATTTGTACACTTTCTTAGCATAACTATACTTGTTTAACATAAAAATGACTGATGTAGCCTAAAGAATTAATTTTACACCTTGCTTTTCGTATAAAATAAATCCATCAGATTTTCTGACAAAGCAGATAGTAGTAATTAACAATTACTTATCGTTTTTTTTGGTTGCAGAATAACACAGATTTAATACTACTTAACGTATTGAATCTCTCTCTCTCTCTCTCTCTCTCTCTCTCCCTCTCGAGAAAAAGAAAAACATTGGACTTCTTCAAACCAAAAGTTCTGGTTACGCGCCTGATATTTACAGTACTGCGAAGCATTACTAGCCTTTAGCGGAAAATAATTGCCTAAAGATAAAACACATACATATATTAATAAGGTAAGATGCTTATTTTTTTTTTTTTATAATAGCTTGTACAAGAGTGACTTACAACCCAGAATCCTCCCTTGCGTACAACACTGCTCAGAACTGCTACTTAGATTTGTAACCAAGACAGGCATCCGCACTTGGAATTGAATTTACTACAATATGTACAGTAAGCACCTGTATTACGTAACTCTATTTTTACCTTGAATAGTAGCTATCCATGTCTATTGAAACAAAGGTAGTAGAAGTTACACATCGCGTAGTTAGATGGTAGCAAACCTCCTTCAGCTTTTGACATCTACGGGGTGAAATTGGAATTTCTAGTGTGTGTGATCATTTTTCACTGTGTACCAGAGTTTATTTTAAATGAAAAGTGAAAATAAAAATTTTATGTCTCTAATCTTAAAGAATTTCCACGTACGGACATCATGTCCAAATAATTATATCTAACCCTAACATCAAAATTTAAAAAAAAATCCCTTTTTAATGGTACCTTACTTTACTACAACTTCTATGTACTGTTCAGGCCAGATTTATTATTTTGCCGTTCCTAATTCCAACGTTTAAAATTTTAGCACAATAGAAAATAAAAGTAATAAAATTATATAATATTACGAGGTGTATTCAAAAAGTATCAAACCTCTTTTTTTTCGTGTTAACCAATGAAGCGCGGGAAACTTTTTCACTGTAGATGTAGAGGGGACACTTATGCGCAGCCTTGATTTTTTTCCCGTCCACAGAAAGCATCAGTTGCTGGTAGTCGGCCAACGACTAAAGACGTATAGTAAGCGGTCGTTGAATTTAAGGTTTTTGAAAAATGACAGAAAAACTTGAGCAGCGAAATTGCATGAAGTTTTGCCAAAAACTTCGCGATACTCAAGCAGAAACCATTCAATTGGATGGGTACATTCAATTTTGAACGGGAATTTGGGCATGAGGAGAATGTTAGAGAAATTTGACTCAGGCTTTCATCGCCAAACACACCATTCCTCTGTGTTGTCAGGCTCCTTACTTACCCGAGATGGTGCTCTGTGACTTTTTGGTTATTGCCAAAAGGTGAAAATGCCACTAAAACTGACATCATGCGGAATGCGACGACACGGTTGCTCACCACCTCGAAAACTGCATTCCAGAAGTGTTTCCAACAATGGCAGGAGCGCTCGGAGAAGTATGTGCATTACCAAGGAGATCACTTTGAAGAGGATTAGTGTTTCGGATTTCCAAATTAATAAATGTATTTTTGCCAACCGAAAGTTCGATACTTTTTGAACACACTTCGTATTTATACTTTTGTTTCCGCATTTTTTTTTTTTTTTTTTTTTGGAATATACATTTTAAGAATGAATTCTCATTTTGAATCTGCTGCAAAGAAATATTTAGATTATTACAAATTTCCGTTCTTTTTTTTTTTTTTTCAAGAAAAAAATACAGAGGATGGTTAGTTTATATAGGGCCGGTACAGCTCTTAGGATAAGAACATGGGTTTGTCAACCCCATGCAACAGACACTTTTTTTTTTTTAAATCAGCCTCATGAACATACTACATTGACGTTAGTGCTTAAGCGTATTTAAGCTAAACATGGTCTGAAAAGCGGTGAAAAATAATCATTTATTGGAGCCTGCCACCTAAGAATCGCCTCCAAAATGAATGTAACGATTAGAGTAGCATTAGTGCCATCAATGTTAATATTAGTGCATCCGTACATACATCTTTAAGCCTAAGAACAAGATAATCTTCCAAATTAAAGTTTTTACATTATTTGACTGTTATTTATATACAGAATAAATATTACAAAAGAAACATTAACTAGCATTTTGAAAATGGGTCGAAGTAGAGCGGCTTACCTTTATAATGTTAAAAACAATTATTCCTGGACAATATACTTTTAAAACATCACTAATATTTAAAAACTGTAAGTAGTAAGACGTAATTTATATAATACTTATTTTGTTAGTTAATATAAGGAGTAATGTATTTTCTCCAACAACTCGTAAAAATTAAATTCATTGTCCTTACTACATTCTTGAAATAAAATCAGCAAGTTTTGCTATTTTGATTTATTTCTGATGTTTATGCATATCCTGCGCACTGGAAGAATGTCAACTAAAATACCCCATGATGATACAAAACCATTTTGTAATTACATATTTTTACTTGTTTGTGTTTAATAGCAAGATTTGACCAACGTCACAAACAATGATTTAAAATAATGCGGTTACATCATGTATTATTCATTATTAATATAGAATGCGGCATAGGTGAGAGGTTTCGTAGTTATAGCAAAAAAAAAAAAAAAAAAAAAAAAAAAAAGACATTGATAATTTTTAATGAATAAACTCCATGGCTCTGGATAAGTAGAGTAATAAATAAAACAGTTCTGACCAGAGAAGAATGAAATATATTAAAAACTATATTTACAATGTGTTACAGTTTGAATTTCAAGGACCTAACGTCCTCTTCATCAGACACAAACACATCAGACATTATATTGATAATTTTTATATCGATATTTACGAATATTTCGTTTATGGAGAAATGAAAGAATAGAGTTTTGGGGAAATGATTTTAATGTGTGTACTTTATGTTTATTTGTGTTTGTTGAAACTTTTTAAAGTATAGAAAACTCTTCATAAGACTCTTCATCATAATAGATATTCTGCCATTATTAGCAGGTCACTTGCTGCAACTGAGAAGCTTCCATGCTACACGGTCTACCGATAACCTCTTCGTCTTTTCGTACGATTTGTCTGTTTCGATATCGTCCATTAATTGTAGTCTCCTTCGCTACCTTGCTCTATTTCCTGCCAACATATCCTGTAAAACGACATATGGCAAGATACCCCCCCCCCACACTTTAGAAAATTGAAACAATGACTAGGTCATTCGTTTGTACTACGTTTGTACCGTTTGTACCGAAAATATTTTCGTTTGTACCATTTTCCTTATAGGGTTACTTGAGAGGTCAACTGGGGGGGGGGGGTAACTGAGGGGGGGCTACAAACGGTACAAACGTAGTACAAACGAATGGCCTAGTCATTGTTTCAATTTTCTAAAGTAGGGGGGGGGGCTATCTTGCCATAGTTGTAAAACTTTCCTCATGATATGCTCCTTCTTACCCAATGCCAAAACCAGTTTATCTTCCTCTTCTTAATAATATCTAAAATTGTTCTTTTTTTCCTCCATTATTTCTAACACTTTCTCATTCGTTTCTAGCTCGACCCTACAAATTTCCTCCATTCTTCTCCACACCCACATTTCGAAAGCTTCCAGTCCACAGTTATGGCTAGACATTGACAAATATGAAATGGGTATATAGGCCCTAACGTATCTTAGACTTATATGTTGCTTTAATAGAAGTTTAGTAAAAATGATATACTTTTGTGTGTTTTTAATGTTCAGATCGGCTTTACAGTTTGATACGGAGTTCTTTCTCTTGTTGATTTAGCTTTAGTTGAGTTGATTTTAACGTTCCTTTCAGCAATGAGACTGTATGAGACGGGACCTACTGATTAACGCAGAATCCGAACCACATGAGTTGCCACCGGGAATCGAACCCGGGTCTCCCACGCCAAAAGTGCGTACGCTAACCGCTTAGCCACGAAGGAGCTCCTTTTGTTAGTTTAGAGTTGAAACTACTTTTGATTCAATGAAAGTAAACTTGTTTTGGGTTTTTGTCGATTGTTGAGGTTATGAACTTATTGAACTCGTGAAGAAATAGTAAGTACGAATATTTATAAATATAAATTTTTAAATCATGTTTGTCAAAGCATGAACTTATACGATAATTTGTGTAAGATAGATGACACACTTAGAAACAAATTTAAAGACAAAATTGCTGAGCCGTTTTTATAGATAAAGAATTTATAAGTTACTCACAATTTAATTTTAAAATAAAATATCTGAACTTCTTTTTTTCACCCTCTTTTGTAAGTTATTTTTAAGAGTAATGGATTAAAATTACAATCAGTAACAAAAGTTTAAGAATTTAGTTAAACACAGTCCCTGACTAATAAACACCTAAAAGTCATCTTATCTTTCTTCAATAAATAACACATCACAACAAGTAGCATACACTTCTAACAACTATACAAACTACTACCGTGTCTTTTCAGGTTTCGAGTGAGTTTAACGTTATCTATCTACGTATACAGGGCCGGATCCAGGATTCTCTGAGGTGGTGCACCAATAACTACCAGTACATTTGAATTAAATTTGAGTTTTTAAAATGTCTTTAGGCATCTGTGATCTGAATGAGGAGTTCCTTTGGAAATGCTAAATGTCTGCTCTCGATGAATTCTTTTCCTTCAACCTGCAAACTCAATGCTGGCTTCTCACTTTAGGTAGTGTATATTTACAACGAAGGGGCGGTGCACATGCACCTTTGCACCCCCTTAAATCTTGCCCTTTACGTATACCCTATATATAAATATAAATGAAAGTGACTATGTTTGTTACTTAATAACTATTTAACCATGTCACCAATCTCGATCAAATTTTCAACAGAGATGCGGTCCACGCCTGGGATAGTTTTCATTTCAATTTGACGGTGTAGCGTAGGGAAGGAGGAGGGGAGACATATAAAAAAATGACCGATATTAGTGACCAATCCATAATTTTTCGGGGTCGCTGAAAGAAACAGTGACACTTCCGGTGTTGTTTAAATCTAAATTCAGTTTCGCAACTTGTGAAGGGGGGGCACACGCCCGTAGCCAGCCCAAAAACTTAGGCTGAAGTTAGGGGGAGCGATCCAATCATATGATAATTCATCACCATATTATAGTTTTTTGCAAGCCTACTGTAAAACTTTAAGGGTCCAGCCAAAATTTACGGCGGCCCGGCCCCCCTAGACCCCCGTGGATACGGGCCTGGGGGGGGGAAGAGATACATAAAAATTATCGAAAATGATCGATATCAGAGAGCGCTTCAATAATAGTAAAAAGTGAATGACTAACAGAAAATATTACTAAGTTTTCTTATTTGCACTTAGCGAAGCGAGTAATTGACGCTATTGTGCTGCCAATATGTCTTGAGCCGTGGCAAAAATGCGAACTAAAGCTCACACCCTCACACACCCATGCGTTGAGCCAATAAGGGTTCAGCTGTTGCTCAGCGAGAGAAAGCGAGTGGAATTCCTTCAGCCGATAGCAGCGCTTGCAACGGAAGACTAGGGATCAAGTCAATGTAGCATATCTTTAGTAGTCTATAATTAAAGACCACTCATATATCATGGCAGATTACCACTTCCGATTCAGAGAGGGAGAGAAAGAGTGAAGAAAATGAAACAATACAACTTACGGTCATACTCTTTAGGTTAAACGAGACACGCTTTTAATGAAACTGAATGAGTATGAAAAAAATTGATAGAATGAGAATGTGGAAGGAAGTGAGGAAACTTCCGTGAAGACCTGCGAACACGATATCCAGCAACGATACGCATGGTGTGGAACGGCACCAGGGGTCTCTTGTATCAGAGGTGAGATTTCCACCACTGGACTCTATGGGCTCTAGCAAGAGAAAGGGAATAATGCAGGCTACAACAGAGCTCCACTTACGTATGATGTTTAAGAAATGCGTATTTTGTCGATGACACAAAGATACAGATACGTACCGGTATTTATCGGTAAGTATTTATTTCGGCAGAAAGTCCAAATTCAATATGACAATAAATTATATTAAAATTTGTAAAATCACACCTAAAATCAGACTAAATTTACAAAAAAAAAAAAAAGTCAGGATTTTGTGGAGGGGATCCAGACTTCGAAGACCCACTCCCTGTGTACTTCCCTGCCAAGGAATTAAATAAGTATCCTGAAAACCGCTGAAGAGAAAGTAACACTAGAAGTGAAACAGGTATTTGTAAAAAGGGGGGCTGCAATAAGAGATACTGACAGTATGAGTTTGTATATCGGAAGAAATAGTTGATCTTTACGTGCTATACCAAGCAGCAATGTCAATATGTACTTTCACTGAGTCTGTAAAAGAGTGCGAACTCGTAACAGTCGAAGTGGGAGAGGAGGAGACAGAAGTGTCGATAAAAATCTTCGCACTGGGATAATTCGACATAGAGAGTTCAAATATTTGAACACCTATAAATTATTAAGCCATGTAAGAAATAGTTTAAACACTAGTTCATCCATTAATTACGTGTGAAATGTTATAATAATTCTCAAATTTCTTGGAGGGGAATTTTCTTCAAAAAAATATTAAGTGGAGAAAATTCCCCTGTCCTCCAGGATTTAACACCCTGGACATATATAGGTATGGATATTTTCGGCAGTTCAACTAAAATTAAAATTACATTCTAATATAAATAATTTCTTTATATGTACGCATATAATGTAAATATAATTGCTTAGCTTCTTCTCATAAAACTATTCTGAAACAAATGAAGATTAAATGAAATTATATATACTATGTTACTCTCTCTATATGTACAGGGTAATTTTTTTTTTTTTTTAAATCACGGATTTCATTTGCATCTAGTATTTCTAACTGAAATTCGATCTTCACGCGGTTTGAGGCAAATTATCCAGGAAAGATGGGAGATTTATGGGACTATATTTACTGGTTTAAAATCGTCCCGGGTAACATCGACCACACCTCAAGAAAAACAGCAAATATTCGCCAGTGTACCTTACAACTGGAATGAGGTTTTAGATTTTTGAAGCGAAATTGCAGAATACAAATTAAGTGTTAATGAGAATACCTGTTAAGTGTTCGTAGTAACACCCATAAATCACATGTTGAATAATTATAGCCGCTTTCTTGTGACAAACGACAGAGATATTTCTTGGGTGACCTAAGGAGTTGATAACTGACCTCTTGCACAACATCCACCTGCGGAGTCCGATGCTTTCCTGTCTGGCTGAGAAGCAACCCTGTTTCTTCCAATTTATTTACTAACGACCTTATTATGTTCCTGTCTAAAGCGAGATTAATTTGTTTCCAAATGCTCTTTGCGAAGCAACAACAAATTCCGTTCTCCAAACCTTTTAACGACAAACTCATGTTGCTTCAAAAAGTACGGTTTTCTCACTGTGTCTTGATCATACTCACACAGTAGCACAGAACTGTACAGCACAATTCCCAATACAACGGCCCAGTTTCCTGTTTCTTATTGATCTTGGAGAGATTGACATACAACGAAGAAAATTCAAATTGTCATACCGCACCGCACATTGAAATTGTAAGGTACACTGGCGAATATTTGCTGTTTTTCTTTAAGCGTGACCGATTTTTATCTCGGATGAGTTTAAACAAGTAAGCATAGTTCCATAAATCTCCCATCCTTTCTTGATCATTTGCCACAAACCGCATGAAAATTGAAGTTCAGTTAGAAATAGTAGACCGGAATGAAATCCGTGTTTTTTTTTAAATCACCCTATATATATGGTTGAGCGCTACTTATATATACGACGTATGTGTTTCCTGATTTCTCAATTAGCAACCAGCGTTTGATCCTTCTTCCTAGTCTTCCTTCATTTTGCAATGTTGTTAAGTCACAAACTTGAAGTGATCTAAATTGCTCCTTTGAAGGTGAAAAGATCAGTAGAAGACAGAGCACGATTAAATGAGCAAAGTCAGCGCCGCGGTGTGAGTGTTTGTGAAACTCCAAATCGTCGCCCAGGTAACAAGACAAGTAGAGAACATCAAGGAATCAAAAGTAGTGCAGGAACATAAAGTTGCTGAATGCATAAAGTAACACTATTTTTTTTCTGCAATATTATTAGTGCTGTAAAAAGAATAAGCATTCAAACATGAGGCTTCGATATATCTCATTGAGCTGAACAAAATGGTATGGGTGAATAGAAATCCAGGGTGAATATAAATAAATACAGGGTGGTCCAGATAAAAGTAGCCTTGTAAGAATAAAAAAATGCGTTTCTGATCGTGATACTCCCGTAATTGCTGCACAACCGTTATACGTATTACTTCAAAATAAGACTTTTGAATATCCGCTAACAACTCCTCCTAGTTACATGCGCCTTTTGGGCCAATTTACGTGTAGACTTCCTTGGGCTCTGAATAATTCTTCGGCGACTGTCTGTAGTAGCTTGTGGTGTGCGAATTGAAATAATTCTCTGTCGTTTTACATTTTGCACAGATCTGTAGGTGCCCATTTTTTATACAGCCTCTGTATTGTTCTCTTTTTGCTGGTATTCCTCTAGCTGGATACTTGACCCCGAAAATTTCGCAACTTTCCTTAATCACAAGTTTTCACATATGCTTCCACAATTTCAATTCTTTCTTCTGTCGAGAAAGTCATTTTGCAGACCGTAAAGAAAAACCTCTAACTTCGCTAATGAAATAAACTGAAACGCCGACCGAAGAATGCTAACAAGCGATAATTCTTGTATGTCCATTGTTGTAGCTGTTTACCTAATTTCAGGAATCGAAATATTACATTCGCATTCAAAGCGGATGCGGGTTTTCAACTGCGCCACCCTGTATATACTTTTGTAAACCTAAAAATTGATGCTGTAGAATGACTACGATGAAAGTTATACTTAAGTGTATACCGTCATCAAGCTTAACTTTATGATACTAGGAAGGTGACAGTATATGGTACCGATAACGATATATAGATATATTGGAAAAATTGGGTTCACTCGACCCGACAGTTCTATAAAATAGAAAATTTATAGGTAAGATACGATGTGAAACATTTATCGTGAACGAATGAGAGTGTGACTATAAGTAAATACTGTCAATGCACTACATATTGAAATGAATTTTGAGTAATATTAAAAAAGTATTGTATGTGTAAGTGTGATCTTTCACTATCCTCGTTTTCGCGGATACTCCTCATCGTTGACACACCTGCTCCCTACGGACGCAACCCCTCGCTACCGCCGGGGCCCACCTGCTGCGCTCCTGCTCTGACTCGGTTAGCTAGCATTCTTATTTTTTGTGGCCACCTATCACAAGTTTGTTTGTGTTTTATGCACTGTAGTTTTTATGCCATACGTCCACATTTTATTTATATTGAGCAATCTGCAACTAGTAATGGAGCTCCTCATTTAGTGCATGCTCTGCTAAAAGACATACTAAGCTCTTAACTCACTTGAAAATGTAAGAAATATGTCAAAATTTGGTAGAACCGTCTGCTCGAGTAATGCCTAGAAATTATTATTAAATCTAAATTTTGAAGTTTTTAATCTAATCAGTAATGTTCAATTACGAAATGCATTATTCGATAATTTACGTAAAAGTAAACAAAATGTGATGATTGAGGATAAATTCTTATGCAAAATTTTCGCGTTCGGACCAGTAGAAATTGAACCCAGGATCAGGATTTAGGATTTATATTTCTGGGCTTTCGGCATCTAAGGCCATTTAACCCGTCATGTTCGAGGGATGACGTTCTTCGGCGAGCACACTATCCAGGGAAAGGGAAAGAAGAAAGAATTGGGGAAGGAAGGAAACGGCTTTGGACGTATAAGTTAGGCACCACCCCGGTATTTGTGTGATGCGAATGAGGAAAACTCAGAATAACCTCATTCAGGTTGGCTGGAATGTAAAAGCCTTTTTTTATACATTTTCGACTGAACGCCCCACTGCGAATCGAAAACTGTGTGAAAGGAGTTAGTAAGCTATAAAATCCACCTGAAGACATTTATTCTATTATTAATAGTTTGGATATGAACTCCCTTGCATGATACGTTTGAATTTTTCTCTTTTTGCTTTTGTTAACATATTCCGCAGATCTAAATGGTTTTGATATAAAAGTAATCGTAACCCACATGTTATTCGTATAGGGCAAGGGTATGGACGCGTATTAGTACTCCAATTAGACGTGTGTACTCCTTCTCCCCACTCATACTATATAGACTATTCTGTGGTGCTGCACAATTACCTCATGAAACCACTGCGAAACAAATGGGAGCGATGCTTTATGTTATGTAGTAAAAATAGTCGTTACTTGCGCTTCCAATTATATCGTACGTTGTATCGGATATACTTTAACTACAATATGACATCGAAGTATAGGAAAACAAATTCAACTACATCTTCTATCCTTCTACGCACTAATTTCACAAATGTTAATTCATTGACCGTCATTACTTTCTGTCGTTATATAATGCTAATTCCATAGTTAAAAGTGGATCTGGAAAGGTGGAGGAACGCCTGACGTCACGCTGTCCACCGTGCCTATCTTTGCGCATTGTAATCTTTTTAGAAAGTAGAGGACGCCACACATATTTTCAGGAAGCGAGGACGCCATCTCTCTGCGTTCTCCCTCACTTTTACCCCTGGATAATTCTGCAATACGCGTACTTTTTTCTTGTAAATGTGGACATACGTACCCCTACGTTCCCCCTCCTCCTATATGTTTGTTTGTAATGTTAATACTTTCATCAATCTGTAGTGAAAATGCGGCATGTATGGATCTTTGAAATGAGTCTGTTTTTTGTATCAGTAGACATAATCACATATTCTTCGTTTCACCGTATTGTTTGGTATAGGAATTTTCTAATTTCAATACACTTCAACTTGCCAAATACAAGTTTGTATGTAGCCCACACAGACAAATACGATAGCTGCCTCACTTACGACTCTAGTATGAGACATTACAGATTTGGAAATTACTGTATTTTGCAACCTAAGATAGACACCATCGTTGCATTCTCTGGAGCACTAATACTAAAACGTTTTTCCATAGTTTTAGTTAAACCTTTCTCATTCTTCGTTGTTTTATCTTAAAAAATCTTAGCGATCTGTTTTTGTGTTGTGAATGTTTAGTTTCCAAATTTCTCCTGAAATTAGGTAGCTATCATAGATTTATTAGCAAGATTCAGGCCGTGCCGTGTGTGTGTAAGGGGGGGCGAGCGGGGCGACGGCCCGGGCGCCGAAGTAAGGGGGGCGAAAATTCGGGATAGAAAAGGAAAAAAGATATGAAAAATTACTTGGAATATACGTATGGGGGCGCCGTCGTGTAGTCTCGCCCCGGGCGCTGATTTTCCACGGCACGGCACTGGCAAGATTATCATAGTATATAAAACGCATGCCAGCTTTGTCTCCCAAAATGATTCTCGTTTAGCGTCACTGAAACCATGCTTAAATAATCATTATTAAGCTTTTTAGAATTTTCCTATATTTCACTTGTAATAGTAGAAGTCGATGTATTGATGCTAGGACAAGCACTGCACACCGAATCAACAATAACAGACGCCAGTTCAGATCTGTTTCCTGCTAGGATCACTTTATCTTCTTAAAGACCAACTCTTTAACCATGCTTTCATTTTAACAAAGTATTAAAAACAACTGCCTGTAATGAATGCTACAAAAGCTTGAAGAGGCTTTACCCGTAAGGAGTAACGATACTGCATTAAGGCAACCGCCTCAAACGTATAAACTTTGATATTAGAAATGAGCATAAGTTTACCGAATTGATGTAAGCGTTGACATACTTATATATTCACCAATCAATTTATTTGTATTTTTGCTGGTATATAGTAAACGCCTGGACGTTCTTTTGCCTATACTATCCAAAAGCTTATAAAATGTCAGTTTTGCAAAATAAAGTGCGTTATAACCTATGAGACGGGCGGGTAAATAATGCCACGGGCCCTCTAAATTTGTTACACGGACCCACAATTGAGAAACAATTGTCCAGGCCATTCAGGACTTTTATTTTTTACAAAATGAAATCGTGGGAAAGTTTAACGTCTCACGGTTAGACCGTGTGGGCTATAGGAAACGGTGATGATAAGAAATGAATGAAATGGTGGCATGAAGAAAGTGGGAAGAAATGACAGAACCCGAGAAAACTCATGCACACGGTGTTTGTCCACCACAAAGTTCACTTGGCGCAAGCTGGGATCAAACTAGGGATCTCACACACCAGAGGTGAGTGCCTTACTACTAAGCCACCGTGGCCCTTTTTCTTTTAAAAAATCAACTCGAAAACAAACGCTTATCGGGTAAAATGGGCTTAGTCAACGAAATATTAATAATCTTGTTTTAAACAATGCTCGTCTTTTGGAGCACGTAAAAATATGCGAAATAGAATGCAGTTACTGTTTATTTCAGTCAAATAGCAAATTTACCAAACGATAGATATTATCATTTACTTTATTTTTGACATATGTATGCGAAAAGAAAGAGTGGTTGTGATGAAATGAGTAGTACCGTTCCTCATCATCTAATTTTATGCTGACATTTTCGTAAGGGAAAAATGACATGTGACAAACACGGAACTTCTATTCACAGATGACGTTGTGTGTTGAGCGGGGAGAGAGACGATAGACTTTGCTGTCTATGTTAAGATATAGACTGTTTGGATTGGAGAGTTCTGGTTTGTCAAGTGGAAGACTGACTAAAACCAATTCCTGTCAGGTGTCGAGTTACGATTGGAAGCTCTCTTTTCATTTTCTTTCTTTCATTAGTTCTTCCTCTCTCCCTCCCTCTCTCTCTCTCTCTCTCTCTCTCTCTCGCTCTTTAGCTTCATCACCACAGCAACGCATCTCAAACTTCACACACACACACATACACACACACACACACACACACACACACACACACACGCACGAAACCATTGCCAATCAAATGAGAAGGAAAGGAAAGTGGAAAAGCCAAAAGTTGGTAAAAACTAACTCTAAAATGTGGGGATGGAATAAACCACAAATAAAAAAGATTTGTAAAAAACGGTATTAGTGGTGGTTGTAAAACTAAAAGTATAATTTATTTCAAAGATTTTTTCTCTATTTAAAAAAAAAAAAAACGTTTCCAGAGAGTGACATTTTCTGCAAAAGAGATAAAAATAACCACAATGTAATGATAGAAGGATCAAGCTTGTCAGGAAGGTTCTTACTGTGATCCTAGGCTACGTAAATATGTGGTAAGAGATAATCAATTTCGTGGCTATTTCTCGGGATTCTCTAATTCCTTCCCTCATTATCTTCATTCCACAGCGTTTTGGATTATTGCATTTAGGACAATTATTCGTTTCCTTTGGTCTACATTAGTGGTTTTTCAACCGATGGTTTGCGAAATTATTTTCCATGTCCGCATTAGTGAATTGTCAATGTTGACCTATAATTATGTTACTTTATCCTCCTTGAAACTTTCTTCTGATGTGACTCTCAACTCCAGTATCAAGAAACAAGCGAACCTTTAGCTCTGCCCCGTCTCCATTGATCGATTTTAATAAGTTTTGTTTTATTTGAAAGCTATATGTTCCTATATGTTTACGACACAAAATTAAGCACTAGAATTTTTGTTGTAGATGAGTAGGGAAGATACCGGGTTAACAGTAAAGTTCAATTATGTTGAACCTAGAACAGTTATCAAGTACCTCTTCCTCCAGGGTAAGTCTGAAAGACCATCTATGATAATATGCTACAAACAATGGACGATCCACGAGCCATGCTATGCAATTGTTAAGAACTGAGTTATCAAAATTTAAGATAGGACTCTTGGCATTAAAGAAGGACCCAGCCTGGAAGACTTTCCATTGTGATTGGGCCCGAAACAATTGATAAGGCGCATGAAATAACTCTCCAGACCGACGTATTTTTGGTGAATAGATAGCAGTGGATCTAGGCATCTCTCATGAACGTGTTTACTGTCATTTATTCTTGATCTTCTTGACATGAGGAAAAGTTCCAAGTCGGTGCCCAAATATGTGCATGTAAACCAGAATCATGAAAGGGTACTTACTCCTAGTGACGTTTTGAACCATTTTGAACAGAATTCTACTAATTTTATTCCACGTTTGGTTAGCATGAAACATTGGTCCCTTTGTATGATCCAGAGACAAAAGAACAAACAAAATAATGGCGTGTTCCTTGAGGCCAAAAATACTTATGGGCTAAAACGTTTAGTCAATATTCTACTACTGTTTCCTGGAATGTGGATAGGAAAGATATTTGTTAATTATGTACAATAATTTAAGCACATGATCGGTTCTTACTATATTATACTGTACTAGATTAACTTCATACGAAGCTGAATAAGAAACGCCTCGGAAAATTGTCCCGGAAAGTTGTTTACATTCATGACAATGCATCCCCTGAAACGAGAAATGCTACAGTGGACAAGTGTGCTACAATAGAGCTTGAAATCTTGGCTCACCCACCCTATTGACCTGACCTTAACAGATCTGAATTTCAACTACTACAAAACTTAAGAAAAAGATACTTGAAGGAATATAAATTCAGCAACACTTCTGAAATAATTGCAGCTATTAATGCATAGTTTGAAACCCAACCAAAATTATGTTTTGAAAGGATTAAGTAAACTGCAGGACCGAGGCAAAAATACATCGAATTAAAAGGAAAGTATATTGTATAGATTCACATAAATGTTTGACTTATTTTTCTTAGGAAAGCTAAAGGCTTCTCAGGATTCCCCTCGTAACTTCCAGACGAAGCAGGGAGACTAGGAAGCATCATGCAGCGAACGTGGAATCATCTGTGGGACACATGCATACCCACAAGTGTAAATAGACTGTTGTCTGGAGATTGTAGATACTAAACGGCATAGTGCGTACAACAGAACACTAGGTATCAGGAAAACATGTTGGTGGGAGCCAGACCATCACACCAAGGTCCCAAAGCGCCTGAGGTTTATACTCTACCACGGAGTCGCCACTGGATCATATTAAGGAAAGTGAAGAAATAAGTTGTAGAAACCTTGTATGTCGAGCGTGAAGAACCTTGTACGTCGAGCGATAGACAAAGAAATACTGTCTAAGGGATCTAGATGTCAGAAAGAATGTAAATCATGTTGATAGCACTTCTCATGCAACTGTGTATAGGAAATATACACTATACAACAGGTAAAAACAAAATGGTGACCTATGTCAAGCACAATCTCACAATCACAGCCTGGAGAGGGGTTTGTTCCGTACTGGTAACAGCGGGAAGGAGTAGGGCAGGAGCAACTGTCTATAGGTTAATGACGTCAAGGGTGATATATCTAGGAGTTACGTAAAATGGGGTTGTTGTATATGTTTCTCCTATCCAATCATGCTTTCGTATTCTCTGATAATCTGTCCGAATGTTTTACTTTTTGTATGCTATAGTCGTACGAATACATTCTCTGTCCGAACGTTCTTTACATACATCCACCTCTCACCAAAAGTATTCTGATAAAAGCTCGCATATACTGAGGCTGCATAGCATGAGATCCCTAACTGGTATTGAATACGGACAACGCATGGCTTATAGCGATTTAAGTAGAAATCCTACGGTGTCTGTATATAACTGTTAATTCCATCCAGTCAGGACTGCATTTTTTCTCACTGTACGTGTTGCAGTTTGAACATTCAATCCATGAATCGAGGAGATTTTTGAACATGCAGCAGAAATCTCGCATTGAGTCCTTTATTTTAACTTTTCAGAAGCAATACAGTAGATTAAGTACGATAGTTGTGTGATTACAAAATTTCTAACCGAAAAATAAAAATACAGTTGTGAATCTAAAATTTGTCATTCTTGCAATAATACTTTCAATAATAAATATTGTTAATCACAAACAGAAGAATAAAACATCTAAAAGGCATATAGTGCTATTGTACTTTCCTGATTCTCAACATTTGTCCTGTATTTCCCGGTCCGCGACTGTTGAAGGACAGGTTGAACACTTTCGGTTCCATGACATAACGACAATGCACTTAAAACTACACATTTTATCTCGCTTTACATGCACGCAAATACCCATAAATATCAAAATCATCAAGACACTTTTATTGATTACCTAATAGAGAAACTTGATTGCATAATAAACGCCCACACACATACAGTCGTACGTTAATACTGTTATATAATTCGTTAGAGGCAAAATACGTTAAGTAAATGTGAATAAATTCACCTTTGATCTTTACACGCCTCCGTTGATTGGAATCTGCCTTTGGCGTAGCCTTCTGTGTTAATAAGGTCTAAGAGTACTGACGTCACGATGAGTACTGGCACGTAATACATTTACATTCATCCCACAGTTTTACAGATCTCCATATTTAGTGTATCCCGGAAACAACGGACACAATCTGGAGCAGTCAATTCAATTTGAAAGTTTTGATGTTAAACTAAAAAATGTTGACTTTACTGTATTATAGTGCATATTTTAAGTTTGAAAATCATGACTTTTAAGCTGAGATTGTTGTATATTTACCGTATAGTGTATCTGGTATTTTATAGTGCCAGATTAGTTACTGTGCTTGATTAAAAATACAGTGGTAGAACCAATCCTTCATTTTAATTGGAATTAAATTAAATTTTCCTTTTAAGAGTACATACTAGCAAAATATAGAAAACGCGGAAATAAAATTTTCTTGTAAATAGGTGTATGAAAGGAACTGGAACAAGATGTAAACACTTTGTCATACATCACGTCTATAAAATTTGTCCTATGTGCTAATGATAGTTTTGCTTACACAACGAGTGATCTTTATTTGGAAACCTGTCACAGATATATTTCTTTCTCTCTTCCTAAATTTTCGAATTTGTTCTGGAAATATATCTATATTTATATCTATATCTATATCTATCTATCTATCTATCTATCTATATATATATATATATATATATATATATATATATATATATATATATATATATATACACTCGTGCTCATAAATTAAGGATAATGCGGATACATGGGGAAACAACGCTCTGGTGGGCGGTTTCGGTTGGAAATCACCTCGGGGTATGACCATGTGGTGCATTTGACCATTCGGTGAGGTGCATGCGGTGCGGTAGTCGCACGGTGGCGCTGGCAGCAGTCCAAATACTTAGAGGTGTGTTGGTGCATGTCAGAGTACGGTGCAGCGTGTAAGTGTGCAGATGTTGTCAGACGTGCTAATGGTGACTGTGTGTTGAAAATGGCTCAAAGAACACATATTGATGACGTTATGAGGGGTAGAATAATAGGGCGACTTGAGGAAGGTCAAACACAGCAAGTCGTACCACGGGCCCTCCGTGTACCACAAAGTGTGATCTCAAGATTATGGCAACGATTCCAGCAGACAGGAAACGTGTCCAGGCGCTACAGTACGGGACGTCCACAGTGTACAATACCACAAGAAGACCGATATCCCACCATCAGTGCCTGCAGACGGTCACGGAGTACAGCAGGTAGCCTTGCTCGGGACCTTGCCACAGCCACTGGAACAGTTGTCTCCCGACACACAGTCTACAGACGACTGAACAGGCATAGTTTATTCGCTCGGAGACCTGCAAGGTGCATTCCACTGACTCCTGTTCACAGGAGAGCCCGTAAAACCTGGTATCAGAAACACAGTACATGATCAATGGAACAGTGGTCCCAGTTTATGTTCACGGACGAGTCCAGGTATAGTCTGAACAGTGATTCTCGCCGGGTTATCATCTGGCGTGAACCAGGAACCAGATACCAACCCCATAATGTCCTTGAAAGGGACCTGTATGGAGGTAGTGGTTTGATGGTGTGGGGTGGGATTATGATTGGTTCACGTACACCCCTGCATGTCTTTGACAGAGGAACTGTAACAGGTCAGGTGTATCGGGACGTCATTTTGCATCAGTACATTCGCCTTTTCAGGGGTGCAGTGGGTCCCACCTTCCTCCTGATGGATGATAACGCAGAGCCCCACCGAGCTGCCATCATGAAGGAGTACCGTGAAACAGAAGATATCAGGCGAATGGAGTGGCCTGCCTGTTCTCCAGACCTAAACCCCATCGAGCATGTCTGGGATGCTCTCGGTCGACGTATCGCTGCACGTCTTCAAACCCCTAGGACACTTCAGGAACTCCGACAGGCACTGGTGCAAGAATGGAAGCTATACCTCAGGAGCTGCTCGACCACCTGATCCAGAGTATGCCAACCCGTTGTGCGGCCTGTGTACGTGTGCATGGTGATCAAATCCCATATTGACGTCGGGGTACATGCGCAGAAAACAGTGGCGTTGTGTAGCACATGTGTTTCTCAACTTATCACCAATACCGTGGGTACTGTGGATACCGTGGATATCACCAATACCGTGGTATCGATTTGTTTCGTTTGTTCGTATGTTGTGTTCACTATGTGCCTATGCTATTAGCGCCAGTTTTGTGTAGTGCCACGTTGTGTAGTACCACAATCTGCAATTATCCTTAATTTTTGAGCATGAGTGTATATATATATATATATATATATATATATATATATATATATATATATATATATATATATATATATATGTGTGTGTGTGTGTGTGTGAGTGTGTGTGTATAATGCACATAGCTTTGCCATTCTCACAGGCATTATCTACATCTGCTAAGATCTTCGATAATCTTTAACGACGCCGAACAATAAAATAATCAGAAGATAGACGACACACAAGCTAAGTCTGGAGTCATGGACACGACTTAAGTCTAATAGTATTTTGTGATTAATGACGTATTCACTAAGTAGAACAAAAATGGGATAGAAACATCTTTATTATTAAAATTCCAAAAGTTATATGAGAATAAAAATTAGACAGAACTATCAGATAAGTTGGGATCTCTGAGGAGGAAGTCCGGAATCCCTAGACCTACCTTCTGCGTACGTCTTATAACGACTCTATAGAAAAGCGTCGTCAACCTGGTTCGTCTTGTAAAATATCAGTTACGAAGCGATAATTACTTTTCTTTATGCAAAAATCAACTCAGATATTCAAAGATTATTAGTCTCACCTTTATTGCTTGATATGTCTTAAATATTCTTTTTAAGAACGTAAAATACATAAATTCACTTGACTAGGTCAACACATAACAGGTACATAGCCACAACTATCCCATAATAATCTCTTACATATATTAAAAACATTCTTCTTTTCTGTTAATTTAAAATGAACATTCTACTAAGTATATTACATATTTATGAACACTTTTTGCCCAAGGTACAGGTTCCAAATTTTTATAACGACTCTATAGAAAAGCGTCGTCAACCTGGTTCGTCTCGTAATATATAAGTTACGAAGCGATAATTACTTTTCTTTATGCAAAAATCAACTCAGATATTCAAAGATTATTAGTCTCACCTTTATTGCTTGATATGTCTTAAATATTCCTTTTTAAAACCGTGAAATACATAAATTCACTTGACTAGGTCAACACATAACATATACATAGCCACAACTATCCCATAATAATCTCTTACATATATTAAAAACATTCTTCTTTTCTGTTAATTTAAAATGAACATTCTACTAAGTATATTACATATTTATGAGCACTTTTTGCCCACGGTACAGGTAAATATTATACAAACTAAAGTATTTCGTTATAGAAAATGTCGCCCGACAAAGGGACTGAATATAAAAGTCATGAGTAGGCTTGGCTTTTATATTCAAGAACCACTGGTCTGATTAGATTAATGTTCGTACATTACATATGTTCTTTATATTTTGATCACACCTCATATATATCTTCATTACTTTTTGGTTAACCCTCATATATATAAAATATTTATTATCATTCACATAAATACATTTACAATAAATCTTTGATTTCATTAATATTTCTCTTTTATTACATTATTATTTATTCTTTATCATTAAAAACATCGTCGCTTAGAAATATAATTAACGAGGGTGAAACACAAATTATCAAGATTACTAGTTTCGATCATTATTACAAACGATGATGTGACAAATAATATTTGTTCTTTTCGGGCGCATTGTATAACAAATAAGTTAGATGTTGCAATTGTAATATATACATAGTAGCACTAAGATGTCCAAAATAAAGAAGAATTTCACTCAAGGTAGTCATTGAATAATTGATTTTATAGAATGGATCTTATTCTTAACATAATCTTTGATAATTAAACACAAATCAATCTGATATAAAATAATTTTTGCCTTTAACTAATTATAAATTGAATTATGATTCTTCACATTAATAAGAAAGAATAAAAATTAAACATAACCTACGTTTGAATAATCAAATAGAAGTAAATAAATTTATTTTACAGAAACAAAAGACACCTTTTTGTTATTAAATAAACACATTTTTCATTATTATTATTATTTTTCATTCTTATTTATTTGAGCATTTCAAATACTTATAACAATCGTTTTCATTATTAATATTAACACAAACTTTAAAACGAAAATTCACAAGAATCTATAACCAACATGGGTTTAACCTAATTTCGTTAACGGTAATCATGTTACATTCGCACTGGCATATGAATCTAATAAAGTGCATTGTACCGCACAATCGTGGTTAGGTTCTACATTAGGTTGTACATGTCTTTCATCGTGATTTGAATTTGGATACGAAGTACCATCTCGTGAACAATGATTATGTCTATACATAGGATTGGTAGTATCTCTAGGATTTCGACATGTATTTCTATTATTTTTGTGTCTACTTCGGTTGATTAGGTTAGGCGGATTCCCTACATAGCCTTGTCTATTTTGTTCATTTTGATTGCTAGAGTATACTCGTCTTAGGTTCGGTTCATTATTATTCACACTTCGGATATTCAAATTCCGAACAGGGACCAAATGATCTGAATTATTCTTATTTTTACCCATTCCTGATTGTGTTAGATTCATAGCATGGTATTGAGTTTCGTAGCATTGTACAAGCATTAATAAATGACTGAAACTCATACACTGTGTGGAAAATAAGATCTGCTGTAATTTAAATGGAAGCAAATTGCGAATCGATGCAATTATTCTTGATTCCGATTGCAAGGGATTAACAACCTTTAATTCATTATAGACATTTACAACAAACTCTACAATAGATTTATGCAATCGAGGATTGAAATGTTGATTTCTAAGAGTGGCATCTCTGTTTGCCAGCAAAAAGTCATTTTCGTAATTCGCGATCAATGCCGCTTTAAATTCCTCATATGTACTAATGTGATCACGTATTGCCTTAAACCATAAGGAACAAGGTGGGAGTAATACATGGGGTATTAATTTCATGTATTGTGATCGGTCGATAGACATTATATTGCATTCGTCTTGGAACTTCTCTAAGAAAGAACTAGCATTTTCATTGCACTTACCACTAAATTTACTCATGGCTTTGATTTCGCTCATCTTGACACTTAACTTTACCTTTCTTTTCTCACTCCTTGTTCTTGTGGTGTGATTGTTCCGGTCTGTAGCGTGCTGTGTCATGATACCATTTATATTTCGTTCATCAGTGATCTTCGGACAATTTTCCTCTAATATAATATCCTCCTCAGATTCCGGCGAAGGCGTATTTATATCCGGTGATTGTGGAAACTCGAAGCGATCACTGCCCAGATTATTGCGATAAATGGTGTCTCTAGCCTGTAACGTTTTAATTTCTTCCTGCATAGTAGCCAACTGGATCTTTTGATGTTTAACGGAAGATTCTATTAACGTTAAATCCTTTTTTACAGCACAGATTTCATGATTTTGATGATCGTGCTTTTCTTGACACTCATCGGCTATCCTTTTTAACTTCTCTTCAAACTGCGAGGATATGTCGTTCATCACCTGGACGATTGTTTGTTTCGTATCGTCTGATTTCAGTTCTATCCGTTCTATTCGTTTACTTAATTCTTCATACTGCTTGCTAGCTTCGTTAAATTTCAGTTCTATCTTCTTTTCCATGGTCTGGTTAGCTTCATAGAACTTCAGTTCTATCTTCTGTTCCATGGTCTGGTTAGCTTCATAGAACTTCTGTTCCATGGTCTGGTTAGCTTCATAGAACTTCTGTTCCATGGTCTGGTTAGCTTCATAGAACTTCTGTTCCATGGTCTGGTTAGCTTCATAGAACTTCTGTTCCATGTTTGTGTTAGATTCATTGAGCTTCTGTTCCATGGTTTGTTTTATCTCAGTCTTCATTTGCATAATTTGTCGCTGCACAGCTAACAAAAGTCGATCCTCAGATGACAAACTTGGTGTTGCACTAATTTCACCTGGATTACTGGTATTAGATTCCTGTTGCACTATTTCACTATCCATTTTTCTTTTGATGACCTTACCGCTTCGTAATACGGTTAAGTTCGTATTCATAAATGGTAATATCCAAGTAAATTCAGCCCTACTTTCCTTCTTCGGGAACTGAATTTTCAAAAGTCCCGGGTTTGGTAAACCAAATTTTTATAACGACTCTATAGAAAAGCGTCGTCAACCTGGTTCGTCTTGTAAAATATCAGTTACGAAGCGATAATTACTTTTCTTTATGCAAAAATCAACTCAGATATTCAAAGATTATTAGTCTCACCTTTATTGCTTGATATGTCTTAAATATTCTTTTTAAGAACGTAAAATACATAAATTCACTTGACTAGGTCAACACATAACAGGTACATAGCCACAACTATCCCATAATAATCTCTTACATATATTAAAAACATTCTTCTTTTCTGTTAATTTAAAATGAACATTCTACTAAGTATATTACATATTTATGAACACTTTTTGCCCAAGGTACAGGTTAATATTATACAAACTAAAGTATTTCGTTATAGTCTCTGTGTAATAATTAATCCATGGATAAAAGTGGATCTGAAAGGTAGGGGGAGGGTAGGTTGCGGCATGATGCCACGCCGTCCCCCTACCTATCTTGGCTCATTGTAATATTTTTTAGGAACTGGGAGGACGCCGTAGATAATTTTTGGAGGTGGGGCGTCCCCCCGCGTTCCCCCTCAGTTATACCCCTGACTTAATCATAAATTTGGGTTGTTTTATTAACCATGTTGTATACTGCCATCTTGTTAGTGTCGTAATGAAAAGATTGATTATTATATACTTCAGTAGCAGTTTCTTGTTAATAGGTGGCTTCATAATTTTTTAATTTAAAGAATTTTATTTCGATTCCTGTCGAAAGCTGCTCATGAGAATATAAATGCATCCATATCAGTTTGTTCAGACCAGTAAGATATATGGATTGGAATGACTCATCTTCAAACATATTTTTCAATAAACACTAAGGTAGAATATACATATGTCCACTGGCGTCGTCAGCTTTTTAAATCTGGGGGAGGGGTCGGATGAATCAAAATCAAAATCATCTTTGCGACAAAATTTATGTATGCACAAAGTAGTATACTTTCTTTAAATATATTTGAATAAAATGTGAGGGAGGACTTGTCCCTTCGTTCCCCCTCTCGCGACGCCCGTGCATGTGCATAAACCACGGTAATGGTCCAGTAAGTCCTTACCCCCCCCTTCCCCGCTTCTTAACTGTACATCTTTTCTACACTTCATTAAGAAAATTATGGTTATCCTAGAAGAGAAATGGTTAATGTACCAAAAAGAAAATGTTTTTACACTACATTTGAACTCTCTTTTCTCACAAAAACAATTTAGTTTTATTTTGCTGAGAATATAGGTGGTGGTACTTAAAAATTATTTGCAGTTGTATCTAGTGTAGAATAATATCAGCTCCATGCTACCTATATATAGTGCTGTGCCGTTTCTTGAAAAATCAGCGCCCGTTGCAAAAGTAGGCCTATACGACGACACACCCGTGCATATGAGTGAGATCGACAGACCAGCCACCAAGCGCCACCATCCTTAGCGCGAAGCGTAAGAAAATCTTAAAAAGTAAACCCTGCTTTTCCTTGATTTTGAGCACTTTTTATTGCCTTTTTTCTTGCCATTTTATATGTATCTTTTCTTTTTTCCTTCCCATTTTGCGCCCTCTTATTTCGGCGTCCAGGGGCCGTTCCCCCGCTCTCCCCTCAAGGCACGCTACTGATATAGTGACTAGTGCTGGTGTATCCCGAACAAACTTTGGACACTCCCAACATAAATTGCTGGGTGCACTCCTGTATGTTTATACTTCAGCAGTTTTATATAACGTATATAATGGTAAGGTAATTGTAGCTTTTATGTCACCCTATAAGCATTTGAAAAAATGAGTTCTGGATAAACTGGAAATTCAGAAGAACTAAGGTTGGATAAGCAAGGCTCTGCTGTGCTGAAAACTCTTTTAGATATTACACAGTCAACCTCTTTCGGGTATGAAGGAATCTTTTATTCAAAATTCGATAGTATTTTTTTTTATAAGGATACCGAACTGACTTTAATAGACCGATCAACAAAGAACGAGGATAGAGGGCAGGCAGACAGCTGAATCTAGTATAGAAAAATCAAAACACAGGAAAGTCTAGGTTGATATTCGTGAGTTGGTTTTAAGAAATCTTTTTACAAAAGTTTTGATCCAATCTCTTCAACACAATGGACCAACAAAAGCGAGAAAAGAAAGAAAGAATTTTAGCTTCTCGGAGTTCAACAACAAAGCCAAAAGAAGATTCTGTTCATGTATTTGTTGTAGTGTGTGGTTGGCAAATGTAAAAAACTCTTCTCGGTTGTTTAATATTACACGCAAACTCCAAGCCAAAGCTAAATATTTGAAGACAGCGTTTGCTCAACAATACACACAAACAATACATACAGAGTTCCAGACGTGCAAGTACGAAGTAAAAGGCATTTTCTACCATCATGTTATATAGGGTGATAAAAAAAGTATGAAAACAAACCAAATAAAATTGAATTGATGTGCAAAATATCAATTCAAGAAAGCAAATACAACATACAAAAGAAAATAAATATATAGACGGATACCTGAGGAACTCAGCAGCTACCCTTAAAGCCGTCATATTGCATCTGAATTAAAATGTTGGAGTGGGAAACATAAACTCAGATAATTTTCTGATATCTCATACGCTCAGAAAGATATCAGTAAAATAATTTTTTACTCTATCTTTTTTATAACAAGATTGTGGTATTAACCATTATACAAGGTACAACAGAAACACCTGACGCTTAGGGGCGTGATGGTTCAGTGGGTCAGTGGGTGTAGGCGAGCGGTCAGAGGCATTGGGCTGACGATCGTGAGGTGAAACCCACTTGGGTTCGTATCCCTGTGAACAACATGGTCAGAATTTAGTTGTCCTCGATATTTCCGTATTCGTATCCCTGTCGTGTTTGGATTATGTACACTCTAAAAACAGTACCCATGATTTTGCACAAGTACCCATGAAATAGAAGGTGCTTCGCTGATGTACCTATGAGAATTCAATGTACCGAAGACTTTAGTGGGTACACACCGCATTTCAGCATCTTACTCATGAATTAGTGGGTACATGGAAGATTTATGGGTACAGTAAATTCGTACCGAAGAATGTACCCATGACAATAAGGTAACATTAACATACGCCATATTGTATGTTATCGGTTGATGTGTTGTTTGTGCATTATTTGAATGAAGATTGGAAAGACTCAAGCAACCAATCAAACGAGTCACATATAAAAGTAAGTGGAATATTCTGTATTTATAATTGTATTTGGATATTGTAAATGAATTAACTTGTCTAAAATGTATATTATATTTCAATAGTCAAATAGTAATTTAAGCGACAGTTCCTTTGAAACAATTTTTGATGGTTAAGCTGATTATAAAATGTAAATTTTAAATCTAGTTTTTTTTAAAACATGCACCACATGCTAATTTTCGTGACTTTATCTGAATAATATTCCAACTTTTCCGTGGGTGCCAAGGAAGATCAAGAGTCATTTATGGAATTGAAAGTGCAAGGTAAGTATTCCACACACAAGCTTACGTGCACCTTGCACTTCACTGGTTTGTATAGGTTGTGTTTATAACTTCTGGTGCTTACGTTCAAGGGAACGTTTACTAAATCCCTGTATCTTGTGCTTGTGCAAGGACTTCGCCGTGTAAGTGTTGTATCACCGATCCAATTTTTGGAAATTTACAGGGTGAATTGGAGATTTTATTTTAGTTTGAGAGGAAGAGTGAGTGAAAGTCAGGTGAGGGGAATAGTGGAAGTTGACTTGGGCCCCGCCTGAGACTCTGTGAGTGGCCCTGAAATAACATTTTTTGCTTTAATACGTTATACTTTTCAAAAGATCAAAAGGGTACTTTTCAGTTTTGGCATCTGTCTTACCCTTTGCGATTAATAGGGATGGCAATGGACTTTCTGGACATCCTGTATATTCATATAACTCACACAGTATATGCATTCGGAAAAAAAAATATTACAGTTTCTTAATAGGTGTCCTTAGTGCTTTCGATTGGTGTATGAATCATCCTCCACTGCGATATATAATCTCCCTCTCTTCCCTTGTTAGCATAACAATGCCATCTGTTACATCTAGCCTCATAATACGTTTCAGAACGTCGTATATTTTACCTTGTATATAATCCTAGTACTGGAAGAAGTGCCTAACTCTATTCGTATGTTTTCGGAGTAAGTGACTTCTGCCTGAACGCCGATGATATTTTCACAAATACAACTTTCGTTAATGGATACTGCTACAAACATGATCGATTAGGTTCCCCTATCACATCACATTCGCAAGCTTTGATTGCATATGTTGTTTCGTTTCCTACATTGACATTACAAAAGGTACATGCACATTATGAAGCAGAAAAATTGTGATTTATTTAATTATAAATGAAGATACAACAAAAGTGATCACAACCGTATATTTGTGAAAGAATTTACTTCCAGAAAATACCATATCTTATAGTTCATATTTGACACCCAAGTCCAAAATCGGAATTTTCAAAAGAGGACCCATCTATTTTCTCATCTTTGACCTCTGCCCTATATCACATTGACAGTTTAAATCCAAATTAAACTACTTGCTGAGCAACGTTTATTGTAAAAAATATTCACGTGTAACAGTTTCGCCAATTATTCACTTGGCTTCATCAGACACATTATTTTGATGTGATGATGTCTGGTGAAGCCAAGTGGGTAGTTGGCGAAATTGTTACACGTGAATTTTTTTTTTTTTTTTTTTTTACAATAAATCTGTTGTTTTGCTCAGCAAGTAGTTTAATTTGGATTTAAATCTACTAAAGTAAAGCTTGTATAATGGAAAATATCACATTGATAGGTTTGGATTTCATATTTTCAATACTTTTCCAACTTTATTTGGATATTTAAACATTTTTGGACCAACCTCCTCTACAATGTAGGTAAGTACGTAATTATTCAAAAACTTCCTGAACAATAACTGGTCTGAAGTGATCACAATTATCTACCTAGGCACATGTAAAACAATATTTTATATTAAAATTTTACATTATTAAAATAATTTTTATCGACAAAATTGTAGCGCTCTGAATCATTAAAAGTAAACTCTTGTGAAAGCAGTAAATAGGATCACGAGGGATTTACTAATCAATAGAGCAACCCAAAAGCATAAGAGCAATTTACACATATGGTTGGTACCTTGAACATGGTTGTGGCTGTTTAATGGTCCAGAAGAAACTAATTTTAAAAGCATAATAAAGCATAATTTTAGAAAATAAAGCATAAAGCATAATTTAAAATATATAGCACAATTCTTTTAAAAAATTCTCTTTAACTACAAGTTTAACATACTGTATTAATACTTTTAAAAACCAATATTTACAAAACAAAAGCATTGAGAACAACAACACAACAATGAAAAGCTTATTTTTATTTCTGTAAACTTTTCGGTATAATCTTTTGATGTGGAGAAAAGAAAAAAGGAGAAGAAGAAAACTTCCGCCAACAATGAATAATACACAAGAACTCCACACTATATTGTTTTGTGTACCTCTTGAACTTGAGCATCTTGTGTACTTTTTGGTGACATCTTTTACTGTCCGTTTCTGTATATATGCACCTCTAAGGCGCACACACTGGTGATAAAAAAAAACTGACTCGAGTAAAGCATCTCTTTACAGTACATTAAGTAGAAAGTTCATTAAATATGAAAGAAACTGTTGCATAAAATATCAATCAAGAGATCAAAATATTAGAATATTTAATGTATAGTAAATATTACACCGCCAAGAAGACTGAGAATGGAATAGAAAAAAGTCGTAAGAAATAGGAGCCTCATTTCGATCGAATCCAGAATATCTATAGAATGAAGAGAGTACGCGAAAGTTAATTACAATCCGCTTGATAGTAATTACTTGTAATTTCAATGAATAATAATTCGTAATGAGCAGTAGCATCTATGTATGTGCAATACTCTAAACCGTGGAAGCATTCATACAGTATTGTAAACATTGAAGTATTAATTTGGTATTATAAACAGTGAAAATATGAGACCAATTAAACAATGGAAGCATCAGTACATAATTAAAAATAATCGGAAGTATTAAATCCTTACAAATGACACAGTCATATAAAAATTTTAAATAGTTGAGATATTAATTAGTGTTACCCATGAGACGGGAAAAAAATGTAAAATCTATTTCTCGTTTCGTTTCCGAGCAATACATAGAATTACATACAGCAATAAATATCAATACTATGTCTGTCAATATGAGATTGAAGATAAAATTTTGCAAAAAAAGTTTATACTATAAGACATCTAGGAGTAATGTGTAATAGTTCCTTACGGTTTAATGCACACGTGACGAAGCGAAGAATACGATTGGTTATCTGTTCAATCAATTAACGTGGGTTCCTGTCACCACGGCATGGCGCGTCCTCAGGTTGCGGATCGAGGAGAAGGCCTCTAGATATAGAGGTTAGCTGCGAATATACTGAATAAGCAGTCGCGGACAGACGACTAGGAGTGGTCCTCCAGCTTGGGGGTTTGGGTAAGGCTAACACCCTCATCCTTTAAAAAAAGGTACTTGTTCAGAAACATTCACAAAAGCCTCGGACAAGGACTGATAACTTGGAACGACATCAGCAAAAGAAAATGGACATGAGATTTGGAACATGGAATATTAGAAGTCTTTATAGGGCAGGCGCGTTAAAATCTGTAACGAGTGAGTTAGAGAAATACAGGATGGACTTAGTAGGAGTTCAGGAAGTTAGGTGGGAAGGAAATGGATCTGAGAATTCCGGAAATTTTACGTTCTTTTACGGGGAAGGAAATAAAAATCACCAGTTAGGAACAGGGTTTTTCGTTCACAAACGAATATTACCAGCAATTAAACGGGTTGAATTTGTTACTGACAGACTTTCTTTTATTACTCTTAAGGGACGGTGGTGTGATATTATTGTTTTAAATGTACATGCTCCAACTGAAGATAAGGGTGACGATATAAAAGATAGTTTTTACGAAGAAGTGGAACGGATATTTGACCAACTCCCGCGATACCATATGAAGATTCTATTAGGGGATTTCAATGCGAAGGTAGGACGAGAGGATATTTTCAAACCGATCATAGGAAACGAAAGTTTGCATAAGGAAAGTAATGACAACGGTGTTAGACTCGTGAACTTTGCAACATCCAAAAATCTAATCGTGAAGAGTACAAAATTCCCACATCGCGACGTTCATAAATACACTTGGACATCACCAGACGGAAAAACACATAATCAAATTGATCACGTTTTAGTAGATAGAAGAAGACAATCTAGCATAATTGACGTCCGGTCGTTTAGAGGGGCTGATTGTGACACTGATCACTACCTGGTAGCAGCGATAATACGGGAGAGATTATCGTTGAATAAAGGTAATACTCAATGTTCGAAAACGGAGAGATTTAATTTAAAGAAATTAGAAGAGAGCCAGGTAAGAGAGGAATACCAGATTGAAGTTTCGAATAGATTCTCGGTTTTAGAAGACTCGGAGTGCACTAGTGTTGAGGATACTTGGATTGAAATTAGAGATAGCATTAAAAGTTCAGCAATAGAAAAACTGGGACACGCGGAAATACGTAGGAACAAACCATGGTTCGACCAAGAATGCATTAAACTAGTAGAGAAGAGAAAACAGGCAAAATTACGGTGGCTACAAAATCCGAATGAAATAACTACACAAAATTTCGCAGATATCAGGCGGGAAACTTCCAAAACTTTTAGAACAAAGAAACGGGATTTTTTGAAAGCTAAAATTAAGGAACTTGAAGATAATAGTAAAAATAAAAATATTCGGGACATGTATAAGGGGATCAGCGAATTTAAGAAAGGCTATCAACCTCGTGCTTATATATTAAAGAAATCTGACGGAACAGTTCTCACTGATACGGATAGCCTCTTAAATAGATGGAAAGATTTCTTTGACGATTTGCTGAACACGCAGCCAAAAACTAATGTGCGTGGAGAAAAGGAGATACACACCGCAGAACCGTATATTCCAGAACCCAATCGAACAGAAGTGGAAGCCGCTATAAAGAAATTAAAGAAACACAAATCTCCGGGTGTAGATGAAATTCCGGCTGAGTTAATTTTAGCTGGAGGCGAAAAATTGTGGAACAAGATACACAAACTCATTCTCCTTATCTGGAACAAGGAAGAATTGCCACAAGAGTGGAAAGAGTCAATCATTGTTCCAATTCACAAGAAAGGCGACAAAACTGACTGTAATAATTATCGAGGCATTTCTCTTCTGTCAACATCCTATAAAATCCTTTCAAATATTCTGTTAGCAAGATTGACCCCATACGCAGATGAAATTATTGGAGATTATCAGTGCGGATTTAGACGAACTCGATCAACTATCGACCAAATATTTACCATTCGCCAAATACTCGAAAAGAAGTGGGAATACAATACCCCGGTACATCAACTATTTATTGATTTTAGAAAGGCTTACGACTCAATTAGGAGAGAAACATTATACAACGTTCTTACAGAGCTTGGAATACCGAGAAAGCTAATTAGATTAATTAAGATATGTTTAAGTGAATCCCAAAGTAAAGTCCGGGTAGGAAAATTTTTGTCCACGAGCTTCCACGTCGAAAATGGCCTGAAACAAGGAGATGCGTTGTCGCCATTATTATTTAACTTTGTGCTGGAATACGCCATAAGGAAAATCAAAGATAGCAACCAGGGCCTAGAGTTGAACGGCATTCACCAGGTTATGGCATATGCTGATGATGTAAATTTAATAGGGGATGATAGGAGAACAGTAGAAATAAATGCAGAGATATTATTAAACGCTTGCAGGGACATGGGTTTAGAAGTAAATGCAGAGAAAACTAAATACATGGAAGTGCGTCGGGACCGTAATACGGCAAATTGTGGAGGCGTTAAAATATTAAATAATACTTTTGATAAAGTGGATGCTTTCAAATATTTAGGATCAATATTAACAGACGAAAATCATATTCACGAAGAAATTAAATGTCGACTAAAAGCAGGGAATTCGTGTTACTATTCGGTTCAAAATCTCTTGTCGTCGCGAATTCTGTCGAGGAATTTGAAGCTTAAAATATATAAAACGATAATCATGCCTGTTGTTCTGTATGGTTGCGAAACATGGTCGCTTACTCTGAGGGAAGAACATAGACTGAAAGTATTTGAGAACAGGATCCTGAGAAGAATATTCGGACCCAAGAGGAACGAGAATGGGGAATGGCAGAAGCTTCATAACGAGGAACTACATAGTTTATACGGTTTACCCAACATTGTTAGGGTCGTCAAGTCTAGGAGGCTTAGGTGGGCAGGTCATGTAGCTAGAATGGAAGAAAGGAGAAACGCTTTCAAAGTCTTGACTGGTAGACCCATAGGAAAACGACCATTAGGAAGACCTAGGCGCAGATGGGAGGATAATATTAAGATGGATCTCGCAGAGATAGGAATACAAAGTAGAAACTGGATCCAATTAGCTAAGGATAGAAGTCAGTGGAGAGCTTTTGTGAACGCGGCACTGAACCTCCGGGTTCCATAGGCCATAGAGTTAGTTAGTTAGTTAGTTAGTAAATATTACACAGTATATACGATTAATATAAAACAATGGTTGAAATTAATAGTAAAGCATAATTTGAAAAAAAATAAAGCATAATTAAACAAAAAATAAAGCATAATGTGGGTTGCTCTACTAATAAACTTTTTGCAGTAAGGAAAATTATATATACGTTTATCATAGACAACCAACAATACTTTGCTGTTGTACAGGTTGCATAGAAGCTAGGGATCTAATGGATTTTATACGATACAGTATGTTAAAGCAGGGATGCAAATAGCCACTCGCCCACTCGCCCGGGACTAGTGAATTTTTGTTGCTTATTTGCATCTCTGTGTTAAAGGCATTGTTACCGATTACTGTATTTGCAGAATAACTCCATTAACAAACTCGGACAAAATAAGCGCTCTATTTATTTATTTATTTATTTATTTGTCAACACAACAGGCATAAACCGAATTATAGTGTTGGTGTATTACAAAATAAATTTACAATAGTTTTCTAAAATATGTATACAGTTCATATTACATATAAAAATTTCTTTGTGTTCGACACATATCTTATTATAAGAAGAACATATTCTCCAGATTGGTGACTTCAGTAACACGTTGGCCCTTACTTTCTTGCAATAGAACAGCCCAGATATTAGCAAGAGTTTTAGTGTCGGCATATGAAAATTTAGTGTCAACATCAGATCCGTACAATTAAACTCGTTTTGTACTATTTTATGGAGAAAAATCAGGTCTATCACGTTTTGCCTTTGTTCAAGTGTAGGGATTCAGAAGTTGTCTATTTATGTTACCGGTATATAGTTTTCATAAGATGGATAGATTCCAGTTTTCTTGTTTATCAAGTATTTGATAAATTTAGATTGGACTTTTTTCCAGTTGGTATTGGTATTGCTGTTGCGATGGGATCCAGATTACTGCAGCATATTCCAGTTTTGATCGGATACAGAATCTGGCTATCTATTGCAAGAAAACGGAATTTAAGAATTGCTTTTCGTTCAAGAGTTAATGTAAAGTAACTGGCAGACGTTCGTACTAATAAGAGGACAATCTTATCAGTCCTAGTAATCCTAATAATTACCTTAATGACCTCAAATCTTTACAGTTGTGAAGTCTCCTATTGTAATATACGAGGGGGGGGGCAAAAGAAACAGGATAGAAAGGGTGCCGCCGTTCCCAGGTGTAGTAGAGGGTTCTCCTGCTAGATGGGTCTAGTAGAGACTTTCCCAAATCAATTGGCCAAGCGGCATCTGCGTATGAGGTTAAAGTTTGAACGTATTATTGTTTTTCGCAACTGTTCTCGTTTGCCACCTGTGAAATCGTTACGGCAGATTCAAAGGCACAAAGAGTGTTTTCGAAATTTTGCTTCCTACTTGGAAAATCGGAAACGAAAACTTACCAAATGCTTCAACAAACTACAAACACCACACTATGCACACATCAATGCAATACATACTATGAACAGCACACAATTTTTTGAGTACTTTTGACGCTTTAAGTTTGGTGAGATTAGTGTTGAAGATCATGCTCGTTCTGAGTGCTTTCCATCACCTCGAAACGACGAAAACATTGAAAATATCTACCAAAACATCATCGAGGATCGTCGTTTCATGATCGATGATATTTCAAAACGGACAGGAGTGAGTTGGAACTCGTGCTAGCGTGAGATTTTGTAAATGAGACGTGTTGCCGCTAAGTTAGTTTCTCGGTTGCTCACGGGATCAAACACATTAGTCTGAATTTGAGCCAGGACTTGAAAAATCAGACTGAAAGTGATTCAAACTTTTTGACCAACGTGATGACAGTTTCCGAGAATTAAACAAAATCTAAAGGGAAAGTGTTTTGATGATATAGAAGCTATAAAATGAACTTCGCACAGCGCACTGGACGATATAAAACTTGAAGGTGATTTAAACAGTGGGAAAGAAGGCTGAAGAAATTAATCGCATTTAATGGAGAATACTTTGAAGGAGACTGAAAGAATTTTGTATTTTTTAGAACAAAAGTGCGGTTTCTTTTGGACTGCCCCTTGTGTGTTCGTGTTCGTTTGTTACCATCTGATATGTTATACTAAATAGAATTAATGAAGTTGGGGCCGTGGTGGCTCAGTGGTAGAGCGTTCACCTCTGGTGCTAGGTGTCTCGGGTTCAAACCCTGCTCCCGCAAAGTGGACTTTGTGGTGGACAAACACCGTGTGCGTGGGTTTTCTCGGGGTTCTCCCGTTTCCTCCCACTTTCTTCATTCCACCACTTCATTCATATCTCATCATCACCGTCTACGGAACCAAAAATTGGAAATCACATTTGTGCATGCCACTACTGGAATTCCTTACACATACAGTCAAGAAAGTTTATTGAGCATGGTATGTTAGTAATATGTAATATTGGTAGCGACTAAAAATAGGTGCCATTGTCTGTTCCCTCCTATTCTTGAGTTAAAAAGTGATTGTATATTTGCTTAGGTGGCTAACATAAATAGTAAAATAGTACTAAATTTACGCAAACTTATATGATCATATTATAATATCAATTTTACTAACATCAAAATTACTACAAAGGCACTAGAGGAAATTTTACGGCACACTTTAAATATCGTTATCCAGCGAACTAGGTATGTATCATTTAAATAATGTTTAAAAAAATTTGGTTGCAACATAGAAAATCGAATGATCATAAAACTCGGTTAATTTAAACTCTGGACAAGACAGTATAGGGTATCACGTGAAATATGTGAATAGGATATGTATAACAACTGTTAAAGCCACCGTTACTTGCTAAATTGCTAATGGATTTACTTCATTAACGAACACGACCGAGGTAATTGCTCCAGCTATCCATTGCAAAAACATAAATTCAAAAATTCGCTTACATGCATGAGATATGGGTTATACATACTCACCGTTAAAGTACCGTTATCCGTTAGTACGTTTACGGATTGAATCCACTAAAAACTCTGCTGACGTAATCACTATAGCTATCTATTGAAAAAGCAATTAAAAATCTCTTATATGTATGAATATGACTATAAATAGTCACCGTTAAAGTTGCCGTTATCCGTTAGTACATTAACGGATTGAATCCATTAAAAACTCTGCTGAGATAATCATTATAGCTATCTATAGAAAAACCAATTAAAAATATCTTATATATATGAATATGGCTATAGATAGTCACCGTTGAAGTTGTCGTTATCCGTAAAGTAATTAACAGATTGACTCCATTAGCGAATACAGTCGAGGTAATTGTACTAGCATGTGTTGCAAAATAAATAAATAAATAAATAAAAACTCGCATGTATGAATATGAGCTATAGATCACCTTTAAAGTGATCGTTATCCGTTAAATGTTAACGGATTGACTTCAGTAAAAAACTTACCTGTGATAATCATTCTAGTTATCTATCCAAAACACAACAGGAACCAAAAATTTACTTACATACAGGGTGTCTCAAAAGTCCCTGACATAGGATAACTCTGTTATTACCAGGGTTACAACACAATGTAAGAGGAGAAGCCGTCTCCAAATATGATATTTTCAATCTAAAGTAAAGGAATTCTTTAAATCGGACAAGCCGTTTCGGCTGTAAACTCTTTATGCGTCCAATGTTAAATGAAAGTGCAACGTTGCCATTTACCTGGATCCACAACATAAATGAATGAAGTGACTGTCTTTTACGCTAACGTGTCGATGACCAGCACCCATTTAAACATGCTTCCATTCACCATACTCTTACAAAATTTATTCATCTCTCGGTAAATGGCAACGTTGCATTTTCATTTAACAGTGGTCGCATAAAGAGTGTACAAATCAAGCGGCTCGTCCGGTTAAAAAAAAAAAAAAAAAAAAACTCCTTCACTTTCGACTGAAAACACCCTATCTGGAGACGGTTCGTCTCTTATCTTTTGTTATAACTCTGATGATAACGGAGTTACCCTTTGTGAGGGGAATTTTGAGACTCTCTGTATATGGGATATGAGCTACAGTTAGTCATCGCTAATGTAACCTCGATCCGTTAATATGCGAACAGATTGACTCTACACACAAACTCACTCGTGGCAATCGCTCTAGCTATATATTGCAAACAAGAGCAGAATTAAAATTTAGCATCTATTCAAGAGTTATCGTGTGGAAGAACAGACGGACGGACTATTAACTCAATCTTTTGTGTCTCACTGCGTAATTCTAATAATTGGTTCAGGACGTGCAGGCGTGTACTTAAAACTTTTGTTAGGAATGCTCCAGTTTTTTGGAGGAGGATCAAATACTACGTCTATATAGTATTAAAGCGGTCGGTGTTATTCTACACTGGAAAAGACGATAAGTAATTGTTAAGTACTACTACGTTCGTATTTCTCAGAAAAAAATATAGAATGTGATGGGTTTTGTAAGAAACGTAGAATACCAATGAAGTGTAAGATCAAATCTTTAGGCTGTATTATAGTAGCGCAATTTCAGACTTTACCAACATTGTCCACGACATAAAGAGTTTCACTTTTCTTTCTTTTCTTTTCTTTCTTTCTTTTCTTTTTCTTTTTTTTTTTTGTATTTTAGTCCTATAATTTATTAAACGCATATGATTCCCTCAAACTTCCCTGCCCTCCCGAAATAACGCCCTGTCACATAAATAATTTCTCTGTTAAACAAATATAGTTTTATTTAAAAAGTTGAGTTACGGAATTTGGGAAAAGCCGGGTTTCTAACCCACTGGTGTAATTGTGAAGCAGGGCGCAATAGTGATTTAACCAACGTCCACATTTCTAAGTTCACAACATAAATAGTAAACAAAAAATACCAAATGAATCTTAATTTCTAGTACAAATCTATAGTGCAGCGTACAAGTTGAGAATTTCGTTGTACTAGCTTCAAAATGCAAGCTCTGAAAAAAAAACTTTCAGTAGAGAATGGAAAAACTTTAAGCATGTATTTCGCATTGTTGAGTAAGTCACTACTGGACTTAGATCAACAATTTTATTTTAAGTTGTTTCGAAAAGAGAAAAAACAATTATAAACATATCTGTAATTCAGTGTCCCAGAATCAGGTTCTATCATTGATCTGATTCCTCTATTGCAGTGATCGCCAAACTGTCGATGGCGAGCTACTAGTAGCTCGCTTGGACATTTTTGGTAGATCGCGTTAACGTTCCGGTTGGTTAACCTTGATTCCTTCACTGAGCTGAAGCTAACGACAGGGAGCGCTGACAACTGCGTTTCTTCCGCGCAAGTGCCATTGTCAGTCTCATCTCACAAAATCTTTAAGTTTTACGTCCCACGTTTATATCGACTTGGCTAAAGGAGACGGTGGTGATAAGGAATGAAAGAAATGGTGGAAAGAAGACAGTGGGAGGAAAAGAGATAACTTCGAGAAAACCCACGCACACAAAGTTCAATTGGCGCAAGCTGGGATCGAACCAGGATGCGATATAGCACAGCTGAACACTCTACCACTGAGCCCCGCGGCCCATGCCTCACCTCACAGTTGATTGTATACACGTGCGGTTGTGCACGTTATGCTTTTCATGTGTATATTACACATTTGCTAACTTGAACAGTTTGATTTCATATGGGGACCGCGGTGGCTCAGTGGTAGAGCGTTCACCTCTGGTGCTTGGGGTCTCGGGTTCGATCCGAGTCCCTGCCAAGTGAACTTTGTGGTGGACAAACACCGTGTGCGTGGGTTTTCTCGGGGTTCTCTCGTTTCCTCCCACTTTATTCATTCCACCATTTAATTCATTACTCATGATCACCGTCTCCTTTAGCCTAGCCGGCATAATCATGGGACGTAAAACTCAATGATTTCATTTCAATGATTTTTCTTTTGATTTCATATATACTAGAAATGTAAGTTTATAGGCAATAAACAATGTAAGATATATATATATATATATATATATATATATATATATTAAAAAAGTTAGTAGTTCTCTTGATTGGTAGCTGTCAGTAGGATTTGAAAACGGTACTATAGCTCAAATGGTTCATAAGTTAGGAGACTACTGGGTTAGAGTGTCTACTGTAGTTTCACACTGTGAAACGAAATTCACTTCTTTATATCAAAAGTTAGTGATGTAAATGAATGAAATCTAGGTCTGCTTCTAAAGATATAGAATCTCAATTGGTTAATAAATAATAATAATAATAATAATAATAATAATAATAATAATAATAATAACAATAACAATAATAATAATACACGGTAAATATCTGAGACTATGCGCCATGCTAATCTTAATAATTAAACAGTCACGCTAATAAATAGCATTACTTACGTTATTGCTTAAATGAATAATGGAAGTTTTTTTATAACTGGATAAATATGGTAGGGAGCTTGGTGTGGTTGGTGGAAAAGGTTACGAAAAGGATGTTAAACGAAAAATATTGCAGTTTATAATAAAACACCTTGCCAAAGCCCAAAGGATCAATCGGAATATAATAATAATAATAATAATAATAATAATAATAATAATAATAATAATCGAAATGAAATGAATGACTAATACGAGACACAAGAAGCGATAGCTCAGAGAACATTAGTAAGCTCTGCATCTCAAAAATACATCATTATGCGAGATCTGAGTATTCCGGACAGTACAAAAGGAATGTGCCAAATACTCAGAGAAACTATACATTTTTCAGAATAGGTCATGCTCGTGACTAGGAATGCCTTTGATAGGGTATCAATCCAGGAGCACCTCATATCTCTGAATTAGTTTGCGAAAATGTATTCTAAGTTCTTAAAAGAAGTTTTACAGAGAATTAAACACTATTTGGTATTAAGTCATATTCCGCACCGTGTTCCTGAAAAACGGAACCTACTACTAAGGACAGGAGCTTTAACTGTATTAAAGTACGCTCTGCATCACGACTCGGGATTGATTAGTATGGAAAATTAGATTTCTGAGTTTTAGGCACCTATGATCATATTAGCCCGTCACGTGAGAGGGCTGACGTCCCTCACCGATCACGTTATCAGAAGAAAACTAAAAGAAGAAATGATTGGGACAGGAAGGAAGCGGCCTGGGATTCGTATGCTAGATACTATCCCGGCATCTACCTGGTGAAAATGAGGAAAACTCAGGTGCATTTCAGTCAGGATGGCTGGCCAAAAAGAAGCTTTCACATTTTTCCGACTGACTGTTTCCACCGGAAAACCAACCCTTGACCGCAATCACCAAAAGGACTGGGATTGAATCAGATGACGTTGGCGGAAGCACAGATTATCGTTCAAGACCAACTCTATCTTATTGGAGGCAATAGGCCTTTCCCCTTTACACTATTTAGTCTCAAAGATGGATCATAGGGTTGCATGTAACCGGCCGCGGCTCAGAATTAAACCTGACAGCGAAAATAAGTTTGCAAGAAGGTTCAAGTTAGTTTTGGCGGCTCCTGACTTTTTCTACTCAAGCCATGACAGTTTGCGATGAACAACATCGTTTGCATAAGATTTTTTTTTACGAGTTTTCCTTCTCCCAATATTTTCATCCCAGTACTTATTACCCGCTTTATATAAAACATCACATAGAACCACAGATCTTTAAATTGAAGATTTACATGTGTTTTGAATATTAACATCAGTACTACAAACTACATTGTTACACGAAAGCATCCTCCAATTCTAAGCAACCTATTTTGAAAAGAGGATATTTCCTTACTTAAATACAATATATTCCAAAAGTCATTCTTTTGCTTTAATAATAAAAGAACACAGTTTCACATAAAAACACATGTGTCTCACATACAAAGGATAATGAATGAATATACACAATAAAGACAATTATATAAACGGCATTAACATTTAAAATTGCCAGAATTTCTGTTTTTAAGAGAACAAAAACAAAAGGTGGTGAGTTAGTGCGTATCTCAGATGCTCATTTACATGTTAAAAAAGAATGCGCCAGAAGAACATAAAATCTCTCTTTACAATGCTTCTCTGCCCTCCACCGCCAGGTACAAGCACCATCAACAACAGAGAAACCTGCGAGAAGTTTCACATTCTTTACATTTCCAGTTTAAATTATGGACTTTTGTGTTCTGTTGGACGTTCTCGTCTGAAAAATGTGAGAGCTACCACGGTGACACATTCTCTCTTTTGATTCGCCTAACAACGAAATATTTCCCCCCAAGTTCACCTCATAGTTGCGGTTTATGTGGTCTCAGCCAGTGTTTCAACCTATTATTAAGGGTGAAACTTCTGAAATTAGGCTAATGTGATATATATACACGTAGACTAGCAAGGATACAAACTCATTAGTTTTTACACCAACCTTAATGGACTTATGAAAGTGAAATCTTTTATTTTACGTTCTTCAATTATGTCCTGCAGGCTAAAGGGAATGATAGATTATTGAAAATGAATGACCATGTAATAATTGGTAGAACAAGAATGTAGGAGAAAACGGGAGAATCCTGAAAAACATATGGACGTTTTTTCCATTTCACATGACTTGGGATCGAACCAGGAAACCCTTGCATCAGAGATGAGCGATGTTAAGTTGGCAGCGTCAATATGCCTCCGACCAGAAATGGGCATCTTCACTCATTTTTGCTCTGAAGAGATCTGCCCTAACCCTTATTATTAGTAGAAGAGTTGAGGGTGAGTGTGTATGAGGAAATTGATTGAGGGTGAGTGTGGGTGAGGGAATCAACAATATTTGAGTGTGAGTATGAGCTAGTTGATTCAGGGTGAGTATGAGTGTGTATGAGGGTATCAATAGTGTTTTCGGTGTGACTGCGAGTCAGTGTGAGGACTTCAACAATATTTGAGTGTGAGAGTGAGTGAATGTAAGCGTGAGTGTGAAGGAGTTGATTGAGAGTGAGTATGAGAGAGGGTTAGGAAAAATGCTCATCTATGATTCCGACTTCATAAAAGTGCTTCCCAATCTAACATCCTTCGGTCAACAAGAATTTACGAAACAAAAAAGAAACTAGGAACAGTCCCATAAGGGTTAATAGAAGTACAGTATGTGATTTTCCTGATCTATTAATACTGCGAGATGTCCACAGAGTGTTTTCCTTAGACAATTGTAACTCAGAATTACCTCCAAAGGCATCTGGGAGTTGATAAGTGAAACTCATCAAAATTTCGTAACTACAAGTATCCACGGGCGCCCGAAGGTGAGGGCAGGGTGGGGCCCGAGCCCCCGGGCTCACAAAATTGTGTTAAATTTCTTAAGATTTTCTTAATACAAATAAAAATATACCAAACGTAATGTAGCAAGTATTGGTTTGATCTCTCCCCCTAGAAAATTTTCTTCGGGTGCCCATGCAAACATCATTAAAGTGGTGAAAGTAACAAGAGATGCACACTTTCGCTTAACGTCATAACCTCACACTCGTAGGATCTGAAATCATGCTTCCTCAACCTCACGTTTATATCTCCAATTGTACATCACACTAAAATCATCGTATCATACTCACTAGACTTTAATCGTACATCACCAGACTTACATAATGCTTACGCAACCTCAAAACCATATAATTATTTGGACATTACGGTTTCCAACCTCACGCTAACATCATCATCATTCAAACATCACGCTTATTCTACCTGATGCTTATATCACAATTCGGAACTCCCACTCGTGATCTCTGACTTCATAACTTCTGGTACTAATATGGTTAATAGCCAAGAGACTTGTGTTTCAATTAAAGCAAGATGCTGGCTATTGTATTGCATCATGGGATATATGGGCTGTGATGAGAGAAAATAAGAGGGAGGGTTCCCACACATTTACACCTACTATGATCTTTTCATTGTAAACCTTATATATCAAAATAGAGAATTCACTTTTCTTCTTATCAAAATAGAGTATTCAATAAGTTAAATAGATAAAAATCATAAAACGAATTAATTATATTGTTTCGTAAGAATTGACACCTTTCTTACAGAGTATTCAATAAATTAAATAGATAAAATCATAAAATTATGTTTTTTTCGTATGAGCTGACCATCCTACCCCTGAACTACTAATTTATTATGTGTACATACATGGAGTCTAAGTAGTCTAGAACTACGTTCGATTAATACTCTAAACACGAACAATAGAATTGAAGATGTGAACAATTTTCTTTTCTAACACTTAAATGTAAAGGTTATGAGGTTGTAAATTAATATAGGTTGATGGTCTATATACTACGATCTACCCAAAAATAGAGATTCTTGAGTTATCTACAAATTTACCTAAATGTTATACTACAATACTAGAAAAACACACATAAAAATGAAATAGATATCAATATATTATTCGAATGTATAAGCAATCTATTGTATCTTCCATTGTAGACTATATTATACGTTCAGAAAAGATAAAATTTCCCCCAGGAAGAAGGAAGAACGTGTAATGGTTTCTTGAACCTAATACAATTTCAGTTTTTGAGATCATAAACATGTCTAACGCAATTTTAGTGGGATATTTTCTATGTCCAGAGGTGGAAAAAGGGGAGAAAGGAAGAGAGTTTCCACACAGAAGGAAAGTTCTACTATTCTTTACAGCCAGAAGCAAGATATTCTCAATGGAGTTGAAACTTATAATCAGGGTTTCTAACTGCATCACTTTTATATTAGCCATGGATATTTTTAGTGCTGCAACACAATATGGAATCGATGGCTTCATAAAAAGCAGTAATAAGTTCAGAGCGCGACAATTGGTAATTTTATTAATATTTTTATTACTATTAATAATAATAATATCAATAACATACTTAGAAATATTACTCATATTCGCAACAAATCCGTTTGTTCCGAGTTTAAAACATAATACATAAGAGATCATATATGCTTTCACTGGCGACTGTGCATTGTAAGATTAAATAGATTTCCAATCACTTAACACTTTCGCCCTGGTCTTATATACGTAAGCGAATTCCAGCTTCCTATCAGATTAGTGCATATTCAGAAGGTGTCTATCAGACAGTAGAAAAATTTTACTCATGAGCAAGGGTAAAAGTGGATCTGAAAAGGTAAGTGGACGCATGACGTCATGCCGTCCCCCGTGCCTATCTTTGCCCATTGTAATTTTAGGAAGTGGGGGACAGCATATATATTTTTACAAGTGGGGGAAAGGCGTCCTCCCGCGTTTCCTTTCACTTTTACCTCTGATCATGAGACATATATGGCTGAGATCAATACTAGATTTATTGGTATTGTTAGGGGCAATTGCTACAATATTACTTCAAACATTCACTTAGGCTATATGATTCCTTTCTTTTACAACAAAACACAATGGAGAAAAAGTGCAAAACTTGTATACTAAATGATACACAAGCTTATATACTTGTATAATATATTATTGTTATCATTGGGTAAAACTGCTACAATCTTCTTCTTCATGTGTTATTACAACGACGCTGGCTGAAAAGCGTATCTATCCTGGGGCAGAGGGTTCTAGGCACCCCAATTCTTTGAATGACAAAAATAATTTAAGCTATTTTTATATATATATATATTGTTGAAAGTTTAAAATAAACTTATCATAGTCTGGGTTCTGGTTTTTACCTTTTAGATACGCCACTGGCTCAAACATTAATCTATGTTTGTCAGCGAAGTATCAGAGAACAACAAAAGTGACAATAGCTTTTAACATACAAAAATCTTCACAATTTCATTGTTAGATATCAAGCAAATAATATTTGTTTTTAGATGCGAGCCTGAACAAGTTTCTCACAAGAACCGATCGCAACCTGCGGATAGTACCTGAGAGACTGAAAGGCGCAAATTCCCGAGCTAGACTTGGTCTTCATCCAGGTCTAAAAGATGCCCAAGTCTTATTTGGGCTTAGAATTGAAAGTAAACTTAAGACATTTGAAACATTGTCTAGAGATACAACAAAAGACGGCTTCTTTGAGGCTGGATTTCTTTTCAATAAAAAGCCGGCTTTTTTTGAAAGAAAATAATATATTTTCTCTTCTTCGACTTTTCAAGACATTCTTATTTAAGTACAACTTTTATTTTCCTGTAGTTGATTCTACAATTACGAAAGTGAGTTTACAACATCCAGTAATTGTGAGCTGTATGCTCAGTCCGGGACTAACTGTTTCCTTTGGTTTTAAAACTTGCATTGAAGTTGTTTGCCGATAATCTCAAATTATGCAACCTCCATATCCAAAATGTTGTTCTGGTTGCCTAACTAGCTTTATCAAGTACTTGGAAAATTACATACATCTTCATACATGTGGTTTATTGGTTACCTAAATTCAATGTGGCAGGTAAAAATAAAAGTACCAAAAACCAAGAAACATATAAAAAAAATACTCGTTTTGGTATAAAATCTTGATTATATCTCGTTCTATATTCGGGAAACATTTTATTCTGAGTTCAGTTTGAAGAATTAGAAGCCATGAATGTCTAATTTTGGTATATTAGTTTCACATCACTGTTTACATAATTTCTTCTTTCTTTACTATTATATCGTGTTCAAATTTTTGAAATAAAAAACTTGTAGAAATAATTTAAAGATTCTTCCTCTCACATTTTAGCTAGCTCAATAACGTTACATATAGTAATAATGAATCAAGTTGATTTTGAGTTTAACGTCCCGTTCAGGAGCGAGGCTATATGAGACGTGAACCTACTGATTAACGTGTAATCCGAACCACATGAGCTCTCGCGAGAAATCGAACCCGGGTCTTCTACGCCAAAGGCGCGTACGGTAATCGCTTAGAATTATAATGAAGTTTTAGTAGGTAGATACATATTACGTTATATCTTTTACCCTGAAATCTAATACATTTTCAGAACCGCTATTGCTAACATTATTAAACCTTTTATTAAAGCATTTCTGTCGTTGAACGTTAATTAAATAGCTCTTTAAACAATTCGCTGCGACTAGAAAATCGTTATGTCCACTGATTTTAACTTTTTCTCTTCTTTCATAAGCACAGGATTTTCTTTGATTCTTAAGCTTTTTTTCCTTCTTTTTTTAGGATTTTCTATTAAGAATGCAGTAATTGAATACTTATTCGAGTTATAGTGAAATAAAAGATGGAACGTATTTTTATATCTCCACTAAAATTCTTAAAAAAAACGTAGTTTTTATCTTCTAAATCCACTACTGGTTGAAAGCTACAGTCTGTCTGCGTTCAATTCCCGTCGGAAGTTCATGTGATTCGGATGTCACGTTAAGCTGTAGATCCACATTAGATATAGCCTCGCTACTGAAAGGGACACTAATCTACAGATCAACTAATAAATCAAGCTACAGTCTGCTTCAAAATATAACATATTATTTTAAAGGTTTCAAGAAAAAAAATAAAATGTGCCTTATAAAATATATTATATTTACATAGACTACTATTCTTATCTTTGGACAATGTATTTAAACAAAAAAAATAATAAAGTCTAAGATTTAATTACAATGTTGAGCAATATCTAATTAGCCATATTGTATACTTTCAGTTTACTAATTTTGTCACGAAAAGCTTGGTAAGGGTATAACATCACGATCATTTTATTTTAATCCTATCTTAGATACAGCAAATCATCAATTTTTAGGTTCACAAAAAATATTTTGTTAGAAACTACGCATAAGGTTTTGAAATTACCAATATAGATCTAACTTCAATGAGATCTAATGATTTATATTTGAACATTTCTGTTTTAATAAACAGCACGACTATATATATATATATATATATATATATATATATATATATATATATATATATATATATATATATATATATATATTCACCTTCGAATGACATCCAAAGAGCGTATGAGATACACAAGTGACAAATGGTCTTTTCTCTCGTCTCCGTCCGCATATAGCAGGCATGAATTATTCGTGTTTGTAACTGTAATTAGTTTAGTTGCATATTTCTCAACTAACGCGCCACCTGCTATGATTAATGCTGGTAGGTGATTAAGAGGTAATGCAATTGCTTAGTAAAGTGAGAGAAGATAAGCATAGTAATGACAGAATTTGTTTACATAGCGCGCAAAATATCATAGATCTTACTATTTTTATAGTGACTATCACGTAACATTTCCTTGGAGAATGCATAAACTCACTTTCATATATAAACTCACTGTCATATGTGCCTGGCAAAATTTTTCCATTGTTTCTGATCTCCAATAATTTCTTCTTCACAGTACAGGCTTGATCAAATATGTTGATCGAGTGGAAATTAATTTTTTAAATCAATTTTTAGATGCTAATCGATCTAAGTGTATCATATTTTGATCCCGCTCATAAAGAATTAAGTATGTGTTTTTCATGTCGTTTTTCTTGTTGGCACTAGTTGCTTATAATGTTGCAAGGATGGAGGGAAACAGCAAACTATATTTTCTTTTTCCATTTTCTGTAAAAAAATACTTATTACTATAAATTATATTATAAATTACTAAAAACTTATTACTATAAATCGCCGTCCCATTATCTTTTTTCTAAACTACAAGGATCAGTAAGATGGAAAATAGGGTTGTTTTAATATATTGGATCTTGAAAGAAGGAATTCTGGAGTCGCGTAGTACCGCTGTACAGAAGTGGTGGCACTTATAGATAATTGAATGATACACTGTTCTGTTTGGCAACTCATATAGTTTATTGAGGCCAAAAACAAATGCATAATCTAGTATGTTGTGACCAAAAGAAAATGTTAATGTGCGTTTGCATGTTAATATGTTTCAGATGTTTACATCATTCACTGAATACCATATATTCAGGGGATAATCAGTTTCACACCACGCATTGTCGAGATATTGCCAGGATGGGAAGTAAGATGTTCCACCCACATAAGAATTTCACGTGTTTTGTTACTATATTAGTACACAATCTACGAATCATATAGAAATCACAAACTCAGGCAGGAAGGAGGTAATTTTCACCCTGCCCTTCCTAAATGACATCCCTGATATGGCGTAACAGTATCAATTGGCTCGTTGATTATTGGTGGTTAACATTATGGATGTTAATAATGTACATAATGTCTTTGATAAAACAGGCAAGAAATAAAAATGTTGTTTGAGATCGGAGCTTCTTGGGTAAAAGGAACGTGTCCTTGACGTTCGATCCACTGATCTTCAAAACGAACATTTAAACAATGTGAGATATTATACGAATGAGGAGTTGGTTTATCGTGCTCAACGTTAGTACCGTAAAAAACAACTTAATTTTAACTGTAGTTATTTCCATGGCGTGAAACTGATTATCACCTGGACGTGTATTGTGCTGTGAATCGTGCACACATAGAAACAGCTGACGTGTAAAAGCACTTTAACATTTTTTTGTCACATTATAGTGGATTCTGGTGGTATTACATTTGATTATAGTTATTTGCACGTAAAATAATTTGCGATATGATGTAAGAATTTCTCGTTATGTAGTTAGTTGGCTTAGAGGTCGCCTAGCTTGGATAACTTTAAATGTACAATTTGTTTAGAAATAATTTATTTAATTCAGCATCCTTTGTAACTTCATTGGTACCAGAATTATATTGTTAATTAGTTTTGAACCACAGAGCATAATGATATTTAAAAACTCCATATGATTTTAGTAAATAATTTTTATCACCTCAGACTAATCGAACGTTATGGAGAATTGAGGTCCCCTTTTATCATTCTAACTGATATAAATCGACTTCTTTATAATTCAATAGCCACAATACAAATGCATGGCAAACAAAAATAAACAGAGCTAGAGGATAGAAACACAACAGTTTCACTAATTATTTTGTAGAAGAGAATTCTAGGTTAACAACCGTTTGACATCACTGAGCTGACAACGTCGCTGATGGCGACGTAGCGGTAGCGTTCGAGGTAAAGCATCAATTCAGTTGACGCGCACATTAGGGATGCTTTCCTTGTAGAATTTACATCCAACTAGAATTGCTTGCTTTAGATTAGAGTATAAAATGTCATAAATTTATATATAGCTAACTTGAGTTCCCCCTAATAGACTTCTTTATAGTCATTGTTTTTTTCTATGCGTCTTTTCGTACATGAAACTCTGTTGACAGTACAATATAATTCCCCACACCAACTTCACGCGTAAGAGTTATCAACTTTATACTGTAATGTTGACTGTCTGTTTAACTTGGTTCTGGGTTTGACACGACATACAGACAATTCCATGCCAAGGTAAAAGTATCTGACATAAAAATTGCTTCTCAAATTTTGACTGAAAAAATTGAATTTAGTGACACTTTCAAATATTTATAGTAAGGTTTATCGCTTTTCAAGGTAACACTGATACCAGATTAATATAGAAACAAATGCTGTGTTTAATACCAACATCTTCAGTTATTCATTTCTGTAATTTTGCCGTGGCGAAGAGTTAGCAACTATGATATTTGATAGAAAGAAAGAATCAAAGAAACATAAAGGGAAAGAGAGGGAGAGATATTTCCAAGGGTACCAGTCTGGCGTACATATGAGTCCCCAGTGGTGCCAGCCTTTGTGGTCAATTCTCTCACAGCTACCGAGGGAATAGTCAGTTGAGATAGCTGAAATAGCTCTGAGATTTCTATTCCTCCATCAGCCTTCGTAAGCTATCTTTAGAAGGAGCCCGCCTCAGGAGGTTTACATGTAAAAGCCAAGGTATCCAGCTAGATCAACAAATGAGGGTGGGTTTGAGGGGATATTAAGGAAAGGTAGGATTTCTTCCCAGCTTTCAGAAGAATCGTATAGAAATTACTTCCATGAGAAAGTATGTTGTTATACATAATTTTACAGTAAGGCTACAATAACTGAACTGTATTAACGATTTATATCAGTGGTTTCTAACCTAGTTTCTTGGCAGCATCTTCATAAATTCTGTATCCTTCATTTCCCCTCCCCTGGATTGGAATCAATCTTTCTAACGAGGAGAGAATTTTTCCAGATTCAAGCCCTTTTCCTTATATGTGAAATGGGAGGAAATATTTCTCCGACAAGAAAGAAATTTTTCTTTGACGAGCCAAGGAAAGTACTCGACTAGAGCGGGAAACTTCGCTCACCTACCGTTGATTTCAAGGTTACCTCCTCCGTCTCATGACAAAGGTAAAACGTGAAATATTTAGCGTTTGTGAAGTTTGAAAATTGTCATTATAAGTGCATTTTCATAATTTCACAGTTAGTTTCTGTGAGTCGCGTGTGTCCTCTAGATTGGGGAACACTGATCTATATGGTAAATTACATGCTTTTTAACACTGACGCAAAACCCGGGGGGATGAGGGGACATGCCCCCTCCAATCTTGGAACTGGGGAGGACTGTCCCTCCCAATAATCCGATCTGAAATGTGAAATGTGTTTTTGGGGGAAAATGTAATGATTTGTGTCCGATTGCTACAAAGGAAAGTGAGTGAGGTGCCAGTACGCTGGAAATCAAGTTCATAATAATTAAAAAGTTGCATATTTTCAGGATATTATTATTATTATTATTAATAATAATAATAATAATAATAATAATAATAATAATAATAATAATAATAATAATAATAACGATAATACTTATAATGTCTAGCAGCATATCATTGAGGTCTTGGAAGTAAAGTTCTTACATACTGTATAAAGACGTTTTAAAAATGTCTGATTCTTACATTTTAATTTTATAATATCATAAACGTATTGATAATCAATATTCCTTAGTAATTTGTTTCTTGCTATTTCTCGTTTTGTATACATGCGAAAGTAAGCTGCTTTGTTTTCAAAAGACATCAAGAGTTCCACAAATCCTGAATTTTAATAACAACTCACACACAGTACATTGTTCACATAATGTTCTTCAGAATACTAATCATGGTACTGAAATATTCTACAATCTTCTACTAAATTAATGGATAAACTTTGCGAAACAATATATAGCAGATGTTTTCATTTAATCCTTTCTAATAATGAACAAAAACAATTAATTGGATACGTTAAAATAGGGACTGAGCAAAGACTCCTTCTTTCAGTGTAGTCGAAGTTGAGCGATCTGATTGGTTCAGAGCCATTATGGTTTATATTACCGTGCAAAATAAATAAATAAATAAATAATAAATAAATAAATAATGGAAAAAAGAGAGGCGCGGGGATGTGCCAGCAAACGAGAGACAGAAGGGCCCAAATATTTCTAGTCCCTGAATACAATTAACTTGCTTCAAGAAGGAACAATGGTACGCAACTATTTGTCTAGAAAGAAAAAAAGGAAGAGGAATAAAACTTTGATTTTCAATAAAATTATATATGTACTATTTTGTATTTTCGAAGTTTGTCGTTAACCCATTTTTAAGACAGATGAAATATTCCGGTTTCATCAAAAAGGTGCCGGTACGCCGTACCGTTTGTACTACCAGAAATAAAACACACATATTATATATATATGGGAAGTTCTCACCCGTCTCCCTCCAATGTTGAAAACAGATTTGCGGCGCTGCTTTTCAATAAATTGCGTGTATAAACTAGAAAATAAATATTTTAATTTCTTATCATATGTAGTGAAGGTAATTACTCAAGAGGAGAGAGAGTGGTAATGACTTTATAAACAAATATACAAACTTTACTCCAAAACGCTGGTTCAAGGCGCTCATAGATCTTGTTCCTTTTTTTTTTTTTTTTTTTTTTTTTTTTACATTTTTCCAAATACTTCACCAATCAACGAACGTTAGTAAAACTACATTCAACGACAAGAATTGACTAGACAAGCATGGAAATTTCCTCGTATTATAGATAAAAGGGTTCTATCACGTAGCCATCATTTAGCCATTTACAATCGATGTATTATTAGACAGATTACGATATTATATGTAACAACTGTGCTACAATATCTAGAAAAATTCAATCGTCTGACTGATGGACAATTAATTAAATTCCAATCTTTATCTTCCAGGCAGGATGTCTTGCCATCTGTTCTTCCAGAAATACAGGTGGTTTCTATTGCTTTAAATCGTTTATTCCTCAAGCTGTTAATAACTCAAGTTTCACTTCTACATCTAAACTTTATAAAAAAACATACGTTTCATGTTTATGAAAGATGTACAGTAGGGCCTACTTACTTTAGGACTGAACAGTAATGCATGGGTCGTTCGTTTTTCAACATTCATCAAAATTATCCAGTTAATTCAATTTGAATGCAGTTAAAATTATATTAAAATTTACAAATTTGTTAAACGTTGTAAGGGATAATTCAGATATACCAGTATTAAAAGTCCATCTGATAACTTCTGAACTAGCTGTATAAACAGAAGAAATCTAAAAAAAAGTGAAACGTGGGATATTTCCGTCCTTAAGCCCTGTTCTAGCTGAGAGTGACCTTTTTTGGCCTCATGCATATAGAGTTTCCAGAATTAAAAAAAAAAAACTGAAAAAAATCCTTATTCGCTGCAAAGTTACCGTAATAATTTCTACTCTCTCTATATATTCCCTTTCTGAATAATTTGGTAGACCAACTTTCAGAATTTATTTCATTAGTAGCGAACCACATGAAAGCGATTTTCGAAATTTCGAACTCGAAAGCGACTAGTCAGAAGTATTGCTACATAGAAGAGTTCCTTCTCCCTCCCCCCTTCCACAACAAGTTCCTTTATACACTGCAGAAACTATCTGCACATATACATACGAACACATATACGTACATACACTTCTAAGAGGGTACTTATTAATTTCCGAAAACTAACTACGTCATGTTAATTCATTTAATTATAAGTTACTAATTTGCTCCAACATAAAAGTTTTTCCATATTTCGTTTCAGAAGGAAGACGAAACATTGATCTTTTCCGTCCTGTACGGTACGTGTACGATTTTTTTTTTTTTGGTATTCTTTTATTAGTTTTTATTTATACATTGAAATGCATGAATAAATATCATACATACGAAAACATATTAAAAAGAAGTAAATTATTAATAATTTCATAACGTAAGTACCTAGCCAATAGATGAATATATACGTGTGTATATACAAAACATACAAGTGTCGTTAAATATGTACCGTTAGACATCCATAACTTTCTGAATTGGGAAGTTTGATTTTGTACATCAGCAGCAATATACAAGTATGCATTAATTAACAGCATAAAACTTTCTGTTAGTTTTCACATTTCAAGGGCTGAAACGAAGAACTTCTGACTTGTTTTTTCACATTGGCGGAGATCACGGGGTGGGCAGAGTGTATATGTCGAAACTTTCCTTTCTAAAAACGTAGCATCAATTTGACTCTGTTGCCTTCCTGCAAGCTTATTGGGCAGTCCTAGAGTAGCCTGTGCTTCACTCATTTCGTCGAGTTCAAATATATATATATATATATATATATATTTACTCAAAAGTTAACGACTGTTGTTTATCATTAGCTTCCTCGCTCATATTATATACAATTCTCACAAATATTTAAAAAAAATTCTCGAATACGTTTTTATTTTTGAATATACTTGAAGTTATCGAATTAACTAACATAAGGGATTTTCCAAAACTCCGATCTCAAAAGAAATGTTGAAATATTGGAGATTTATAATATACATGGTTTAATATTTGGAATATAGAATGGCAAGTTCGACTTTCTTTTACATTTTGTACCTTTAATCCGTGACCTGTATTTCACCTACATTATTCACAGTTCAGTTTTTATTTATTTCAACATTACTACCGTGAAAAAGTAATGTTTAATATCCCAATTCTTCTATGTGAAATAAGATTGCAATACAGTTGTATTCTAGTTAGTCAACTATGTATATTTACAAATAATGTGCTAATGTGCAAAATTTCTATATCCTCTATGAGACTGGAGTTTTGGTATAACCACCATATCAAATTACACAAAATTAAATATGTCGAACATCAACGAACATCGTCAATTAGTTACGCAATAACAGAAATATGTTTGATATTAAAGTAATAAGTGGCCATTTATTATGTTGATCGTGATTTATTTAGTAACAGTGTTTCTGTTTTCCGAAAGTGTTTTAAAGCTGCAACATTAACAAGAAAAAACAAGGTTTGGAACTTCAGGATTTAAAATGCTAAAGGTATGTCCCTGGCACTGAGCAGATAGAACAATTAATAACCAATAAATATTAGCAAATTAATAAACAACGATATATATATATATATATATATATATATATATATATATATATATATATATATATATATATATATATATATCGGGTGACTTAGATAGAACGTACAGTGCTTATATAAATCACAAACGGCTTAAGAGATGAAATAAAAAGTGAAATAAGAAGATATCATAGTGCGAATTGAATGAACCGTGTTGTTTTCCGCACAGGTCCCCTACCCTAAATGTGAACACTTGAGCAGTAGTGGTCAATACATGGTACAACGGAAAGGCTGCAAAACCAAGGCAGTTATTGTGACAAAATTCAGAAGCTCACACACAGGTATTCAGTGTAACAGTGTATTTTGTGAAGTGGAATAGAAATCGAAGTTTGTTTTTCATTATCTTTTCAATGATATATCAAATCATATAACTTCTCATTTAAAACGTTCGAGTGACCAACAAGTGTTTCCTAATATGAGCCCTTTGGGACAAACATCAATCTCCATTGAATGCGCATCATGTAATTTCCCTATCTCATATTTTGTTTCATATTTTTATCTTTAGCATTTTGTGATTTAAATCACTGAACGTTTTATGTGACTTTGCAAGATTAACGTGCCCTTAAGATTTTTTCTACAAAACTTTTTTCTTGTTCCTTGATCTTTTTAATAATATGCCAAATTACTGATCAAAAATTTTTGAGTGACCTCCAGTACCCTATGATAGATGAATGTATGAGATAAACAGTACAGTACATTAAATGCGTGCTACATTTCTCCATCTCACATTAGTTTCATCTTTCTTTCTTCATTCGATTGTAATTTATGGCCACTAAACGTTTTCCCTGACTCTGCAAGAACTTTTAATGGTATCCATTTCGTCCCCTGAAAAACATTCTACAAAAGTTATTTGTTTGTTTGTAAAAATTTTATTTGGTCTATACAAAATGATATACCCTTCTATTCAAATTTTGGAGTGACTTCTCTCCCTAGTGTACCATGAAAGGAGCACCATAAGGAAAAAAATAGCAGGCCCATTCAATGTGTCCGATGATATATTCCTATCTTAATTTTTATTTCGTTTCTAGCTTCAGCCGTTTACGATAATAAGCATTGAATGTTTTATTCAACTGTACAAGAACTTACGTTTACCTTTTCATAAACAGTTCGCCACATGATTTTTTTCCTACAAAAGTTATTTGTTTTGTCATGTTCTTTTCAATGATAATTCAAATTACATACTTTTCCATTTAAAAATTTTAAGTGACCCTCCAGTACTCCCTGACAAAGGGGCCCTCTAAGAAAAACAATATCCTGAATTTAGTTAGCCCATAGTTTCCTTTAATTTTTGGTAAGTAAAATGTTTGGAGTCCTAAGGGAGGGAGGGGAACAAAGCATTAAGACTCTTTTCCGCAATATAGACACATATGATTGCCAAGGTAGGGAAGATTAAAGTAACAATGGTTATATATATGAAGAGTATATACAACTTTAGTGTTGCTAATTTCATATTCACTTAAACAAATTTAAAAATCTATAATGTTTCTTTTACTTTTAAATCATGCATCCTTTTACACTTAAAAATAATCCAGGCTTATAAACGAACAATTCTGATTTAATGACTGCTCCAATATGAATGTATCAGAATAATCCACGACGATAACCCTTTGAAAAAAGCTGTGATTTCATTACAAGTACATAAGCAAAAACATTGTGTTTTCTCGAGGCTTAGAAAATCAATATTGAACCTGAATAACAGACTAAAAAGCAATTTAGGGATTGTAATAATCCCTCTATCTTCACAGCATTGTTTTTCCCACAATTACCTTTTTCTCTTCTTTTATTTAATGATCAATGCAAGGAAAAAATAGTGTTATTCTTGTGTGTACATTAAAAATGGGGTCCATTTAGTGTGAAAACGAGAGGAAAAACCGTATTGTCTGGAAAACGCATCTATATATATATAAAATGTTGGACATCTCTACATATTGTAGTATATGACGCACATAGATTTACGTATGTAGAATATAACAAAAATCAATATTGCAGAGGCGACTGCGTATGATTGAACCATTTCATGTTTTATAGGCTTCTAAAAATTGCATTAGTAGCTCAATTAATATTCATTGCAGCCAAATAAATTAGCTATGAATCATACAATGCCTGCATAGGAGATCGCAGTAATTCGTGTTGACCCACATTACTCGGTGGAGAGTACATCATATTTTCAAAGTTCAGTAAGTTTCAACTCGCTCTTTTACCTTGTTTAAACCATGTTACTCTATTTTTCTTGTATTATCTTATACGTATTCTGCTATCAGTTACCGGTAACTTCAAACAAATTTTGATCTTTTATCCTTTCATGAACGACAATGTTTCGTTAATCTATGTACTTTTACAATAATAACTATTAGCTTTAACACATTTCATTAACCTCAGTTTACTGGTTTCCTTTCTCATAAATAATTCTTTCTATCACATCGGAACACAACTTTTCTCAATCAGTGTCTTCCCTTCATTTTAATAATCTTTTCAGTGATTCTCGTTTTTCTAGTGATGTACGCAAGGGGGAGAAATGAAGAGTCCTGCCCTACTCCGTCACAATCTTCAGTCAGTTTTTAGTGGTAGTGACAATGAGTGCTCAACAATGTCTGATATGTGAACTGGCCACCCAACTGTAATAGGTCCTGAGGTCTCCACCAGCACACGGTGATTGTGAAACCAACGTGGCATGCCCCAGTCCACTGTAATGTATCATCTTTAAGAACTCGGGAAAAATAATCAGAAACTGCCGCAATATGTACAAGAGTTGACCCTAGCTCAGGTCCAGAGGGGAGTGGATGTGTGCCGACAACTGATGCAAAATCCACGTGATGTGCCTTTCCTTAAATGAATTGTTTCATGTGATGAAAAATGAGTTCTTTTTTTTTTCAGAAATCTGAATGCGCAAAAACTGGTTGAACAAAGATCAATTTCCAGAGACGGTCGTCAAACATTTCGAGAATAAAGTCAGTCGTGCTTTATGTGTGATGAAACTACGATAAGGAAGTAAAAATATAAGAGCATGTCTTCAAAGTGAATAGAAAGCAGAGAAAAAGCGTGAAGTACTTCGAGTTCGTATCCATTGATTGTACCCCTTTACTCTAAACAACTGTAGGGGATCTATACTACACTAAGTCAGAAAATTCTGCATTGGTAAATCGAAAGCGCGCCTTCTGTAATAGGATAAACCATACTCGGCTCGAAAAACGAACATACAATTTAGGTACTTGATGGCATCGAATTGATGCTACACCCATCATATAGTCCTGACCTTATTCTTTTGGATTACTATCTGCTTTGGTCTATTGTGCTCCTCCTGAAATCATGATGCTTTACTAACCAGCAGGACGTGAAAACAGCGGTGACTAACTTTTAAGGACAAGACGTTGTATCGACGTGGATTTGAGGAAATGGCATGAAGGTGGCTGTCCACAGTCCAACACCAGGGGCCATATTTTGAATATTATCCTGTTTCTGCTCTACTGTAATAAATGCGTATATATATATATATATATATATATATATATATATATATATATATATATATATATATATATATATATATATTGTGTAGCAGACTATTGCTATACTTAATGATTCATCTTTGAATATTCACAGATTATCCAATTATTTCACAAAGTCATCATCAAAGAAACTAATCTTTTTGAGTTCACTCACTTATTAGCAGCATAAACTGATAATAAAATCAAGTAGTCACAAGTTATGCTGACTTCAGTAAAGTGCTTGATGTCATAAATCATGATATTCTTCTCAACAAGGTTATCAATATTTATTTTTCACATACCGCACGTAAACTTCTATCGCCATATCTTCGAGAATATTACAGAAATGTCTTGATTTCTGAACTTTGTAGTTCATTCAGGTGCTTCGCAAGTTTGAAACTTAGGACCTTTGCCACTTCTTTTTATATATTAATGATTTATCTGATATAATGAAACTACTAAAAGTATTATACGCAGATGGTTTAAAATCTCACCGAGCCATAGGTTTAGACTATCACTGCATCAATTTGCAAAATGACATTAATTCAATATATATATTGTGGTAGTGCCAATCTTAGATTTTATTTCGAGTTAATTTGATTCTTATTTTGGTTTATGAAACATAAAAAAATACGGAACTAAGTTTACTTGTAAACAATTGTATTTGAAGAATTGAATCATAATGTCAATTCTCTTATACAATCATGTCTGTGAATTCGTCTTATGTGCTGATGACAGCTTCTATTAAACTCATTACGAAAAGCTGGCACAGACACCAGAGATGGGCATTTTTGCTAAACCTCACTCACCCTCACCCTCAACCGACTCTCCCACCCTCACCCTCAGACACCCTCACCCTCAGTCGACCCCATCACCCTCACCCTCAGACACCCTCACCCTCAATAGAATCTGTCACACTCACCCTCAGACACCCTCACCCTCATCCACCGAAATGAGGGTGAGTGAGGGTGAGGGCGGCCCTCTTGAGGGCAAAAATGAGTGAGGGTGCCCATCTCTGTCAGACACATTTCTTTCGTACTAAATTCCGAAATTTGCTCTGGAACTTCTAAATCCGGACTCGGAAGAGTTTTATTACTGCAAGTGGCTTTACATTACGCCTACGAAGCTTTTAGATTATCAACCTCAGCAAAAATCCTGATATAAAATATTAAATGATTTTAAAGAGAGTGCAGTTCAGTGAAGTTCAGTCCATGGTACTCAAAAGATAAGCAACGTAAGATCTATGTCCGTTGTCATCATGATCATAACTAAAGTTCTGTACTTTTTCCTTTGTCTGACTTCGATTTAAACAGTATTTGTTTCAAGTTTAACACCACCGAAACGGAAGTTGTTTGGCATAATCGTTACAGGACTAGTAAAGGATTACTAGCCATCAATACTTCGTCTCCTAGATGATAAACCATCACTAATCTAGACCATATCAGAATCGAAGCTGAAATGACAATCAGAAGCACGGAACTGAATATTTATCATCATCGGGATCAATCAGATATGTGTCAGAGAAATCTGTTTGTGCTAGAATTTCCAGGTGCATAAGACAATTCACAGATACATAATTCACATTCAAAATAAAACCCTCTTAAAAATCTTTTAAGTTTGATTGATGAAATATTGCTGATATACCTCTCACTACATATCAACATAGTGGATAGCTGGATACTCGATTCCAAATTTATAGAGAAACAGTACCATTTAAGCGTATTAACAAGGTGTAAGCTTATTGAGTGACTTGTGTCCACTGTTCGTTCCCAGAAAAATATTTTACAGTTTTAAAGGTAGTTACTTCAATAGCTTCAAACAATTCAAGATGCAGGTAGAGATTTTAAAACCCAAACTCGTTCACCCTTGATTGGTGGCTAAGTAATTGTAAGGTAATTTAGAAATTTAAGCCCGGAAACATTTGGTATTAGGAGAATTCGAATTATTTACTAGTAATTAGAAGTAAGGTAAATCAAAACAGCAGTGTGAATACTACTAAAAGTTTGCATTACCCAATTATGAGAAGTGATGGTAAACAGGTAAAACCTTTATCCAAAAACAGGTACTTTAAGTTGCATGGTTGCAGATATCCTACTTTCATACATAGAGTACTCTCCTAACTACAAAACGTTCGTTGAAAATGAACTCAGAAAAAGCTTATTCAATAGATCTAAGTGGTTTGTTGTAGAAATTGCACCTAGAGATAGAGACATTATAATCAAATTTGATCGGAAAGTAAAATTTCTAGCGACAGTGACAAATCTTGTAAAAGCTTGTAGAATTTTTGAATCTGCTACAATGTTCTAAGTTAAAGGAAAATACAGCATAGTTGCTATTTTCAGCGCTGGAGTAGACCAGAACACGTTAGATAAATTGTTTCAGATACCTAGTTCGAGATTCGATTTCGAACCTGTGTATCAGACAGCAGACGATATAGGAACATTCATGAGATGTCACGAACGATCAGATTTCTCAGTTTCACCTGACGTAACTTCTTTTGATTTATCAGTTTATACACATATCTTTAAGAAAAATCATTCTCGGATGGTTTCTTAAAAATAAAGTCAAAGAGAAAAACTATACTTAGAAACCTAGGATCGTTACATTGTGTATATAGTGTATATAGGTTAAGGAATATTTAGTTATTTTATTTCATTATCACTTAGACGTAGTTTTAAGGATTGTTTTTAAGCTAGAAGTAATTTACTTACAACTAACTATAAAAGCTTGTTACGGAATTTATCTATTTCAACATCAAAGTATGTATGATTAAAGGCATAGCTTCTAACAAAACAAAGAAATTATAGGAAAAGGAAGCAAACATGACAGCTAAGGTGAAATGCTTCTTTATGTCTTCATGACATGCAATAAGCAGAAAGAAAAAAAAACATGCTTGATTTTAAATCAACACATAAAGGAAAGTTAAGGAAAGAAATACATGGTGGCCCGAAAGTAGGTATACAGTCCCGTACTGACCTGTTCACTGGGTTTTCATATCATTTCTTATTGTTAACAAACAGGTAGAGCTAGTTTCTTTATTATTTGTTCTTAATGTTCTTTCACTTATATCTTAAGACCAAAACAGCCGAAGCAAATAAACTCGTAAGCTAGAATGTTCTACTTGGTCAATGCAGGGGTGTGTACCTACTTTTGGGCCACCCTGTATTACAACTAGGTTATGAAGGTAGATTTATGTATTTTAAAACACATATAAAATAAGAGTTAATTAAATAATGAACAGGATATGACTAGGATAACTGGCAATAAGTTTAGAAAATGACAGAAATACAATACCAAGGTCTTTGAAGAACAAACCTGTATTTTTTCCGTTTTGATTTGAACAGCGAGACGAATCGCTGTTTAACTCCTAAAGCTCCATCGAGATTAAACTAAATACTAATCTCCCCATTTTGAAAATCAAAACGTAAAGATACTGGAAGAATCACGATCTGACAATAATAATATCATTAGTCGAATATTTTAAATTTCAGAGAAATTGAAACCTGGACAAGTTAGTCAAATATTTTTCATAGATAATACTAGTTAAGAAAGAAACAAGTATTTTCTTTCTTTTCTTTTCTTTTTTCTTTTTTTTCTTTTTACCAAACAGGAAACTAAAAGTCTGAAAGGCTATTTCCAATGACTTTGCCAGATATATTTATTTATTTAAAACACAACTAGTTTTCGATGACAAACTTAATGAGAGGCCGATGATGCACAGTGCCAGTAACGGATAGGAAAAAGGCCTCTTTCGATCGTTGGTGAAGCATGTGAATTTATTTTATTGTCAATTTAATGCTATGATTTCTACCGAGTTAACCATTATATTTGGAAATACGAAATTAATTAATGGTAAGAACAAATTATTTATATTTATTTCTCAAAGCACTGGTATAAATATTAATTTCTTTTACTATTTCTCGAATTATATTATTTCATAATATAATATTTAATATGAATTTTAAGCAGATACTCACGTACTGCAGACACGCTCATATACAAAATTGAACAGTGATCCTAGACAGAAAAGTACTTACCTGAAAAGAGAGAAAATAATTAGAAGATTAAACAAGAATAATCATCGGATTTTACTATATCATAACATACTAGATACCGTAATATATTTATTCCTATAAGTATATGATAATCAATGCAGTAATAGACTAGTACAAGAATATACGAATATATGAGAATATTAAGTATTGAACATAAATAGGTATGCAATTTCGATCTACTGAATATAATTCTATGAATAACTGCATATGTTGTTTAAGATAATGATTGAATATAATAATAAATATACAAGTCTAGGTAAGAATTAAAACTACTCAAAGAGAGTCTAGGTATGCGTTAAAAATGTATTATAAAAAGAAAGAGCTTGTTGGGTCAAAGAAAATAATTTAAAAAATGTATGGTATTCCAAATTAGCCGCACCGATGGTTAAAATATGAGAAAGATATTATGTTGTTTTAGTGTAGCGCAAAGCGCCGACTCAGAATGTCACATTGCAGCTGGATTTTAATAATAATATTATTAAAAATAGAAAAGACTTGATTTTTGCATTTTATGATTGATTATTTTTCATGATTTTAACAAAGATATATTTTTACAGATATGGATATTTTACTCCTGAATAGACTTTGTGCACTAAAATATAAAATGATTGTGATAAACTCCCATTATGATAAATAATTTCCTAGGATAGAGACTATTAAGTATTCAATAACTATGACAACCTCTACGGTACCGAACCTATGACAAATTTATAATTACGTAGTATGATAGATACATTACTAGACTATGCTTGAAATGAGTACTAGAATATGATTATTCAATCTTCTTAATATTTTAAAGGTAAACAATGACTTAAGATAAGATATACAATATATAATATTCCTTTTATTTATAACAATGTTTACATTCTTTACACGACACACACACACACACACACAAACATACATATATATATATATATATATATATATATATATATATATATATATATACTACATTAGCAACTATTATTTTATTTACTCGACATTACTAAATAATAGACTAAATAATAGATTTCAAGTTCTTAATGCTTTTCCTTAAAAAATAACATTTATTTTACGAAACGCGAACTCATATTTTATAATTTATCCACTTTCTAGAAATACATTTAGCTTTTTTATCTATTATTTAATAGTATATTTACCTTATTAGTTTAAAAATTTCAATGGTGAATAGAAATCCCATTTGTTGAGAGAACAGAGCACTTAAAATAAGACCACATTCCACTCATATTTCAGAACTATTCTACATCTATACATCTACATTTTTAACACATAAAAATTAAACGCAACCCATATTTGTACAACAATAACACCTATACTCAATCTTGTGCATTGGATTGGATTGTGCATTTTTATTATTCAGTTATCTGTTACTACCTATAGACTTATGCCATGTGGTGAAGAGAACTATGGTGCAGACCACGATTAATTTATTTTCAGCACAAACTGGTTACATGGATGTTACTATCTTCTAATGCAGTGGAATGATATTACCAGTGACACCAACTACATATTCGAATTAGTATTTTAGTGTTGTGTATTTTGTGTTTATTTTATCCATTTTCAAGTGCTTAATGCTTTTCAGTGTTTATACCGTATTGAAATACGATATCTGCATATAGTTATAATTAGAGCAACCCACATTATGCTTTATTTTTTTCCAAATTATGCTTTATTATACTTTATTGTTAATTTCAATCATCGTTTTACATTAATCGTGTATAATGTATAATATTTACTATACATTAAACATTCTAAATATCTTGATCTATTTATTAACTTTTTATACAACCATTTTTTGCGTATTTAATGAACTTTCTACCTAATGCAATGTAAAGAGATGCTTTACTCGAGTCAGCTTTTTTTTCTCACTTGTGTGCGCCTTAGAGGTGCATATATACAGAAAGGAAAAATAAAAGATGCCACCAAAAAGTACAGAAAGTGCTCAAGTTCAAGGGGTACACATAAGAATATAGCGTGGAGTTCTTGTGCACTTTTTGTAAAATTTCGATTTATCATACGTAACTGCATAGTTACAATTAGAAGAAAACTATTGTTTAGTCATTGTTGGCGAAAAGTCTTCTTCTTTTACTTTTTTTCCACTTCAAAGGGTTACACCGAAAGTTTACAGAAATGAAAATGTTTTCCGTTGTTGCATTGTTATGTTCTCAGCGATTTTGCATTGTAAATATTGGTCTTAAAAATATTAATACAGTATGTTAAACTTGCAGTTAAACAGAATTTTCAAAGAATTGTTCCAACAGAATTTTCCAACAATTGTGCTATATATTTTAAATTATGCTTTATGCTTTATTTTCTAAAATTATGCTTTATTATGCTCTTAACCCTAGAACGGCAAACTTCACTATAAACCCATTAAAGGTAAACATACGTAATATTTACGTACACACTAAAAAATGATTTATAAATATACGATTCACATAGAAACTATTATTGTTGCTTTGCTCAAGGTTCCAAAATTGAAGTGTTATTGTTTAGATAGTATTACAGCACAACTATTATCCAGGACCGTAATTTGTGGGGGCACGGGGGACAACTGCAACCTAGGGAAGCTCCCCGCTGTTCGAGGGGCCCCATTTTAACAAAAATTTTCCTACTCCATATACGATAGGAACATGGAATTATAAATGAAGCATCAAACAGGTTCCCTACATTACATAAACAAAACACTATACAAAAGGAAATTAAAACAAAGATGAGTCGTGGGCCCATTTCAGTAACAAATATCTACTATTAGGAGCCCTAGAAATAATATTTATTCGTATGGCTTTGATATTTGTAAATATTGTTCCCTTAATTAATTTGTCAAGTATGGAAAAAGCCTAGGGGCGTAAATAAACGCCTTGCAGACCTTGTCGTGTGGGAGCGCCCACACGCTTTTGGTTGCCCATAAAGACTGAGAGAAAAGAAAAGAGAAGGGGCCCAAGAATTGGAAAACAAATTTTTCTAGCTGACCCAAATACCCGTATGAATGCTTGCCCCCCAGAAAAAACATCTAAGTTACGGTGCTGCTATTATCTTAAATCTTTTAGAAGTACATAGAAGAAGAGCAAAATAAATATTATTAACACTTATGAACAAACGTTTAAGAAAGTCAACTGAGAGTTTATATATAGGCCTATCACTGATTTTTTTTTTTTTTTTTTTTTTTTTTGTACTAGGAAATATTGAATTCATATTGAATAGTTCTTTCACATTACATGTGAGATTGATTCGTAAATCACACATAGTTATGGCACATTTTGATCTGATGTTCACCACATACTGGCTTATTACAGTTACGGCAATGTTCCTTTTTGGGATCTTCCCACTTGAATCTGTCATTGGATTTGTCTTCCAAGGAAAACCATTCTTTCCTAGCAATTCAGTAACACCATTAACTTTCACTTGCCTTTCGTCAAATGGAAGTTCATATGCCTTCTCATCTCTAAAATATACTGCTCTCATTGTCTAATTTACCCAGATTCTTCTCTTGAATGCATGACGAGACTTGTATTTCTGTTTTTACTACATTTGGAAACTTTCCGCTTCTTTGGCTGGATTTTTTATTTCATATTCAACAGTTCAAATTGCTGACACAAAATATTGTTCAATATCATTTTCACTGGGATAGTAGTTTGAATCTTTGCCACAGTCATCTGCTTCTTCTTGTGATCTTACATCAAATTCAACGTTATCTTCCTTAATTTCTGAATCTCAGATCTCCTCTAATATTCCTAAAATAGCTTCCTCGCTATTTATTGAAGCAAACTCGATCATTTTTGTAGTAATAATTAATTCTTTACGAATGATAATTGCCCATTGATGATGAACATACGTAAAAATTGCGTGCAAGAAAACTAACGCTAAAGGCAAACTCACGCTAAACTTACGTGTAAGATTTTACGTTCAAAGGTAAACATACGCCAAATTTACGTATAAGGTTCTACACTCAATCGTTTGGTACATTGAACATAATACCTACAGAAGTAATTAAGGTCGGAACATCAAGCCAACTAACCAGCGATAGCATATCTTGAGGTTTGTATTTCTACACACAGTTCCTGCTACGTCACATCAGTGTTTCCAACTCATACACGTAAAATTTACGTAGTTTGCCTTTCTCGTGTTAAAATTCGTTTCTTCTGGACCCTTAGACAACCACAATCATGTTCAAGGTACCAACCATATGTGTAAAATGCCATTATGCTTTTTATGCTTTTGGGTTGTCCTAGTGACAATCGATTTCTAAAGCTATCAATACATAATCATATTCGTCATTATATAGTGTTGTGACTGATTTTTTTATTTTTATGAAGTGATTGGAAACACTTTTCAATGTTTTATATGTTCCAATTGCAAGTGGACGACAAAGTAAGTAATTTTTGTAGACTTCGCACAACAGCTTAAGTGAAGGCCAAAGTGTAAGCGTTTCAAGAACAAGGATAAGTTTGCACATTTATTTACGATACAGCATTCTTTAAGACAGATAAAGAAGAAGAACACATTCAAAATTAAACTAATAAAATTCTTTTAAGTTTGATTTATGAAATTTCATTATTGCAGCTCTTGCAATACATCCCAAACTAGAAGTTAGAAATAATCTCATATTTCAACAATATATACAGTATAATAATCTAACATAGTGCAACTTTAAAATAACAACTTCGGGATAGGTTGGCAACGTTGTTACCCGTGAGGCAGTGACGTACTTTGAGGGAAATTTCCCTAATCTAGGGAAATTTCATAGATAAATTTAGCAAAAAGGGAAATTTTCGATAAATTGTGAAAATCCAGGAAAATTCTCACATTCACTGATTGACTAATATGAATGCTTAATATTTTTTTGTTTTTGTTTTTCAGAATTGGAAAGATACAATAACAAGGGTTTGAATGTTTAAAGTAGACTAATTTACACCCGTTGTTGGCTGGGTGTATTTGTGTATACGTTTTGTTTAAAACAATGAAGGAAAAAGTAAAATTAAAATAAAGTAAAAAAGCAAATGAATAAAACGAATGTGGCTGTCACTTCCTTTAATATGCCTAAATTAATGTTATCACATAGCACCTGTCATAGGAATTGGATACTTAACAAACTAGGGAAAATTTGTTAAGAAAAGGGAAAGTTTTGTGTGAGTCGAGGGAAATTTTCTTACGGAATCCTACGGACACTGCCGTGAGGTAATTTGCATGTTACAATAGTTCATTGAATTTTATGTGACAAAGTTCGAAAAGTATTTTAAGATATGGTCCATCCAGCATATAAATAGATAGCTATAGATATCTCACCACCAAATGAAGTTAGAAAACAGGAAATGCATGTTTTACTTCCTTCCAATTACCTTAGACTATAAATAGTTATAAAGAAAATGAGCTGATTCAACTTTTACTCACCAGATCGAACTAACGCTGGAATACTGTAGCACGCACACGATATCATCCTATTTATTGCCTTGGGAAAGAAAGTCTCACGCTATTACAACGAGTTTAATCAACAACATTCACACAGGGACCTTGACTCTCATTTGGTAGTTGCACAGACAATTGATGCCTATTAAGTTCATGACTCATATGACAATAACTTCGTCGTTGTAAACACTTTTCTTTTTCAAACAAAGAACATCTGTTTGAGTGTCCGGAAAATATCATTCATAGACTGCAAAGGATAAAAAACTACAAAGTGGGCTTATGTAGCAAGAGGAACGAATACGTGAATTAAGAATTCCAATTTTACATGGACTCATCATGGCTGTGTTTAGAAATTTGATGATGCAGTTGCAAGAGTCGATTTCTTATACGGAATGAAAGAAAAAGTTTTAAAGAACATCGGATCCTTTTAGAGCTATAAATTGCCGAAAATACGCAATATCACATTTTAAAATCCGAAATATCACATTTTGAAAACTATAGGACCTATCGCAAGCGATTCAAGGAATTAAACAGAAACTAGAATATCTAAATATTCGTGTTATATGATTCTCCAGTACAGGCAAAATGAACTGTACAACTAGGGTTGCCATATTACCCGATTTTAGCGGGAACCACCCAATTTTCAAATCCTATATTCGTCTCCCGCTTAATCATCTCTTAATCACGAAAAACCATCTGTTTTTTTGGATTGTAGAAAGTACATGATCCAATATGAAAGACGTATCATGCGTAGGATTTTGTGATAAGATTTTATGCAATCGAGATTTTTTAAAGAAAGTTAAAAAGAGTGAAAAATATGTTTAAAACAAGTGGCATAATCATACATATTTTGGTTCAATCCATGAATACTAATGTATGATCTCATGGTTGAGTATTTCTTTGATTACCATTCTGTCCAGTTCAGCTCTACAAGTCTATATGTTCACCTAGTTTTTATATATTCAGAAATGATTGCGAATTGAATTACGGTATCCTTAGCATGTTTAGATTTGATTCATTATTAATATTTTTTCTTTTAAAATGTTTATGCTTTATTTCATATATTGTGAAACCGTGGCAATTTTGTATGTTAGTATGATTTAAAGGAGCAATCTTTAAAAAATGATTTTATAAGAGATGGACCAAGCCTCCTATATATGTTTTACCTTCCTTATGATAAAAAATTAGAAATTATTTTGTTTCTTGGAGAGAAAATCGTATGAACAATATCTGCAATATGATTTTTTTTAACTTGCCATACAGATATTTTACTATTATAGATATCTTACTGTAATACTTACTTTACAATTCGAGACTCACATTTGTTGAACTTATTAAAACATTAAAGGCAAAATCTAAATTTGCTTTACTTTAGTTTCATTAGAAGGGTACATTGGAAGTGTCACTTAATAAAGAAATCACTTTAAAAATTAGTCCCCGCTAAGGATCTCAGATCAGTACTTACGGTTTAGAATCCCCCGCTTTTCTAATTTTAAAATATGGCTACCCTATGTACAACGGATGTTGCGGTACAGTAATACACTTCGAAGTAGTAATTGACCATTCGTTTTCCCGTACGGAGGGTTCTATAACATGAATATTTAGGTAAAGTGCATATTAATATCTGTGTAATCGCTTGAACAACTTACGATAGATATCATAGGTTTAAAACAGGTATGTACAAGTTGGAACGGGGGTGGGCTAATCACAGAGTACTTACTGGCGTTGAGGTACGTATGGGACAACGTATAACATTTTCTTAACAATCGAATGCCCATATGTATGACAAACTTGTTCATCATACACTAACTTTACAGGAACATAGAAATTTTAACGGTAACCAAAATATTTATTTACTAAAGAAAAACAGAAAAAAAATCTATTTGTTTATCATTTTAATGGGGAATTTGATTCTTTATGTTCTGAACTAGTCTCTCAATGTTCCGTGGTACACTGGATGTTCCAACGCGGATGACATTTTCTAAGATAGACATCAGCTATCCAGGAAATATTTTCAATTCAGTTTTAAATTATGTAAGAAGCACATTTTAAATTAGGGGTCAGGTAGGTCGAATGAAAGAGTTCAGTGGGCCGGGACTGCCTGTTGCACATGGCTGCCTTAAAACCCGTTCGTCTTATAACATGATATTTCGTTTTTCTCCGGTTTATAGCTCCGAAAGAAGACGTTTTTCGACCTGACCCATGTTTATTTGAACTTCTTTCTTTCACTTCATATTTGGAATCACCTCCCGGAGTTTGGTAACTGATTTAAAAAAAATGTACTGTATATCTTGGATTTTCAAAACATTTCTCTTCCCAAAAAAAATTGCACAATAGTTCAACATAAGCAACAAAGACGATAATGAACTTGTATCGATGGAAAGTTTATACTCATATTAAAGTTGTAATTTATTATATTATTAATCGAAACTTCCAGAAACAAATCGATTATTTATTTATTCATAATAAATGTGTACAACTTTAATATGGCTATGAAGCTTCCATCGATACATCTACACTATCGTATCTGTTGCTTATATTGAACTATTGTGCTTTCATAGACTAGAGATGTATAACGAAAAGCCTTTATGGCCCATGTTATCGAAGCTCTTAATCCTCACCAGCTGTATTCAGCTGCTGTCTTCTCTTAACGGATACGAAGGGATGAAATGCTTCTGCACTGGATGACTATTTTCCTTTGCAGCGATCTGTTCATGTGGATGTTATTTTAAGTTAATAAAATACTTATAAACTTCAGAAATTTCATACGTACGTATTTCCGAGAAAAAAAATATTAAAATTTGAAAAAAGATTTTAAATTCTGATATACCATTGTCAGAACTTTATAAGGTATCTGTTACTGATTTGTTAGTCGTATTTCTTTGTGGTTCTTCTCATTTTAAATATCCAATAGATTTTTTTAAAATGATGTTTTTGTTCTTAATTATTAAAGATCATTAAAATATCCTACATCATCTAAAAGTCACATATAATGGAATCTTTATAAATTATGTTTTTCTTTATATAAAAGTAATACAATTCTTATTAAATTTTGAAACAATTTTGTATCAAATAAATTTTTTCTCTACACTTTTAGTTTCACTTTCAACTGTTTCTATTATAAACAAAAGATTGTGAAAAAATGCAAATCAAGATTTCAATTGATTTACATGCATTTCATGGTCCCTACAAGTTGCAAAATTTGATTTGAATATCAGTAAGTTTTTTTAGTTCGTGCCAAATGATGAACACACATATACCTAAAGGCCATACTGTTCAACGTATTCTAAGCAAACCAAAATAAAAGAATCTCCAACGGGATGTATTTCAATTTCCTGCCTACCTTAAAAAATAAGGGCAATTCATAGGAGGCCAAAAATGCAAATTTGTTTTTTCTAAGGTTCTAACGATTTTGTTTATGTTTCACCATAACCTTATAACCATAACCATAACCTTATAACCATAACCATAACCATAACCTTATAACATGATGTCAGACAGTTTGCAGTGAAGAATGCAGGAAGGACGTAGTTTTCTCTAGGGATTGAGTTTCTTTCCATGTTTTTTTTCAAAAACGACTCAATAATGCTGACTTCTGGAATTGCGAATATGATAGGTTTGTTTTACTTAACTAGTAAATGACTTTCTCATTCTCGACCAAAAAAATCGTCCTTCAGTGATTTTAGCCGTTCTTTATTATTCGTTTGTACCCATTTCATTTACTAGCTTAAGACTTAACTTTACACCAATGTTTAAGAAGTTTGTTCCATGTATTTTCTCCGAATTCATGTTATGAATAGCAACATTTAATAAGTTAAGTTTAGCTTCAAATTAGCGTTTAATTGGTTTGTTCCATGTCCTTCCCCGAATTCTTGTTATTAATACAAATAGCAACATTTAATAGGTTAAGTTTAACTTCAAACTAACGTTCAAAAGGTGTTTTCCATGTATTCCTTTCTGATGTTCTGGATAGCAACGTTTAATAAGTTAAATTAACGTTTAACAGGTTTGTTCCATGTATTCTTTACTGATTCTTGTTCTGGATAGCAACGTTTAATAAATTAACCTCGAATTAACGTGTGTTCCATGTATTTTTTTTCTGATTCTCGTTTTGGATAGCAACGTTTAACCTCAAATAAACGTTTAACAAGTTTATTCTATGTAGTTTTCCATAATTCATGGTCTACATACCAGCTACCACAAGCGTTATAGCTCGAACCGAAAATGGATTATAGGAAGTGAGGGAAAGAACAGTTACACTGAGAAACAATAAGGAATGGAAATCAACATCAAAAATTGAAAGTCTGCGAAAGATCAAAATATAACAGAAAGCTTGTGGAGAGAAATTACTTCAAATACCTCGAAAGATTTTTTTTTTTTTTTTTGAGGAGAGAGAGACTTAACTGCAGTAAAAAATTCAGGTCAAGAATTGTCGTAGATAAAGAGACATTCAACAAGAAAAGGTCATTCCTAACTAACAAGCTTAACATTTGACTAAGAAAAAACTGGCAGAGTGCTATATATGAAGTATTGTGTTGTACGCTACGGGGATCTGAACATTGCGAAAGCTGAAGAAGAAATATACAGAGAGCTCCGAAATGCAGGGTAAAGGAAGATGGGCGAAATCAAATGGACGGAAAGAGAAAAGAACGAAGATTTTTTTTTAAAAAAAAGGCGTAGAAGAGAAGAGGACGTTTTTAACTAGCACCCTTGATTGATTGATTGACTGAGGTTTTAATGTGGACGTCAGCATCTTGGCTATTTATCCCCATCACGATCAACACCACTGAGGATCCTCCATACAAAGGCAAATTGGATTGAGCACATTTTGTGGGGAAAATTATCTTCTTCCTAACACCATATAGGAAAAACAAGGAGTAGGAAGATCATAACTGACTGATAATTTGGAAAAAATTGATAGATAGATAGAAATTGAAGGGTTGGATGCAAGAACTAGGTTGGTCCATTTTTTAGCAAATTTGAGATTTTCACATGTTCCAGTAGAAAAAAATCACTCTACATTGTGTTGCCGAATCATTTGGATCCGATGATTATGTCCAGTGTTATAACATAAAAGAGCTGTATTCATTGTAAAGGTATAACAAGAAGGAGGCAACTCCGGCAAGATTTCGTAAAAGTGGATATACCTGGTTCTTGCTTCCAACCTTTCAATTTGTAAACATGTTTCGAAAATTTGTCTAAAAGTAAACCCTGAATCTGATGCATCATTGCTGGGGAACAAAAAGTCTACAGACAAATATTTCACGTACGTTAAAGTCTACCTCCATGCGAAATTTGAAGACAATCAAGTACTAAATATAAAGGAGAAACTTATTTATATCATCTTAATATTTCCAATATATAAGGCCTATATAAACCGAATTTATTAGGGTATTAGATCGAATGTGCTATATGAATCGAAAACATTACGAGAAAATATAGTAAGTCCAGAAGATGTTCTTAGTAATAGTTATGCTGCGTCAAAATGAAAGCCTCTAAAAGAAGTTGTATATTACTCTGACAGAAGATGAAGCACGTCCTAACAAGATATATAGCTGCTTAGTAAGACCGGATTTGTGTTTGCAGTGAAAGCGAACAGCGTACACGAATAAAGACAAACGAAGCCAACGGCAAAATGTGTTTACTGAGATCTGTAGGATTGTTAGCATTATACATAGTATTATGCAAGAAAATGTGTATATTTGGAAATCACTGTTCAGCAGCTAAAATTTATATCATTAGTGCTAATATCATCTTTCATGTTAATAAATAATGGAGATACACACAACAAGTTATAAAGATATCAAAGCAGCCCAGATTGACGCCACTCCTCTTCCAATAATCTATTGGCTATTATTTATTTTCCTTTATCTATTTTATACAGCAATTTCTTTAGAAACTGAGTTCTAACCATCTCCTTTTATCTTCCGTCAATGGCCATTTTCTCGTGTTCCGTCCTGAGAATTGCAAGGAAGGAGGCAATTATCCAGGCGGGAAATAATGCGTTTCAACAGAGAACAAAGACGCTGTCAGTTCTCTGCTCACTGAGAGATCTTCGTTGCATCCAGTGATTCCCAGAGTCCAACACAGAAGGAGAACAGTGGACAATTAAACGAATGAGAACTTTGCATGTATTGATACTAATTAACGAATGTGTTTAACGACCTAAAAGTTTCCTAATTTTGAATATTAATAAAACATAATTTGACGAGACGAAAAACAATTCATACGTACTAAAGTAACTTACTTTTATATACGGAGAACTTAGTAAAAATATTTGATTAAGTTACGGTGCAGGATGAGACAAGAGACAGTTAACACACAGAGTAGCATATATTATATTGTATGTTGAAAACACATATTACATTTTTCAAATTATTTAGCGTATATTATATAGTGAACATTGTATATCTGTTTTCCATTGTATTTATACTTGCATATGACATTGATCTGCGATAATGTGTAATTTTGCTATTGCTACAGTAATTCCCCCTCCCTAGAGGTTATAAACTCCCTAGGAAAGAGAGAAGAACAAATTATGTTGCTCTGGAATAAATTGGAACAAATTGAGCACAAATGAATTTATGTGATTTCGTTGAATATGTCGGATGTGAGGGAACCAGGGTGACACACTCATCGGAAATTTTCAGTTTACAGATTCCCCCCCCCTTATTTATATCACAAATCGCATATTTGTGCTAAATTATCGAATTTCTATGTCTACAGACAGTACCCTACATGTTTTCAGTCTTGTCCTAAATGACGAGATAATAGCAGTTTTACTATTGCCCCCTAATTTTCCACCCTTGAAGGGGGAATTGTCTAACTTTCGGAGTTTTCTTTTTTTTCTAGTATGACAAATCCTACATTCGAGCCATATTTCAAGTTGTTACGTCTAGAGAAAGTATCCTATAGGTTTTGAGTTAAGACCCTAATTTTGCCCCTGCCTCCTAAGTTTCTTCCTTGGAGGTGGAAATTTCCAGTTTTCGGATTCTTTCCTTTACTTGATCCCAAATCCTACATTTACGCCAAATTTCAACTTTTCATGTCCACAAGAAGTGTCCCGTAGGTTTTGAATAAAGTGACGTAATTTTGCCTTTGCTCCCCAATTATCCTCCTTGGAGGAAATTTCCAGTTTTCAAATTTTTTGCTTTATTTGTACGACAAATTTTATATTTGTGGTAAATGTCAAATTTTTCACATCTGAGGAAGTACCTTATACCTAGATTTTAAATCAAGTGACATAAATTTGTTCTTTTCCCGTAGTTTTCCTCCTTAGAAGGCGAAATTCTCAGTTTTCGGATTTTTTTATTTATTTGTATCATAGTCCTATATTTGTGCCAAATTATAAGTTTCCATGTCTACAGCAAGTTTCCCATAGGTTTTAAATCAAGTGACGTAACTATATGTGATTTTGCTCTAGTACCTTAATTTTCCTCCTTGAAAGGGGAAATGTGCCGAAATACAAGCTTCCATGTCTATAGAGAGTACACTATAGGTTTTATTGAGTGTCAGTCAATGCTAAAACTTTTTTTGTTTGTTTGTTTGTTTTCACAACCCTCTATTACGTAAAAGTTTGATATCGAACATGGAAATTTTGTATATCCCACAGTGTGTGCATTTTCGTAGCACTGTCTTCATGGAAAGCGAAATTATGAATGTTCAAAAACGTTCTGAGTTACTTCGTGCAAATAGGCACAAGGCATGCTCCTGCTCTGAGAGGGAACTTAGCTTGGCGAACTGTCGTGCGCCTAGACATTCATAATAACTTTTTTAAAAATCTTTTATTTCTTTTTTTGTTAATATTTAAACGTCACTGAATGCCACTGCTAAATTTCTCGTAACTTTTTCTTCTTTGTTTTTGTTCAAGACAGTACTTCGACCGTCGCTCTTATCTTCCGAAACTTCAGTCACTTTCTTGTTTTCCTTCGTCGCTTCCTTTCGAAGTTGTGAATTGCTTTCAGTATTTTCTTCTGATAGAAGTGATCAAGTTTCCCCCGTTCTTGTGCCTAGGAAAGACCCAAAAAATATCCCTCGCTGTAGTTGTTGGAGGGGGAGTCACAGGAAAAGTTATTTTGCTTGCTTAATGTCTATACGACGCATTATAATATAACATTTATAATAATAAAACAAAACAGTGTATCAATACCTAGAAACATGAGTTTGACGTATAAATACTGTATTTGAATCTACGTAGTTTTAAAACTTTAAGGTACCCTAGTGCCTGTACAACTCTGAAAGGCACAGTGGTGAATTCCGTCCAAATTAAGGAGTTACACATTTTTAGAAATTCTAATTTTGTGGCGTCTACATAAACTGTATTTAGAAAGATTTACTTCTGGTGCTTTATGACTTTTATGATATGTGGGAATCTCTGCTTCTGATAAAGAAATTGATAGTATTTTCGTTGATACAGGAATTTTAAGGAACTTTAATGCTCTTTCATTCAGAAAAAAAGCAGTAGATTCTTTTCAAACAACATTGTTTCTTTAAACCAGTGGTACCAGCGTTTCCTAGTGATAGTTTCTTGTAACAACTAAGGTAAAATGTTCATAGTTTCAGGATAAAACTTCATAATCTTGTCTTCGTTCACACACCTTTATATTCATTTCACCGTATAACCAAGGGCGCCGATTTCTCTGTAACTTTGGGGATGCCCATTCATAAAAAATACATATAACATTAAAAATACATATAAAAATACATGAAGGCCCACATGAACTTTAAGGGACGGGCCCCACCAGAATTGGCGCCCTTGCGTGTAACTAGGTATTAATGAAGGAATCTTGTTCAAATAACTTTACTTTACATTGTGTTCGCGCAATTTTTTGTTTTGGGAATACTGCTATTGTGTACGAAATGTCGCGAGGTTTTCAAAACTAGATCTGTTAGAAAATTGCTATATTCCAGATTCTATTCTTCATACAAGTGATAATTTCGTTAAGTCTTCTGCTGAGATAACATAAAAACACAGACATTTGCTCAAATTGCTTCCTTGTGCGCAGTGGCGTTTCTAAGAGGAGGCTTCCGGGCTTAATCCCCCCCGAAATTTTATTTACTACATTAAAGTAAATGTTATATCTTGCAAAATTTTTACATTTCCAGGACTAGAGTTAGCAAAGCCTTCCCTCCCCCGAGACAAAATCGTAAAATGCCACTGCTTGTGAGTATTAAACTCATATGAGGTCCATCGTCCCATTCAGTGCAGTTTCACAATTTGATGAATGTATTCGCGAATGGTTTCTGTACTGCAACTACTGGGTTAGTGTGACTGATATGTGACATTTTAAGTTACTAGAAAACCGAATGAACTGAGGTTACGCATACATTGTTTCAAACTCCACATGTGTTGAGAAACATGTATGAGTGCCTAGTCAGTCTTAGATTGCAGTGTTTTGTTGAACAGTGTCGTGTGAACATCCACCGCGAGCATAGGCTCCGACTTGGGAGGGGGGGGGGAGCAGAACACTTTTGGCTCCTCCAATATATAAAAGTAGGGTTCTCGCCCCCCAATATAATCCAGTCGAGGAAATATTAACAAAGAGAATGTCTGTCGTAAACTTCGTCGTGCCTTTAATTCAATATTAGGAACATCCTTCTTATTCAATAGGAAACACCACTTTCACAACTGCGTTTAATAGAGCACTGAAGCTTTAACCAACACTCTAGCAGCATTAATATGTGGTGCGCAAAATTGCAATGAAATTCCTAAATTTTCAATTTGAATTTGTTTTAATCTCTTTACACAAATTTCACTTAGGTCGTGAATTTCGCAGCGGAGCGGATGCAGCAGACCGAAATCTATGGGGAGGGGGGCTTTATTAAGCAGTTGATAGAAAACGACTGAATATGACGATATACTTATTCATTGTTTGGGCCCCCCAATAATTTCTTCAAGTCGGCGCCTATGATCGTGAGAAATAAATGATTGAAAGTGCTTTTCCTTTACGAGTTTAAACTCAGACATTCTGCACATATATCCGCTAAAATCATGAACAGTGCATTTGCGGCAGGAGTGGTGAATCTAATGGCGTCATTTCACATTTTGCAAGAGAGGGGCAAGCTTATCCACGGGTCACTTTTTTGCTATATTAGTACGCAATTTAGTAAAGAGCACGTTCTTCTTAAATTTAAGAGGGCTGCCCTCACCAAATGACACCCTTGTAACGAGCTGACAAATTGTTATGCTATTCAGGAAGCGGTAATTTCTTACTGGACTGTATCGTAGTTAATTAAAGTTTTTAGGTATATTGTTCACAATCAATATGATTTACGTTAAGTGGAAGTCTACGAACAACGGAAACAAAACTGGGTATCATAGGATTTTATTAAATGTAAATTTCCTGTCCAAATCTCCATCTTTCCTACGTATTTTAAATATCGTTATATTAATTCTAGCGTTCGTTATATGCATCATTATAATAATAAGCTATCATTTGTACTATTAATGTAGACTATAATTGTCTATGCTTTGTTTCGACTACGACCATAATTTGTGCATCCTAAAGAAAATCGTTGTTAATCGTGAATTTGTAAAAAAACAATACCGCTTGTTCCCGGTAAGGGTACTATCCTGGAACACAAGCACGAGTAGGTCCGGAGCAATCCACGGGTGAGCAGACTAACAACGAGGTTAAGTCTCCACTATAAGCTCTTCCCCAGGACTCTATCTTGCCTTTAACGAAGGTGGTTTGGAGGACCTCGCCCCCGTACTCAAACTTTGAGAATGAAGTCAGATTTATCCTCAGATTTAAAGAGGTGCTCATCCTACAGAGGCTGAGTGAGTGTCAAAACTGCAGTAGAACGGGATAGGAAGAGAAAATAATTCACACTCGCACCGGAGTTCGAACGCCACTTTACCGGCTAGACCACTCCAGTTCTTCAGTAAATCAAACTGATTTACATAGATTAAATTCAAATTGGAGCGTGTTATAAATATCAATGCAATGTTCTTGCATACCCTAATTTTAATTCCCATCAACTTCTTCACTCTTAGTTTTTCATGTATCTTTTGCGCTTCTAGTTTTCCCACCTAATTAAATTAGACAAATAGGATTGGCCTTCCTAGTGTCTCCGTATAACTAATTACAGAAACAGAATAGGACATCCTAATATCCTCGCCTAATTAAATTGGATAAATGGGATAGTACTTTCTAATGTAGCTGTAAACCAAATACAGTGTTTCTTCCAGACATGTTTTTTGGGAGGCACTGCTCCCCCCGGAGTTCTAAATAATATTTATTCCTATAGCTTTGAGATTTGGCAATATTGTCCCCTTAATTAATTCGGCATGTATGGAACGGGCCCAGGGGCGTAACTACAGGCCCCACAGACCTTGTGAGGGAGGGCCCACAGGCTTGGGTCTAAAAAGTAAGAGAAAGATGGAAAGAGGGAGCTCAAGAATTAGAAAAACAACTTTTTCTAGGGGCCCAAATACTCGTATTAATGGTTGCTTCCCCAGAAAAAATCTAAGTTACGGCGCTGATATTAACACCACCACCACCACTACCACCACTACCACTACTACTACTACTACTACTACTACTACTACTACTACTACTACTACTACTAATAATAATAATAATAATAATAATAATAATAATAATGCTACAGACAAAAGTTATCTGTAATCAAGCCACCAACAAACCAAAAGCTGCCATCCGTATCATGGCGGTGAAAAGAAGAAAGAAAATAACCATGCATACCTATATACACTCTATATATTGACTTGTGTCCCTCTCTAGGCAAATACATTATCTATGGTACGAACGCATATGGGCTGACAAAATTAAAAAAACGAGGAAGACTATATAATCCAACTTTAATCTTATTGCTGCATTTTGCTTTCCGCTACGTTTTATACGGGGAGTAGGGGGGAGCAGTACGCTCAATTGAATGGCTCGCTGAAGACAAGTTCTGGAATCCCTCTCTAATAAAGCTCTTTAATTAGATCCACTCTTTGATGTTGCGACGGATGGAAGAACTAACTAAATCCAATGTAATGTATACGGAATAACGCTTCTCAAAAGAATTCCCGCCTCTTCTATACCTTGCGTTGCTTCTATGCGTCCAACGAACGATTCTAAGTTATTCAAAGCCCCCTTTTATTTGTTTTCGGCTGCTGCGAAAAGTTAGTGTAATGATGATGGATTGAGAGAGGAGATTCAAAATCATCTGAAAGAGAATCAGAAGCTATTTGTGGAGGCTAATTATAAGCCGACTCTTGCTTCAGTGAATACCTAACTATGTCTACAGCTATTGTTTGAATAGCTAAGAAAAAAGCAGTTACATTTATATGTTTACAACAAAAGTAAAAGTTCCAAATGCTGTTTTATCACAGAGTTAATCATATTTGATTATGCGTATGGAAGAGAGGTAAACACACTATAAACATATCATCATAAACAATATTTTTTTCTACGGGACATATTGATCATAACAATTTATATTAACCAGTTTTTGTAATAAATTAAACATATAAAAAAATGTATTTGTTGAGGTTAAATATCCTCTTTTCAAGACTGAAGCTATGTGACAATTTAATGTAGAATCTAAACCATCATTCAATGCGTTCAATGCTCTCCTAGCGGGAATTGAAACGGGGATTACGTACAGAAAGGAACTCACGTTCGAGACTTTTAAACTAGTTCCTTTTTATTTTATTTTTTTTTTTTAAAGTTGGTCACAACTAGTACATTTTCCACTTTATTGTCTTTTATTTCAATTTGAATCTACATTCTACGCAATTCAATTGGAAAGGGAGAAGAACACACACGCTCCACGCAAAAAAAAAAAAAAAATTATAAGTATGCCTAAGTGTTTGAACACGATTGGACATGTTTTAGTAATGACGTTTGGGCATAGCTTAAATGTACCTGAAATTTTGATATGTTCAATAAGTATACACGGAAACGATTTTAAAACACGATTAGAACACTTTACACATTACCATTTTCACAGTTGAAAGTCGTTTCTGTCCATATACCTGCTTTGAGCACTATTAGAACACTTCCTACTAACCACTGTTAGGAAAACTTATAGACACTCTTTGTTCACTGATAGAACACATTATGACATTTTTTGGACATGTTCAACAACGACCAAGCCATTTCTATATATATATATATATATATATATATATATATATATATATATATATATATATATATATATATAAAACTGTCCAAACACTGATTTATGTTTTCCTGTGTGGTCTTCAGAAGAACTCAGTTTTGTCTCACGCTCCCTCCCACCCTAACGTGTCAGACGCTTGGTTACATTACATAGGCACTAGACAAGCGGATAAGAGGTATGAAAAAGTGCTGTTAAGGATAAGGTGGTACTCCTTCGTTAGCTAAGGAATATAGATTCGCATTTAAAAATGCTGTTACAAGACCATGCCCAAGATGGAAAATTCAGGGCAGGCCAACTGTACCCGAAATGCTCAAGTTTACATCAGGTAATAGGCTATTTGTAGGAATTTTAAAATATTTCAAAGGTTTTTAATTTATGGTGACAAATCCGCTCTCCACTTTTTTGTGCGTTCGACCTTAGTCTGTAGCAGACGTTCACCCAGAAATTTTTGTTGGGGTGTCCAATATTACAAGCCACTACGTGTATGTAGTTTTGAACGGATATTATTCTGTACGCTATGAGTAATTGTAAAATACTTCCACCTACAGAGAAAAAAATAATAGAACAAGATTGCTTTTATATGAGAGAGAGTACAGATGAAGTGTAAAATAAAATATTCATGCTACATCAATCATTTCCCTGTTAAATAAGTATAGTTTTATTGAGAAAATGTAAAATGTATGTTGAGTTATGAAGTTTACTGGGCTATGTGTTAGTAGATGAAATAGTATTTGCTATAAATGCTTAATGGTAATTAACAAATAGCATAACAGACGAACGAATAAGAAAATAAATGTATATTAGTTATCAATTATTGGTGTATATATATATATATATATATATATATATATATATATATATATATATATATATATATATATATATATATATATATATATATATATATATATATGCAAAATAACGTTAGCCATAATAATGAGGTGCTCTTGAAACACAACTTACCTTAAAAATGCCGATTACTTCTTCAAAAACAAGATGCAGCGGACAACATGTTTGCACTTACATAGACCATACTCCAACAATGTTGAGTACTGCATGTACGGAAATTTTCACTGACTGAGACTGGAGATAGAGGGACAAAACCTTAAAGGTGCCCATTTTACCCCGGTGCTCAATTCCCCCGATTTACTAATATATATGAGTAAATCGGGGGAATTGAGCACCGGGGTAAAATGGGCACCTTTAAGGTTTTGTCCCTCTATCTCCAGTCTCAGTCAGTGAAAATTTCCGTACATGCAGTACTCAACATTTTTGGAGTATGGTCTATGTGAGTGCAAACATGTTGTCCGCTGCATCTTGTTTTTGAAGAAGTAATCGGCATTTTTAAGGTAAGTTGTGTTTCAAGAGCACCTCATTATTATGGCTAACGTTATTTTGCATACTTAGAAAACAGCATTTACCGAAATAAGTTTTGAAATTGCACAAAAATAAGATACATGGACGTGACGTCACAGCCAAGAGTTGTTCATACATGCAAGTCAAGCATTGACGTCGACTCATTTTCGGCAGTGTTGCCAACTTCATTGGAGTGTTACATTAAGGGGAAATATGAGCATATCTAATAGGGGTAAAATGGGCATCAACAAAGAGGCGTAATGGAGAAGTTGTTTTGCAATAATTCTAATAAAACAATAGTATATTATCCTTGTGAGTGAAAACCAAACAATTTCTGTTCAAAGCAGTAGGTAGGCCCTAATTATTTGCCTCCATCTGTTATGTTTCGTAGCAAAAGCCTGAGACTTGAATTTCAAGACCATCTTCCAACTCAAAAAGCATTCTTCATGTGTGACTCAGAATATGTGAAAGCAGATACATTTTTCCTGTTTATTGAACATTATAACGAAATACTTTGGATAGTTTAATAATTACCTGTACCTTGGGCAGAAAGTGCTCATACATGTGCACTATACTTAATAAACGAATCCAATAATAGTGACAACGGTGAACATAGTGTAGCACCAGGAATGACATCAGAAGACCGAATCTTGCTAGCCTTACAGCGACAATTGATTCAGATGTCTACCGAGTTAAAGCAGACGATAGAGCAAAAGTCCGAAGAATCCAACAAGCAATGCGAAGAATTGAAGCAGACGATAGAACAGAAGATAGAACAGAAGTTCGAAGAATCCAAAAAGCAATGCGAGGAATTAAGCAGACGAATGGAACAGAAGTCAGATGAAACGAAACAATTAATTATCCAGACGATGAACGATATCACCTCGCAGTTCGAGGAAAAGTTAAAAGGAATATCTGAGGAATGCCAGGATAATCACAATCACCTGAGCCAAGAAATCAGTGATGTAAAAAAGGATTTAGAAGCAATAGAATCTTCTGTTCAACAGCAAAAGATTCAGGTCATCAATAATTCTAACAACATACGTGCAAATACGCAATTGATAGCTACTCTACAGGAAGAAATTAGGACGCTACAGGTTAAGGACAACACATACCACAATAATATGGGTAGTGAGCGCTTGGAGTTTCCCCACTCACCAGAGATGACTTCGCCTTCACCTGTGTCTGATGAGGATATTATTTTGGAAGAAATTCATCCGAAGAGTACAGATGGGCGGAAAAGGGATGGTGCAACGACATATCACGTCATGGATAGGAATTGTCACCCAATAAGTACACGGAATGATAAAAGAAAGGTAAAGTTAAGTGTTAAGATGAGTGAAATACGGGCTATGAGTAAATTCAGTGGTAAATGTAATGAGAACGCTACTTCTTTCCTGGAAAAATTTCAGGACGAATGCAATATAATGAGTATAGATAGATCACAATATATGAAATTAATCCCTCATGTATTACTCCCACCATGTTCTTTATGGTTTAAAGCCGTACGTGATCACATCAATACTTATGAGGAATTCAAAGCAGCGCTAATTGCGAATTATGAAAATGACTTTTTGCTTGCAAATCGAGATGCCACCATTAGAAATCAACATTTCAATCCTCGTTTGCACAAATCTGTTGTAGAGTTTGTTGTAAATACATACAACGAATTAAAAGTTGTAAATCCCTTGCAATCGGAATCTAGAATAATAGCATCGATTCGAAATTTGCTCCTATTTAAGTTACAACAGATCTTGTTTTCTACACAATGTATGAGTTTCAATCATTTGTTAATGCTCGTCCAATGCTATGAAACTCAATACCATGCTTTGAATCAACAAGCAGGTGTGAGTAAAAATAAAAATAATTCAGATCATTTTGTACCTGTTCGGAATCTAAATATCCGAAGTGTGAATGATACGGAACATAACCTAAGCCGAGTAAATTCTAGCAATCAAAACGAGCAAAATAGGCAAAGTTACGTAGGGAATACGCCTAACCTAATTAGTCGTAGCAATCCTTATGTTAGACCATATAATCAAAATAGGTTTAAAAATAGAAGGAATGTATGGCGAAATTCCAGGAATACAACAAACTACGTGGATAGACGTAATTGGAGGTCAAGAGATGGCACTTCGTATCAAAATCAGAATCACGATGAAATACATGTACAACATATTGTGGAACCTAATCATGATTGTGCAGTACAATGTACTTTATTAGAATCATATGCAAGTACGAATGTAAGCTGATTACCGTTAATGAAATTAGGTTAAACCCATATCAGTTATAGATTCTTGTGAACTTTTATTTTTAAGTTTATGTGTTAATATTAATAATGAAAACAATTCTTATAACTTCGCTATACAGGCAATATGAGGAATTATAATTCGATTCATAATTGATTAAAAGCAAAGATTATTTATATTAGATTGACTTGTGTTGAAAACTTAACTGCCAAAGATTATGTTAAGTATAAGATTCATTCTATTAAGTTAATTATTCAACGACTGTCTTGAATGAGATTCTTCTATATGTTGATGCCTTATTGATCCAATGTTTATTTTAAAATATCACCTAATATAATTATTATATAATGCGCCCTGGATAATGGTAACTCATGTTTTAACTGTAATTGCTTCTTACGATTTTGACTTCGCACCTTTCAAAGATTAAATAAATGGGCGACGACATTTTAATAATAAAATATAATAATAATGTAATGAATGATAATGAAATAAATATAATTAATGTAATAAAAGATAAGTATTAATGAAGTGAAAGATTTGTTATAAATGTATCTATATCTATAATATGTAATGAAGATACATACGAGGGGCGATCAAAATGTGATGGACATATGTAATGTAAGACCATTATTGTAAACGGACCAGTGGTTCTTGAAGATAAAAGCCAAGCTCGCTTATGACTTTTATATTCAGTCCAATTGTCGGGCGACATTTTATATAACGAAATACTTTGGATAGTTTAATAATTACCTGTACCTTGGGCAGAAAGTGCTCATACATGTGCACTATACTTAATAGAATGTTAATTTAATATTAACAAAAGAAGAATGTTTTTAATATCTGTAAGAGATATAGATAGTGTTATATAGTTCGTTGCTATGTAATTGTTTATGGATACCTAATCGTCATGTATGTGTGCACGACAGTGTAAAGGAAAAGTACATTAAAAGTGTATCAACTAATAAACCATTTAAAACCGTTCATCTACTTTATAATTCTGATATAGAAGGTGAGAATAATATAATATATAATTACTAGAGATATTTTTACATGAAAACAGTTACTACCACTCAAGTTCTTGATATCATCAATCGAACCAGGTTGACGACTACCCTTGGTAAGTTCGTTATAACATTTTATCTAGTTCTTCTCCTTAACACCAGATAATCCAGTGTTATTAATAGTTGATGAACATGACTGACCTCATTGTTCAAATTTACAAATGTTAATGTTTGCTAAAGGTTACGGACTTATATTTATGTCTTTGCCTCATTACACTACTCACGCTATGCAGCCAGCTGATCGTACCTTCTTCAAACCCCTAAAGGAAAGTTATTACAGGAATGTGTCTGCATTTGTGCGTCGTCATGAAGGGAGAAATATAACGAAACTAGAATTCTGTGAGATATCTACTGAAAGTTAGAGTGAATGCTCTAGAATTACAGTTGCTATGAATGCTTTTAGATGTTTTGGCATCTTCCCTTTCAATCGATCAGCTCTTCCAGGTTATCTATTTTCATGCGAGGAATAACGTACTACGAACGCGGGAGATTATGAAATTGAACGTAATTCCTTGCCATCAGATCATTCAAATCCAATAGGTAGTGATATTGATTTGTCAAGTGTAGGTAACCAACCGTATTTCGGAAGTAATCCACAAGAACCTACACCTTCTTGTTCTTGTTGTACCACACTGAATGTGTTGGAGTTAAACCGAATACAGTTATGTTTGTTTGTGAAAAATGTGTGTAATGCATTTGGAAATACTTTGTATTTTTTTTAATAGTTGTCAGTTGAAGAAATTTCATTTTCTTTTTGTCATAGAAAGAAATATTAGTAACAAGTAGCTTTTGTATTGTAGTAGTCTCGTTTATTAGATTTTATTATTACTTTGTTTCGGTCTTTGTACGCATTAGAGCAAGTAACACATATAGAATGCATGTTCTTGTTTCATAACTTAGATTGGAAATATCTTCGTCCTGTATTTTGAGAGGCATTTAATACTCAGAAGAAAATGTGCCCATATTGTCCAATGAATTGACCATTTTACCCCTACAATTTGGGGTAATATGGGTCTACAATAGTTGTGTTTAAAACAGCATAACTAAAAGCTAAATGTTATGTTTTCTTTCACGCGATGTGTGATGAAAGTTAAAAGTCTAATCTATGTATTATTGTCTTGTTTTCTTTCATAAGTTAATAAATACTTGTGTTGTAAGCTGTTTTTTGCTTAAGGTGTCCATATATATATATATATATATATATATATATATATATATATATATATATATATATATATATATATAAGTGTGTGTGTGTGTGTATGTAGGGCCTGTAAGTGCTGATGAATTGATATATTAGTATAGCAAATAAATGAAGAATACGTATGTTAATAATGTTAATATAAACAATATAAATGTGAATGAATAGGTAATGTGAAATATGAGTTATTTAAGTAAATAACTAGATATTACGATAAAGTGAATATATGTTAATGATATTAGTTATACAACTGATACTCACTTTGTACTATTATTTACACAGCATAGGTCTATGTTCATGTTCTGTCTGTACTTCATAAATTGAAAAATTATTTGATATGTAAATTGTTTTGATCTACTCCTACCGCAAGATACTCTGAACCACAGATCTATACATGCTTCCGTCATTGTGTTACATATATACAGGGTATTTCAACACAACACTGACAACGTTTGGGAGATGATTCCTAACATCAAGATAAGACAAAAAGTATAGACCAACCTGGGTGCACAAATGCTTCCTTTCGGACTTATAACCTGCCTAAAACATGAGAAAATGAAATTTTAAAGGTCCATAGCTTCCAAACTATGGGACATACAGTAGTCGAGTCACGACTTCACTTAGGAACTAGTACGTGACCTATCCAAAAATTCATTTTTAAGAATCCTATTGGAGTTACACAACAATTTTTATATAGGGAGTTTGGCTACGGGCATATAATTTGAAGTTCTCACCAACTGCCTCTATAAAAATTGTTGTGGAAGTACCGCAAGATTCTGAAACATGGATATTTGGATAGAGGACATACTAGTTCCTAGGTGAAGTCTTGACCCGACTACGCTAGGTCCCATAATTTTGGAACTTTCGAGCTTTAAAGTTCATTTTCTCGTGGTTTCAGCAGACTATAACTCTGAAAGGAAGCACTTGTGCACCCAGGTTGGTCTATACTTTTTGTCTTATCTTGACGTTAGAAATCACTTTCCAAAGGCTGTCGGTGTTGTTTTGAAACACCCTGTACATATATAAAAGAAATAAGATAATGTGTGTTTTGGTTAATACTGATTCTTACTGCTAACTATCAGGTCCGCACCTATGAGAAATATCTGGCAGGAGGATGGTAACAAAAATTAGATACTAAAGTATTAGGTACTGCATAATAAAAGGATATAAAATTGCATCCTAGAATCCCTGTTTTGGTTTAAAAAAAAGTATTGAAGCAAGTTGTCAGAGTTCAAGCCACACTGGATCTAGACTATTTTAGCAAAACTTACAAATTCATATAGACTATTTACAAGCTTTTTGTTTTCATAAAAATACGAAACGTTTTTATGGTTTACCTTAATTCTAATCGAATCAAACTTCAGAAAGTAATTCCTTACATTAAATAAGAAATAAAATTTTAATAAAAAATATCGAACGAAAGTACCAGGTCATGTTTAACCCCGTATAAAAAAGGAAAAACTTGTAACAAATATAGCGTCGTCGATGGGAAATAAAATAAATTTTATATGCGAGTAGAAAAATATCCACTTCACAGGTCAAGAACGGGAAGATGATTCCAGATGTTTTGTTCGTATCTAGTTCTTGCTTTCCGGGTTGAAATCAAGGGGATTGTAGTAATGGTTATTTCTTTAATGGTTTTGGTATGTATCCTTCGCTATCATTGTGAAATCTACTTGTTGTTTTCACGGTATATTAATGGCAGTCTTGGGAAGTAACATAACGCAAGTAACGCGTTACTTTTTAAGTAACGTTTCCTAGTAACGCGTTACATTTTCCCAAAGTAACTGTAACGGTAACGCGTTACAAATTCTCAAGTAACGTACCTAGTTTGCGTTACATTTCAAATAAGTAATTACAATATACGTACATATTTATATATACTTTTTAGGAAACAAATGTTTCTTTCTTGTAAGTGAATTTCTCAGAATGATGAAATGGAGCATGAGCTATGTCAGTGACCGACAGTCAGTCACCGACATACAGAGAAACAGATAAGATCTTAGTGCCACTTGCTGTTTTTGGAAGATGAATACAAAGAGAAACAGATCTTAGTGCCACTTGCTGTTTTTGGAAGATGAATACAACTCAGGAAAATCACATGTACTGATTGCAAACACCTGTAAGATTTTGTGACAGATTATGACAGCTCCAAATCAATACATTCAGCGAGTGACCTACAAGTGAAATGGTGGTCCATTTTACTTTGATTGGTGTTGTTTTTATAAAGATCTAGAATGAAAATATTTTACAGTTCAAACATTTGAAAGAATACTTTTTCTTAAAAGCTGAGGATAATGGTGGACAGAATTTAAAAGTAAAGTGTCTGAAGCACGGGTAAAAGTGGATCTGAAAAGGTAAGGGGACGTATGACGTCACGCCGTCCCCGTGACAATTTTGGCCGATTGATATTTCTTGAGGAAGTGGGGAGACGCCACAGATATTTTCTGAAAGTAGGGGGATGGCGTCCACCCGCTTTCCCCCTCACTTTTATCCCTGGTCTCAAGTGAAGCGAGAAATATATATCAACAGCCAGGGTGCCATAATTAACGACATACAGTAAGGGAATATGAATAAACTGTGTTCTGATTACTAGAAAATAGTTTGTTAATGGCATGTAATATTAGAGTTCTTTCAGATCAGTTTGCTTATCCTAGAGTCCAGTTGATTATAGAGTTTAGAACAACTAGCTTTCAAAAGCATGTATCGATTTTAGAGTTACTGGCAAGTTTTGATTCACCTCCAGTTAATGTGTTATTTTATTAGTTATAATGCAATGCTGCTCTATTTTCTGTATTTTAAATTTTTACATAAGAATGTTATAATTAATTTAGCAGAATAATAAGCAGTCACTTTTTCTAACGCAGTATGGCATTTTAGTCAATGTTACATTATATGAAAATGTCCATATAGCTGTCAAGTAAGAATTTGTTCTTGCATCTACATAAAACGATTCAGAACGTGAAATATTGCGTTTATGAAGTCAGCGAAGCACATCAAATTTCCAATAAAGTAACTGTCTACATGAAAGGATATAGCAACGCTACTATTAACAACCTAACGCGTTACATTTTAAGGGAAATTAAAGTAACTTGTAACGCGTTACATTTTTACAAGTAACTTACCCAACACTGATTAATGGTTGTTGTTAAGTGTCTCTAGATGCACTAAGTATTTTATTAAATACGTTTCGTAATATATTGGATGACAATCTTTCATTCCCTTAGATATATATCTAGGGGAAAATGATTTATTTTGACTGTTATTGGTTGTATAATATTTCTGGCAATAGTTTCTGTGATTTTGAACTCCTTTAAAGATTTCGTAATTCGAAATTTCTGAAATTGGAAAAAGCTCAGTTTCTGAACCTCTCAAGCGTAAATTGCCATCATAGATATGAAATGTGTTGCCTACGCTGTGAGTCTAGTGGCCAACTCTCGTTCGCGCCTTTGCGGCACATGATTCTAGAGGAAGAGGTACTCCAAGTCTCATATAGCTTCGATCCTAAAAAGGGACGCAGAGCTTCAACAAACGAACCAACATAAAAAAGCCAACATATGTAGGCTTTTTTGCCAAAGAGAATAAAAATATGTGTAAACGAAAGACTCAACAGGGGGTAGATAATAGCTCTTGTGTTCAATTTTACTGTTACTCTATTTGTGTTTCTTTTAAACTGCTGTATCTATGCACAGGAAATTTAGTAAAATGAGCAGTTTTCTTCACAATATATAAATGTGCTGTTCACTTGCACAAAATATAGAAGACAGTCTGGAGGTAGAAAATATTGTTTAAAAAAAACAATGTTACTCATTAAATTTTAATATGTAGTAATCTTATTACAATAATTTGTAGCAGTCAATGCTTTTGAAATATCACTTTAAGACAAGTGTATTTTTTAACCTTTATTAATAAATGATCACTTAACCTTGGCTGAAATCTAGACGCTTACATATAAATCTTCCTGAAATGCTTATAAATTATTCTATCCCCGACTGTATGTCAATCGATATCTCTCTCACATTCATCATCAATTTTTCCAACAAAAGCAGTTTCATAGAAACGCTTCAATGTCTCTGAAAGTCACCTACTTAATCTTAGTATGAAAAGCAATCACGATCCTTCGATCAATACATACAGTCTGACAATTGCCAACCGATAAAAGAGAGAGAGAGATCACCAAAGTCACAAGGACAGAGAACAGAATTCTAATTATAATACAAGGAAGAACACAAATTAATTAAGAATGCTTCAGTACCAATGAGCTCCGGGCTCGTATCCAAGGATCCAGAATGTAAGAAGAGAGCATATACAGGTGAATATAGAGGAAGCTCAACTCCAGCGAAAGTGCCTTAACTAAAATGGACATTAATGATGTGTTAATTGAATTGACAAACCTGATTGAAAACACATCATGTAAGTTTCAATTAGAAAAGCATTCACTTCATTCACACAGTCACTTATTTTCAATCAAGTTCCTTACTTCTATCTACAATGTATGATTTTTCCCTTTTCATTTATTTTCCTAGTCCTACCTTTACACTTAAATGCAAGTTTCTGGTAACCTGAAATTATGTCTAGGATGGCAGTTTATTCAAGGGCGTACAATAGTAATGCTGTAAATGCCTTGAGTGGCTTATGCTTTCTGTTAGGGCCATATTTGTGGCCTAGTATGAGCCGTAGTTCAGGCAGAGGAATTCTTTTCTATCATGATTCAGATCACTCTTTTTTATACTCTCCTTCTGTAAGTTTTAGATTGTTTTTATTTTTTATTTTATTTATTTTTTTTACGCAGGCATAGATATAACATGGTATTATTGGCTCTCGTCCTCTACATACAAACGTTAATCAAATATAACATCCATCCTGCGTCATAGAGTTGCAAGATCTCATTCTGGACAAACCTGATTGTAAGATTATGTCAAGATGAAATTCCTTCTTTAAGCCAGAAACACTGTGAGATAGAAACACAACCATCAACAGCACTTAACCCCTTCTACTACGACTTATTTTCTAAATTTCCTGCCGCTCCTTCCGTTGCATCAAATTTCTTGAAGTATTAAGTTGTAAAAGTGTATAATAGATGGTTTATAATTATGTAAGTTTCAAAACATCACTATAGTAACCCTACGTGATGCTACAATAGTTTAAATTTTATGACGAGTGTAGCTCGTCATAGTACGACTTGGCACGAGGAGGCCATGACGAGCTAAACTCGTCATTTCAGTGCAAGGGGTTAAACATTGATATTGTGGTGTGACATTTTAATTGCCTGGGACGGCAAAAAATGTAGAATACTACGCCGGCCCCGGTAATACTACCTTTAATGTACTACATTACAATATTGTGCGCGGTAACACGGCCGGATCTTCAAGTCATCATTTTATACCTGATTCAACTAATTTATACTAAGTTCTTTGTAACTTTTTAAATGTTACTTCATACAAGAATTATAACAAGGAGCGAAAAATATAACTTTGAACTTGCTAATATCTCGATGAATGAGATCACCTTTGCTTTGTTCATCGAAGGAACACTTAATTGTCACAAAACTGGAAGGAATATGTATCTGTCATTTAGATTTGTTGTAAATTTATAGCATATTAGTCGACTTTTCCCCAATAGTCATGTACTCTCAGTTTACTCTTATTTGTACGTTTACTTATATGCACCCGGCAACACTGCTACTATCAGAAATGACCAGCTCTACAGTGGTAATCCAGCAGCCAGGAAAGTCCTGTTGGGAGTTTGAGAGCCAGAAGGTTTGTTTGTTTTACCGAGTTCTACTATATTTAGTGTTTAAAAAAAAATTGGTCACATGTTCTGAATCATGGTCATTATTGCGCAATGGTCGCCATCTTGAATATTCCTTTCGCATTCACTACATTTTTCTTAAATACATCTAGCTCAAGCTGTAATTGTCGCAAAGTTATCAGTTATACCTCGTTCGATTTGCAATAGTATAGGCTTTCAGGTGACGTTATTCACTTGTCAGTAATACACACAAGAGGGAAGTAAAGGAGGGAAATTTTGAAAATTTCCCTCAAAATGTTCCCTTTTATCGATTTTTTCCTATTGTTATATGGCAACGCTGAGTTCTAGGCGAGAAAGAAAACTTACATACATTTCCTGTAATGTGATAAATATATGCTGAAAGTTTTGTCTTGATTGGTTCACTAGCAGAGGAGTAATAAAATATTTTGTATTTTATGATTTTGGTCGCTCTAACAATCTTTGGATTTAATGAAAGTACTTTTGTCACATAGAAAGATCTCCAGCTCAGACTGTAATTGCCGCAGTGGTACAAATAATATTTCGTTTTGTAATTTGTTTGATTAGAGTAATAAATGGTGTGGTGATATAGTTGACCTGCAAAAATCTGAATTAGATTATGAACAGTCACGGCCAAAGCAATGGGAAAAGTTCCTTCACGAATTAGTACCCTCATTCTGTAAATCATCAAGTACTCAACGTAGACGTGATACCTTATTTCAGATATCCTATTTCTTAGTACACAAAGGCTTAAGAAAACACCGTTACATGTCGCTAATGCTCAAGCAATACACCATTTAAGTAGATCCAAAACTCTCATCACCATGTTGAACCGTCAAGGGCTATGCTGCAGTTATGATGATGTACTACGTCAAGATCAAATGCTAGCAAACAGGACTATTATTAGGGCTAAAGGACACAGTGTTCCCATACCTCCATCAATAAAACCCAACATTCCTGTTCGAGGTTCTATGGGCAATTTTGACAGAGAAGAAGCTACATTTTCAGGAATGCATGGAACACACGACACAGTATTTGTCTTGTTTCAAGACCATCATCTGAGTGATAAACTTAACGTCTCGTTAGAAGAACCTGATAATCCAGAGAGATACCTGAAAACGTTTAGCATTGATGTCACTTCACGAACTCTCACTAAAGATATAGATGCCCAAAAACTATTGTACTACACAAAGCCAGAAACAAGGTGCAGTATCCTCAATACTTTCGTTCCTAGTAATGACCTAATTACAGCAAATGAAATAAAACAGCCAGGCAGAAATTTAGATCTCATATGGTTTCTTTCAAGATTTCTTAAAAAATCCAACGTTCCTCAATTAGATTTCCCTCAGGAAATTGAGATTCCCTCTAGAAACGCTTTTATGAGTGCAGTGTCTGAACATCCATCTCACAGGACCATTACGAGATATACTCCAAACTACTCTATCCTGCAACTCAGTATGACTCTATTTATACAACAATGTGTAATTTCCAAGATATCTTGCACCAGTTAAATGTCGAAGAGAGTTCACTGTGGTGTGACGAAGGCGTATATCATATAGCTAAAGAAATTCAGCTTCTTCAACCCGAAAAGTTTTCCAACATATTTCTTGGCCTTGGAGGATTTCATGTTCAGAAAGTCGTGCTTGCATGTATTGGTCTATACCTCAAGAGCAGTGGAGCTTTGGAAATTCTTGTTCAGACTGAAACCATGGGTCCACACACTGCTGAAAGCGCTTTAAAAGGAAACCACTATAGCAGGGGAGTTAGAGCAATAGGAATGCTTTGTGAAGTAATGGAAACACTGGAGTGGAAGGCGCTCATGGAACAGATTAACATAACTAAATACTCCGAATTGTTCTCAATAGTAAAACGCATATAGTTATCACTGTATGAAGAACAAAGTTTATCTAAAGAAACTAAATGTGCTATCGAAAACCTAAGTACCATCAGAATGGACTTTGAGAAATTTAGAGAAAGTGGAGCACAAAAGAGTGAAATGTTTGTTTATTGGGATCAGTTTGTCTCCATACTTGCTCTTCTTCTCCGAGACTTAATTCGAGCGGATAGAGAAAATAACTGGGACTTGCATGTGTGCAACCTAAGAGAGTGTTTGCCACTTTTCTTCTCATTTGACAGAACAAATTATGCACGGTGGTGTACTCTATATTACCACGATTGCTAAAACTAGAACAAGAACATCCTCTGATCTATAATGAGTTTAAGAACGGTCATTTCACAGTTCAACATAGTAACAATAGATTTAGCAGTGTTGCATTGGATCGAGCACTAGAGCAACACTACAATAAGCCAGCCAAGGGATCTGGAGGCATAATCGGAGTAACCAGACGAAAAGAAGCCTGACAAAACACGATCTTATCAAACATGAGAAAGAAAATATACTTTTTGAGACGGTTTTGTGGCCTTAATGAAGACGATGAATATGCTCTTCATCATGAGTTTTCGAAGTTTTTAACAATTCAAGAGGAGCAAAATATTTCAGAGATGATAACTCTTGTGCTTGAGAGAAGAAATCCCTTTTCGAAAGTTGATAGTTGTGGAATTTCTAACATTATAAGGGGAACAAAAATTGATCAAGTAATAGCTGAGTACTTACTCTCTATACAAGGAAAAGGAGGTACTAATTACAAAAACTTCGTTCAAGAAAGGCTTATTGACCAATCCAAAGGTATTCTAGATCACATACATAAACAATTTCCAAAGACAAAGAAACACATATCTGCAACCGAGACGGCACTCCAAGAAACAAATAATGCTATTCGGTTCATAGAAATAGCATGTTCAAGAAATTTCGATATTCAGACAGTACTAAAATACGGGCTTACATCTACATCGTATTATCTAACAGATGATGGGTTCTTAAAGAAAGCAGATAAAGCACAACACAGCAAAGAACTTGAAAAACCCTTTTTAAATAAGAATGATGTAGTTAGTCATCTACCAACGCAGGAAAGGAGAGCAGCAATGGTGATTGACTTTATGGTGTACGCGCGAAAAGTCTATGTCAAACGACTTATAGGTAAGACATTTGGAGACTACTTTGACTATTTGTGGAAAATATTTTTAAAACTCTCCGAAGGTTGTTTGCGCACTGACTAGTGTCTGACTTGTATCAAGATAAAGTATCAAAAACTGGGAGCGACTGAGGCGACAAAAAATGTTGATCCTATTGATGTGAATCCTAGTAACCCAAATGCATCCCTTCCTGTCAACATGGATACTTTTTGGGCTTCAAGCCAGAACAAAGCACGTTTGCAAGAACTCTTCATTGAGTGGATTGTCGATCAAGGAAATTCTATAAAATCTTTGTATTTGGGAGGAGGTCACAAACATAACCCAAAGCTATGCCTGAAATTAACGGAAGGGTCTGTTAGTTTGGTACCAAATCTTTACTGTGAATATGAGGAAGTTGATAATAGAATCATGAAACACATCCAACACATGGTCAAAACTGATTCCATTGAAAGAGTTATGATTGCTTCAGTAGATACAGATGTTATGATTTCCGCACTATATCATTTCAAAAAGAGTTATAAAAAATGTGGCCTGAAAGAACTGTGGGTTGTCAAAGACACACGACCATCTGTGAGGTACATACCACTTCACAAAATGACGGAGAACATGGACGACACACTTTTATATGTTCTTCCTGCTGTTCACAGTTTAACTGGTTGCGATACCACAAGTAAGGTTGGGACAAAACTTATGGCACTTAAAACAGCAATGACATCAGGAACCCTGTTGAACAATTTTGGGGTTGCTCCCTTGGATGAAGGAATGATACAAAATGCCGAGCTTTTTATCGTAAAAATACTTGGTTCATCAAAAACAAACTGTGATATGGTACGATTTGAACAATACCACAAAGCAAAAGCTATCAACTTTTCTCAACTATGTCCACCATCATCAACGATAGTCTTTCATATACAGCGTGCATATCTTCAGTGCTACATAAATGGATGACTGTGCTGGATGAAACCAACCAGTGAATGCACTAGAGTATGGTTACATAGAAGAAGCAGGATATCTTTAGCCAATAATAATGACTGGATATTTCAGACCTCCTGAATTTGTCTCTCCTTATATGTGCAAGACAAGTGCAAAAGTTAATGTTTGTCCTTGCAGAGTGAAACAAATACCGTGTTGTCCATTCTGTAAATGTAAAGTGAAGAATATGTGTGTAAATGTGGGATGAAAGTGTCAGTTTATCAGACATTTGTGGACTGTTATGTAAAAATAATAATAAATTGCTGTTTGAAAATATCACTTCATATCAAATTTGGAACATTTCTTAATTACGAAACATGAAATGTTACGATTTTTTTTTTTTTAAATCTATGTCTTCACTTGTGAATTAAATATTGGGTATTAATGTTTAGTGAATTTCTAGTAGTTCTACTTCTATCTTTTAGTGTTTCCACACCATTAAAGGAAAATATTTCGTGTGAATTTTATATTTATTTCCCTTATACTTCCTTGTCATAAGTTATAATGGCACATATGTTAGATTAATCCACACCATTTATTACTCTAATCAAACAAATTATAAAACGAAATATTATTTGTACCTCTGATGCAATTACAGTCTGAGCTGGAGATCTTTCTATGTGACAAAAGTACTTTCATTAAATCCAAAGATTGTTAGAGCGACCAAAATCATAAAATACAAAATATTTTATTACTCCTCTGCTAGTGAACCAATCAAGACAAAACTTTCAGCATATATTTATCACATTACAGGAAATGTATGTAATTTTTCTTTCTCGCCTAGAACTCAGCGTTGCCATATAACAATAGGAAAAAATCGATAAAAGGGAACATTTTGAGGGAAATTTTCAAAATTTCCCTCCTTTACTTCCCTCTTGTGTGTATTACTGACAAGTGAATAACGTCACCTAAAAGCCTATACTATTGCAAATCGAACGAGGTATAACTGATAACTTTGCGACAATTATAGCTTGAGCTAGATGTATTTAAGAAAAATGTAGTGAATACGAAAGGAATATTCAAGATGGCGACCATTGCGCAATAATGACCATGATTCAGAACATGTGACCAATTTTTTTTTAAACACTAAATATAGTAGAACTCGGTAAAACAAATAAACCTTCTGGCTCTCAAACTCCCAACAGGACTCTCCTAGCTGCTAGACTATGGATGCTGCGAGTGTCCCTTGTTTTGATTCAAACACAGGTTCACACGTTTCACCAGGTTGGCAGCAACTTCACGAAGATTAGAAGTGTTAATGTTCTCATTGGCACTGCGAATGTTCGTTTCCAGGTCTTGAATACTTCGAGAATTGTTCTTGTATACCTCTTGCTTTAAATAGCCCCATAGAAATGAATAGCAGTGTTGCCGGGTGCATGTAAGTAAAAATCTTATTATGATAGTTTCAAAGTTTGTTTTTCATTGATTTCAGGAATTGCATAATGTACACAGATCCTTAACACACCTTTTGATGCACTGAAACATCAGCAGGGTTGCTAATTCAGAGTGTTAATTTATGAAAACTACGATTTCCCTAGTTGCCCCTTACAGAGACCTTATCCGATTAGTTATCAGTGGAAATGAAAAACAAATTCTGTTCCACATTTTGCAAGCTACTGCAACTAAGCAAACTGAAAATTAATGACAGAACATCCATAAGTATGAGTTATGAGTCAATTTACATGTTTTGCAAAAAAAAAAAAAAAAAAAAAGATTTACACCTTGGGTTACATCTGGCAACACTGTGTGATTTCTAGTGTACTACAATCGTTGCTTTCTAGTTTAAAAATATTTGCATGAACAAGGCTTCATTTTGATATAATCATTATTTGCATTGAGAAAAAAAATTGTAGGTAGCGTACTTAAAAAGATAGGTTACATGCGTAATTCCTGTAGTTTTTGGACTTAACGTACAGCAGACGTATAACTGAAAACGCATGTTTTATAACATTTTCTGTATAAGCGTTCCACCTATAAGTACTTTCCGTATGAAACAATGTAGGCGGCCAGAATCTCACATACAAATGGACGTATATAACATATAGCTGACGAAGGTAACATAAGTATATGCATGTGATATACGGGAAAATGTTAGATGTCAGACATCCTGCAACGGCATGATGTAACATCTGAAGGCAGTGCCTATGTAGCATACGGATAACGTATGCTCCGCACTTATTTCTATAGTAAGCAAGAGGATACCGTATATTTGTACAATATACCGCTGTCCGGAGAACGGATTTTTCTCTGTGTGTGTATCACTTCAGGTTCAAAAGTTCTACTTTCCCAAACTCCGGGTTGCATTGTATATTGGACACCCTGTACTATAACAACACCGAAAAAAGCGCATATAAAAGAAAAGGACTTTTACGTACATAGAATCAATTTGAAAGCACCCGCGACATGCAGTACTTAAATCTTCTTCATTTCAAAAATGTTACATAATGTACGAAAACCGTATGGCTAGTTTGAAGTCACCACTCTTTAAAGTTAAATCACAGGGGTTTTGTTTCTGCACATCTATGTTTAATGATCTTCACATCTGAGTGACTAAAACTAATAAAACAAACTACACTGAGAAAAAATTGTAGGTGGTGTACTTAAAAAGGTAGATTACATGCGTAATCCCTGTAGTTTTTGGACTTAACACACAGCGGACGTATAACGGAAAACGCACTTTTATAATAATTTTCGTATGTGTTCCATCTATACGTACTTTCCGTATAAAGCAATATAGGCGGTCAGGATCTCGTTTACAAATGTACGTATATAACATATAGCTGAGGAATGTAACATAAGTATATGCATGTGGTATACGGAAAACTGTTAGATGTCAGACATCCTGCAACTTCATGATGTAACATCTAAAGGCAGTGCGTATGTAGCATATGAATAACGTAAGCTCCATACTGATTTCTGTAGTAAGCAAGAGAATTTCGTATATTTGTACAATATACCGCTGTCCGGAGAACGGATTTTTCTCAGTGTAACTTTTCTGAAGTGTTGCGAAAGAATTATGGTATTTAACCTTGATAATATAACAATAATAATAATTTTGCTAACGTCTACATTCATTTTAAGAAGTGAAGAATTTAATTTTTCTTTCTAAGAATGGAGGAACATAACGAAACTATGCATTTATTATAAGCCGCATTGCTTTATCTTACTATGTTGGCGAGTCCTTTTGTACCTTTGTTTCCTATGCTACATGTAAGAGTATATGAAGAATTCGATAAGAAATAGTTTAGGTTTATGAAGGGTAAGAATACAAGATATGTTATTTACTCATTAAGAATAATTGGTTGTTAAAAGGGGGAATGTGGTGTTTGTAATGTTTACTGATCTTGAAAAGGCTTTCGATCGAATGAACTGCGAATTGCTTATAGGTATTCTAAAGAGATTGGTTTTCAGTGGATAGATTGAGCAGTCATAAATAATCCAACAAAATTAAATGTTAGAGTACAATTCGAAATCAATTCTAACAGAGACGTTGTCTCTAACAAACAGTAATTACGGTACTACCTGAAAAAGATAGCGAAGAAGCTAATGCATAATGATGGCAGTATTTGGGGAATAGAATAAAGAGGAATTGAAGAGATCGATAATTTCAAGTATCTGGGAAGTATTTTTTCGACCGGAGACGCTTTCTGTATCAAAGATATCAGATCAAGAACTGTCATAGCCAAAGAAGCATTCAACCAGGAAAATCACTCTTAACCCTTAAGCAGACGTGTTGGGGTACAACGTACCCCATTGTTAGTCTTTGTAATGTAGCAGCATTATTTCTTTAGTATTTCAACTGCTATTCCTGGTATTTGTATTAATTATCATAGTTTATATATGATATACTATGACTGCATTGGCAGTTTAAAAATGATTCTGCATGTGATTGCTAACCTCCATGAAAATAAACATATAGGGTATAATATACCCCACACGCCGGCTAACGTTACGGGAATTGACGCGCCTGCTTAAGGGTTAACTAGCAGGCTTAATATTGAAGTAAGAAGTTGGTGAAGTGGTATATAGTGGTATATTGGGATGTAAGGTTCAGAGACGTGGACATTACAAAAGTTAGAGAAAAAAATTTTGAGAGCTTCAAAATATGGTGTTGGAGGAAGATGGAGAAGATAAAATGAACAATGAGAGTAACAATCGAAGATGTTTTAAAACGGATAGGAGAGAAGAGGACATTTTTGACAAGCATCTTTTACAGGAAGGCCAATCGGATTGGTCACATGTTGCGAAGAAATTGTCTCTTTTACATTATCGTAGAAGGAAAGATGGAAGGAAAGCAAGTAATAGGAAGGAGAAGAACTGGTCGATGATTTGAACAATTGAAGAAAAAGAAAATATTGGGAGTTAAAAGAGAAAGTTGAATTTCTTTGGAAGAGGACGTTTTTTGCCATTTAGCCCGTCACATTTGAGGGATGACGTCCCTTGTCAACAACACTATCCGGTGAAAGGGAAGGAGGAAAGGATTGGGGAAGGAAGGAAGCGGCCTGGAACATGTTAGGTACCACCCCGGCATTTGCCTGGTGTGAATGAGAGAAACCCAGGAAAACCTCATTCAGGATGATTGGCCTGAAAAAGCTTTTTACCTTTTTCAACCGAGTGTCCCCACCGGGAATCGAACCCGGAACCGCAAAGCACCGAAGGCGAGAGCATTAGCGACTACGCTAATAGGAAAGGTGAGATAAGCTCATTCCTATTGAGAATAATTAAGGTAGTGCTGATATAAAATATTTTAAGTTATTTTACTTATCTACAACAACAAAAAATACTAAAGAATATACACATAAATGGGTATATTTATATATATTTAATAGATTGTTAATTCATCTAAAATGAAACAGAAAAATTAAGAAAAAAAAAACAATTTGAGCAAAAGCAGTAACGTATTTGGTGCTAATTTAATTAAAAATTATTATTCGAGAAACTAGAACGAAATAAAAAAAAAAAGAAGCATAAAATAGAAGGACATTAACGAAAATAAATTGTTATTATAATGGCAACGGATTATTCATTCTACAACACCTCTGGTTGTTGAGTAAACGTTAGTTCTGTGTTTGTATATGAATGTGTGTGTGAGTTTGCAACAGAGGAAGGGCTTTAGCAATGGCTAAAAAAAAAGGCGCCTTTCCACTTGCAGTATTCCATCATTTGTCCAATTAGGAATAATCTTCTCTGCAATTCCCTAATTGGCCCAATAAAAGGGTTGAATGGGAAGAAGAGGAGAAGAGAATGCCTATGATGCGTGCTGTAGTTAAATTTTGTAGTGGACAACGAGAAACATTTATCGAAATAATTAACGCGTATTTTGTTCTATAGACTAAAAAGGGGAGGGCGAGATACCCGAGACCATGAGTGGGTGGGGAAGGGGGGCAACGGTATGGTGTTCGTTGGGCACTCAAATTGCAAGGCAGTTAATCAGAGCGCCCTCTATGAGAGTGAATCACACGGACGCAGATTGATCATGTACCAGGTACCTTCCCACTCCTCGCTGTTAATCCAAAAAAACCCGTTACGTATCTTTTATTAGCATTTGTCTCATTTCACACTATTCTATTAAAAAATGTATTTTAATAGTTAACTATAAATTCAAACTACCAATCCAAGGTGTTAAAGAGGTTAAAATTACTACCAGCACAGGTACGCATCCAGAAATTTTTGTTAGGTGGGCCAAGCTTTCAAGGGAGGGGGGATCCAATATTACAAGCTTCTACATCTATCGAATATTGAACGGATAATATTCCTGCACCCGAAAAGACTATACGGAATTGTAAAATATATTCACCTTATTTTCAGAAAACAATAATAGAACTAGAATATTTTTATAAGAGAAAGAGTAAGAGAGTAGAGACCTGCACGGGCCGAATTTTTCGGCCCGAGCCCAATCCAGCCCGAATGTACCTAGGCCCGGCCCAGCCCAGGCCCAAAAAATTTTGGAGATTTTCGGCCCGAGCCCGGCCCGGCCCGATAAGATTTTAAAATTCTTCGCCCAAACCCGGCCCGGGCCCGATAAATTTTAAAAGTTTCATTTTGTAACATTTTTCACGGACACACTTATTCAATGTTTGCCTTTATTCTAATTATCGTTTAACGAAAGTCAATAATTATTAAAGAATTGCAATTAATCGGCCCCAGCCCGGCCCGACCAGAGGAGAAATCCCAAGCCCGGCCCGGCCCAAAGAAATAACAGAGTTCCCCCCCCCCCCCCAAGCCCGGTCCATGCAGGACTCTATAAGAGAGATAAAGTGTAAGATCAAATTTTCATGTTACATCAATCATTTCTCTGTTGAACAATTATAGTTTTATTGAGAGAATATACAAACGTATGTTGAGTTAGGAAGTTTCTTTTGTGCGGGGACATAAGACTTTTAAGTTTTTTATTAGTATATGAAAGAAAAGGAAATCTTTCGTTTTACGACCCATAGTTATGCCGGTTAGGCTAAAGGAGGCGGTGATGATGAGAAATGAATGAAATGGTAGAATGAAGAATGTGGGGAGGAAACGAGAGAACCCCGAGAAAACCCACGAGCACGGTGTTTGTCCACCACAAAGTCCACACGGCACGAGGTGGGATCGAACCAGGGACAGCAAGCACCAGAGGTGAACGCTCTACCACTGAGCCACCGCGCTCTCTTATATTAGTATATGAGTACACTACTTAAAAGACATACGTTTTTCAAACTTAGATAGTAGCAGTTACTCTTGCCTTCTTTAAATCCCGTAACTGACTAGTAGAGACTGTTTCCATCAACTTTGAAATGCTGTAGAGCAGTTGTTCTTAAACTTTGTGATTTTGAGGATACACTTGATTTGATTTAAGTCTAGTGTCCATGTCAGCAGCGAGGCTATATGTGATGTGGACTTTCAGCTTAACGTGAGATCCGAACCACATGTAATCCCACCAAGAATCGAACCTTGGTTTCCCACGCCAAAAGTACGTACTCTAACCACTTAACCGCGCGAGAGTTCGTTTTCATTATACAAATTATTATAATTTCGAGATCTGTGCTTACATTAGAAAACTTGTCAAAATAAGTTCCATTAATAACAAAAAAAAAAAAAAAAAAAAGAAAAGAAAAGAAAGAAAGAAAGAAAGAAAGAAAAGAAATTCATAACATTATGATATTGAAGAACAAGATCATTACATTCATATTTGCCGTAAAATCTTGTATGAGTTGCTAACCCTAGAGACCTCAGACCACAATTTAAGAATCACTGTTGTAAAGGATGAATTGATGCACTTTAATATTATCCACTTAACAAGAAAATTCTAATCTCGTCTCGAAAAATGATACGAGAAATCTAGACGAGAAGTGACATTTTAAATTCGAGACGAGACTAAAAAATCACAGTTCTCGTGTGGTTTTCGAGACGAGACAAAAAGTTCATGTTTCTCGTGGACAATACAAGTTCGCCCAAAGTCTTATATCTCAAACATTGCTTTTGCATACATGATTCATATATTAAAAACCTATAAATGAATAACGTGACTTACTGAATACAATGAATACAATTTATCTATGTTTAAAGTTACGGAAGTTACGGAATGATTCTGATAATTGCTAGATTAAATTTGGAAAATAAATCAGGGCGTAAGATTAGTACGCACATTTTGCAAAACGAAACGAGACAATAGGAGACGTGAAAAGATTTTTGAAATCGAGACCAAACGAGATAGTCTTATTTCTCGACTCGTGCCCGTAACTGTAATGGACAGTAAGAAAACAGATAAATTGCTATTTGAAAGCGAAGATTAATTAGCCATGCACTGTGGTACATTGCCAATCCTGCTAGAATAGCTATGATGACAATACTAACACTTATCAGTGTAGTGTAGTTTTAAAGGTTGTATTTTACAGTGTTCGTAGTTTGAGGGAAATTTCGAAGGTAAATTTAGTAAAAAGGGAATTTTTTCTATTAAAAGCGATTAAAAAGTGAAAATCCAGGGAAATTCTTGCGCGTTGACTGATTCACAAATGTAATGTTTAAATTTTTCTTTGTTTTTCAGAAATGAACCAATACAATAGCAATAGTTTGATCGTGTATGTATGTATGTATGTGTGTAAGTGTGTTTGTTCAAAGTAGCATAATTTACACACATTCTTGGCTGGATGTATGTGTGTGTGTGTATTTGTTGTAAAAGAAAAAGTGAAGGAGAAAGTAAACAAAAAATAGAAGCCAAAACAAATGAATAAAACAAACGTGGTTGGTACTTCCTTTAATATAGCTAAATTAGGCTTATCATATAACGTTGTCATAGGAATTGGACACTCAACAAATTAGGGAAAATTTGATAAGAAAAGTGAAAATTTTGCGTCAGTTGAGGGATTTTTTCTTAAAGAAACCTACGAACACTGATATGTTACTCGCTCACACAGAGAAAACACAAAACATATAGGAAATGTGATGATGGTAAAAGATACATAATCAACAATGGCGTAGTTAATACGTTTGCAAGTACGTTACCCCCGAAATTTGTTTTTTGGTACGTTGTAAAAACAAATTTACGATCTTCTTTTGTATTGTACCTGGATTCCTTTCTTGACATGTTCGAACCTTGTTATCGAATCTTATATTAAAATAGTTTGTACAAACTAGCAAAAAAAAAACACGGAGGCAATGTACACACACCATGGTTTCATCCATCATGTGCCACTAAAGACTTTTTCTTCGAATTTTCCACGTTGACGTCAGATTGATGGTTAGTTCCGTCGTGGTATGTTAGAGGTCGAGTTTCCAGTTTTACGCGATGTTTTCTGTCTGTATATTCTTGTTCTGTGCTACCAACTCTTGTATCATTCCATTCCCCTACCTCCTCTCTTCTCCAGCGGCGCAAATCTGTCTTCAACATTTGGAGGGGGGGCAAGTTAGACCGTTTTCTGTCTTTTTTTTTTTTTTTTTTTTTTTTGTTAAGCGATGCTCAAAATATTTGTGAAGTTGATAAACAATCCTGTGGAGGATCAGGGAGCAGAGTCGTCTTCAACATTGGGAGGCGGGCAGATTTGAGTCTTATTCTGGGGGGACATCAATTTCATCTCACTTTCCTTTGTGGTAATCGGACACAAATTATCACATTTGTTCCCAAAAAACGCATTTCAAATCGAATTATCCCCCAGTTCCAAGCCTGGACTATGCCACTGCGATTCTATATTTAATCACAGCGGTTATCCAAAGTCAACAGTTTGTAATGTAATGGAGCGGATACGTGCAGGTATCATAAGTTTCGCAAAATATCCCTTACATCCCACGATAATAACCGACCGGAATAGGACGATGCTGAAAAGGATGGTACCCTTAATTCCCCTTCAACCGACACAAGTAGTCCATTAGAGATTCCAAACTGCCACGGGCACATGTCTCTTGCTCCATACGGAGAGAATAGACCTGTACGTATTCGTATTCCAAGGAAGAGCAGCTGAAAATATGTCTAGTATCAGTTGAACTAACTAGGTGGTGTGACTGGCACCCATAAATCATGGAAAATAAACCAATGCAGGACTACGCTACTACGATTGAACCACGGAGTCTTACTACAGTTCCAGCACTTTAATTTTAAAATCGTCATGCAACTTAGAATATGTTTTTGAGCCTTACGCACAGTTACAATTATACTTTACAATGATTTATAATGTTGTGATTCGAGGTAAAACACATATGACAAGGCATCTGCATGTATTGTATATCGTTGGAAACGTCAGACTGAGTACAACTCACATGTGAAAATGGGGAATGTCGCGACCATTTGAAGAACTGAACGAGGTACTCTCCAAAATACAAGGAAACGAGGATAAAATAGGAAGCTGTGATATAATTGTTTTGAGACGTGATAGGTTTAAGAGATAGCTGAATACGAATCTGACGCCAAATGTTTACAAATCAAAATGGCGGATCCAACATAGTGGACACAAATTACAAAAAATACTGTGGATCTAAAATTGGGTATATAGAGATATTCTACATAGCTATGTATGAATCGGATTCTAAAAGTGTAAAATACAAAATAGTGTACAAAATGCAAAGCACTGCTATGGAACTGAAACATGGCAATGGTAGTGAAAACGTGCGCGTTTTGGAGTAAAAATATGCGTTATGCTTCGACAACTGTCTTTTTGGTATCACATTACACCATTTATACTTGTAGCCATTAAGTATGCATCGCTGTGTGTAATATGTTAGTAAGAGGATAAGGGAAAAAGTGTAAAATGACTAATGATAATGGTAGAGATTAAAGGAACAGGTATAACACAGGCTATTACTACGACAAAATACATAAGAACATACAATGCAGGATTTTTTTCTACTTGTAGTTATGGCAAATGGCCTGGCCGAAAGAAAATATCCGTGACACCTTGAGCTTTCCAACAATATATAACATACGCCTCGTGTATCTCTTCGGGTGTGGGAAGGGAGTTAGTAAAATAATTATTGTCTATGATTGAAATCTGTTCATATAACAACACTTTCATGTGTACTGCAAAACTTCTCTTCATTCCGTGCCTCCATTTTGGCATGATTGTATAGTATAACACGCCTCCTGTTTATTGTAAAACATCACCTGCCCCTAATTGCCCTGTTATGTACTATACGTATTTTCTACTACATGTATAATAATTACATATGTCCGTTCTGTACATATTTTTTGCCCTTTTTGTCTGCCATTGGATTCGTATTCCGCAACCACGAAACCTTCTACCTATCCGTTTTCAGATCCATAGCAGAAAAATTTCAAAAATAAACCATGCTTTTCCTTGATTTTGAGAACTTTTTATTACTTTTTCCTTCCATTTTATATATGTGTACATGCATTTTTCTAACATAAGTAACATTAAAGGACCACTTCCTAAAGGAGGAAGAGGATTTAAATATATACTAGTTTGTACTGATATGTTGACAAGACTAGTTTTCCTCTCTTTTCTTAATTTCCTTCTTTTCTTTTCTTTTTCCCCTCTCGAATTTTGCACCTCTTACTTCGGCGCTCGGGGCCGTCGCCCCGCTCACCCCCCCCCCACACACACACGGCATGGGAATGATCAGAACCACTGTTATAAAATGTATCTTAAAATGTTATCGACTGCACTTCAACAAACAAACATAATACGTTAATGGTATCGTCCTTGCTACGTTTATTGCGAATATGATTTTAATGACAAAAGGAATTTGTTTTTTTAAAAATACGTTGAAGCGGGAAAAACGTTTATTTAATTATTTTTCCTCTAAATAGGATTGCCTAAATGCATCTCATATGACTTACTAATTAAATATTCATTGAGTTTACTTACAAATGTACACAAACATGTATAATATATTCATAATATTAGCATATGTGTATTATTTATTATAAAATACACCTTTAATTAATGTGTTGTTAATAATTTAAAACACAAAACACATGACGGTTTATAATTTGTAAATATAGAAAAGTAGAAATTAAAAAGCGAATAACCAAACATGATTTTAATACGTTAATTACATATGAGAACTCCATTTACATATGGGGCAGGAAAATGTGTGTTTAGGAGTTTACAGGTATCATTAGAATAATGATAAATGGTCAGAAAATTACAGATATAGAAGTTAAATAATTATTAAAAGAACATTTTTGTATAAACTGTTGTTTCAATTATTCCAGAATAGTATATTGTCACATAGAGGACTTTTGTCAACACGTGTTCTTCCGTATAGAAAAGGAAAGTATTTTCAATAAGCAGTAATGGAAAGTTTATGAAGGTCATGATCAGGGTCTTGCCAGATACGGTGATGCAATTTGACCGGCAGAGATTAGTCATCCGATGTGAATGTGATAGATCTAGTGACTCACGTATGCGTAAATCACGAAATCTCGTCATTTACATGAAATGCCATAAGTTAGCTATTTATCATATTCTTTCTCTCTCCTCACTAAATTTATAATTTTCTGGAAAAGTTATGAAAATCATGATCAGTGTCTTACCAGACATAGTGATGCAGTTTGACCTGCAGAGACTGGTCAGCCGGTGTAAACGTGATAGATCCGGTGACTCACGTATCTGGAGATCACGAAACTTCGTCATTCACATGAAGTGCCGCGAGTAAGTTATCTGATATTTGCTTTCTCTCTCCTTACTAAATCTATCATTTTCTTGAAAGAATATGAAGGTCGTGATCTGGGTCTTACCAGACATGGTGATACAGTTTGACCGGCAAAGACTGGTCATCCGCTCTGAATGTGATAGAGTGGGTCTCCAATGACCCACGTATCCTGAGATCACGAAACTTCGTCATTCATATGAAGTGGCGTGAGTCGGCTATTTACCATTTTTCTTTTTCTCTCTTCACTAAAACTGTCATTTTCTAGAAAGGTTATCAAGGTAATGATCAGTCTTACCAGACATGATGATGCATTTTGATCAACAGAGACTCGTTATCCGGTGTGAACGTGATAGATCCAGTGACTTAGGTAATCAGGAGATCACGAAACTTCGTCACTCACATGGAGTGCCGCGACTCAGTTATCTACGATTTTCTTTCTCTCTCCTTACTAAATTATCGTTTCCTTTCTATATCTCTCTTTTCTGTGAACATATATGAACAAATTTAGGCTCACTTTAAATTATAGGTTTTATGAACTGGTGTAGCATACGACGTAATGGTTTTCTGTCTTCGCCATAGGACCGAGACCAAATTTCGATTCCTAGTAGAAACACATGTCATGTTAAAATCTAAGTCTACAATGTTTCCGCAAATTGCCAAACTACGAACAAGGTAGACAATAAACGTGTTATAATTTGGAAATAATGTCACATCTGGAATCGAACATGTGAATATTTGAGCTGGCGTAATAGAAAGCATTAACAACTTTAAAAGTTTGCAAAAATGATCTAGAACTTATATAATTTCAGCTGCATGCAGGTCTGTTTGGGTTTTAGAAACGAGACCCAAACTCAGGTAGCCGGACGAAATCCTTAATTCAAATTACCCTTACACACGTGAATCGTATCACTACTGCATATAAGAGTACATTTGCGTTATGAAAAAAGCAAAAATTGTAGTAGTACAATAATAGAAATTCACATCGTTTTCCGGTGGTGTAGGGAGTTTCTTTGGAGAATCCGAATATTGTCTACTAATTTACTTTTTCTACCATAAATTAAAGGTATCGTTATTTTTGGAAAATGAAAATCTTTAAGTTTTACGTCCTACGCTTATGCCGGCCAGGCTAAAGGGGACGGCGATGATGAGAAATGAATGAAATGATGGAATGAAGAAAGTGGGAGGAAATGGGAGAACCCCGAGAAACCCCACGCATACGGTGTTTGCCCACCACAAAGTTCCCTTGACACGAGATGGGATAGAACCAAGGACCTCACGCACCGGAGTTGAACGCTCTACCACTGAGCCACCGCCGCCCCCATCATTATCTTTGGTTAAGAATTACCTCCAATAAATGAAAATTTTAATTTTGTTTTGGATATGTCAATTTCTCGATTGTACAGTTTGATTTAAATATGTAGAAAATGGAACCTACCACTGTAAGTTGGAAATAACTAAGGATTGGAATGAAATCTGCCCTCGTAGCTATTTACCTAAGAGGGTATATAAACATCATGTCGGTCATCTTGAAATCCGACATCTTAAGTTTCAAGTTACATTTTCAAACGAGATAGGGAGTGTAGCATGTTGTAAGATTATTATAAGAAGAAGAAAAAAAAGATCATTTAAAACTAGCGCCACTTCTAATGAGTGGCTAAAATTGGAACTAATAGTTCTGGAGGTAGTTAACTGACCACCTTGTGGTCATTGGAAATTGAATGTAACGACGAGAGCACATGCTCTTAATATTTAGTCGTAAATGGTGCAAATCATGGAAAGTTCCGAGACTCTGTCGTATTACGTTTTGTAACTTAGTGAATTCTGATATTTCGATACAGCCTGGATAAGTATTTATTATATTTTCTTGAAAGTGACTAACATATTCAAATGGAGTTGAATAGGAGTAAAAATTGAATACTTGTATGAGCAATTTTGGTGTTACAATTATCTACGAATGAAGTTTGCAATTTATATGGCGATGTTTGATGGAATAAGTATTTATATCAGTGATTGTGCAGCTTTATTTAATTATTCCATAAGTGTCATCATAAATAACTTTTATTCTGTAGTAAAAAAAAATATCACTTCTAGAGACTCGAAGGAACATTTAACAGTATTTGACGTAAATACATCGATGGATTATATAACGAAAAATTACTGTATGTGTTATTACATTTGTTTAATAGTCAAGTGTGATTTTGAATATAACTGTTCTACTTATTTGTGTGCTAATGGATTTAGTGATATTTTGTGCAAAAAACATTAAAAGTTTGAATTCGCTATCTTCACCACGCTTTTTATATTTCAAATGCACTCTCCCAAATTCCATTGTAATGAAAAGTTTTTATTAATAATTTGTGTGGGTTTTATACCCTGCACCAACGGCATCTACATTATTACCAGACGTCGGCACAAAAATTCAATTTCCAATCCTAATTATAAATGGAATTTAATTGGGAGTGTCTAAACTGTGCTTGGTGGAAGAATAGTGAACAAGTATTTTCGTCGGAAAAAAAAGAAGGCAAGAAAATACTAGGCATAGAACTTTCAGTTGGAGTTTGCTACACCTTGGAAGATACGTATAAGTTGGTCATTGGTTCGTGCTGTTATGGTTGATTGGAGTGGGGAGAAGAGGAGAGCTATTACGACTGTGTGCTGTGTATAAATGGCTGTGATTACCTGGTTGGATTGTGTGGAAGGAAAGAAAAGTGATTATATAAAGTTTGTGGTTATTAATAATAATTAGTGAAGTGAAAAATGGCTAATAGTGAAGAGCATGTGGAACGTGTTCCACAGTTAGTATTAAATCATTTTTCAAATGGAGACGCAGGAATCTTCAGAAGGTCAGTGGATAGTTGTTCGGAAAAGCAAGGACATGAGCCGGAAAACGAGGTAGGTGATTCATTTATTATGCCTAGAGGCGCTGTTTGCTTCAACGAACCTAACTTGTTATCAGGGAGACAACGTGAAGCACTAGTGGACAGGTGCGCAAGGTCAGTTACTCCTGATATTGATATAAACAGACTCGACTTAAATGAAGTGAAAATCAGATGTTTAGTACTTTGCATTGCGATAGAGAACCAGCTGAATTCTTTGACGAATACAAGGAATTTCCGCAAAGAAATGAACTTCACTGTTTTCAGGATTTAAGGCTTCCAAAATTGACTGAACAATTTGTTACTCATAATCAAAACGTGGGAAATGTATTTAGACCTTTTAGTACTAATTTAGAGAAAATTACGATAGGTGTTGCTAATAATTCCTTTTGTAATTTAAGTCAAGAAATCAGTTATTGTGACGGAAGCAATGACTTGCTGTTTGAATTTCTACTGGAAGTACAGGGTTTAAATAAGGGTAATGTTTATCCATATGAATCAATAGTAATAGCTGCCTTAAATAAAAGTAAAGGCATTTTGCGTACTAAGATCTTAGAATATATGAGACAATGTGATAATTGGTTGATGCTTGCTCACAAAGTGTTTAAAAATTTAAGTTCTTCCTTAGGAAGAAGACTTGTATCACGTAATTATGTTGAAACGATACAATCTGTAGGTCAAGATCCCATTCACTTTGTAGAAAAAGTAAAAGATAGTTACATAATAACGCATGGTAACTTAAATGAGGTTCATGTGAAAGAAATTATATTGAGCGGCGCAGATCCACGACTCGTAAGAGATATTTACGGGGTTCGAGTTCCAGATACTTTACAGGAACTTGAAAGGGATTTATATTCATATGTGACTCATTTAAAGAATGTAAATATTTACAAGGCAATTAATAAATTTTCTGAAAGTGAGGAAAATGTTAAAAAGAAAGGATTGAAAAAAGCAGTCTCATGTTTTGAATGTGGAGGACCACATTATGCTAGTAAGTGTAATTTGAAAAGAGCATTGAACTTATCTAGAAGGTTGCATACTTTACAATTAGTAGATAAGAGGAATGCGAATGTTGGAGGAGGAAGTAAGAGTAAAGGAAGTTATAGTCAAGAAAAGGGGGAAAATACTAGAGATAATGATAGAAAAAGTAAAACTGTGAATGACACCATGAGTGTAGGAGTACATAGCAATGGACAAATTATTAAGGAAGGCAGTGTTGCTACCTTCGTAGAGGCTTTTGTATTAGGAAAAATATTAAGAGGGTGTGTAGACACTTGCTCAACTATCAGCCTGGTAAATGCTGGGGCTTTTAGAGAATGGAATAACACAATAGATAATAAATTCAAAGTGAATGATGATTTGTTTATTGGTAAGGGTGTAAATAATAAAGATGTCACTTTGAAAGAATTTGTTACTCTGCCCCTGAAAATGCTGAATAGGGTATATAGAATAAAATTTTATTTAGCAGAACACCTAAACCCAATGTTTATATTAGGGGTTAATGAGTTAAAACAAATGAAGGTTACTATTAATTTAGTAAGTAATAAGTTATTATTAGGTTTGGAAGAGAACAGGACCATTCGTTTATTTGATCAATTGAGTCAAGCTAACTCAGAAATAAGAAAAGAAGATACGTTAATGTCTTTTCGGCCCATGAATTGTTTTCATAATAAGTTGTTCATTCCATCTGAAGAAAAGGGGAATGAGAATGTAGGAGAAAAGTACCATTTGAAGGGTATGAATAAAGGAAAAAAAGGAAAGCATGAAGAGAGGCAAAGGTTACAAATAGGTGAGAGAGAAGAAACACATGAAGGGTCATTCGAAGAAAACAAAACTGACCATTTATCCCCTAATTCAATTTTAAATGTCAGTACGGAAGTTAAACTTGAGGGTAGCGATTCATTAATAACTAGGCGAAAGTTAGTTGACCCTGAAGTTCTAGAATTAGATAGTGGGTTACAACATTATGTAGATGAATTAGTAAATCAATTTAAAGAAATTTTTGAAGAACATGTAGGGGAGGTACCTAATTTTTGTCGTCAAATCATATTAAATGATGACCAACCGGTAAGAGAAAAAGCTTATCCACTAAGCATGGTCGCACAAAAGGAAATGGATAAAATATTAGATAACCTATTGAAACAGAATATTATTCGAGAAAGGGATAGTGCATATGCCTCTCCCTGTTTCTTGGTGGGGAATAAAGATTGCAGTAAGAGATTAATTGTTAATTATCAAAAAATTAATAAGAAAATGTTACTAAATTCTCAGTATATTCCGAGAATGGAGGATATCATGAGTGAGCTATCCAGTAGTAAATACTTTTCTAAATTAGATATTTATCATGCATATCACGTGATAAAGTTACATGAGGACTCAATTAAATATACCGCATTTCTTACTCATCGTGGGTTATACGAATATAGGTATGTCCCTTTTGCTATAGCAAGCGGATCGTTCGCTTTAAGTAAATTAATCACAAAATTGTTGTATCATCTTAAGAATAAAGGTGTTACCTGGTATGCTGATGATTTGGTGATTCATACTGCAGATATCGAAAGTCATAAAAAGCTCCTTAGTGAAGTTTTTAGTATTTTTAAGGAAAATAACATTACATTGTCATTCAATAAATGTACCCTTTTTCAAAGGAAGATTTCTTACTTGGGGCATATAATAGAAAATGGCCATATTTACATGGATCCATCTAGAATAGAAATAATTAAAAAATTACCTTCTCCGAGGAATAGGAAAGCTCTAATTAGCTTATGTTCATTTCTTCAATATTTTGCCAAGTTTATTCCTAATTTTCAAGATCTTATGGACCCTTTGAATAAGTTGAGGAGCCCGAAGGTTGAATTTAGATGGGGAGATGAGCAGGAAGCTGCCTTGAGTAATATTAAAATAGTGTTCGAAAGTCACGTAATGCTTATATTACCAGATCTCAATAAGAAATTTTTCCTGTCAAGTGATGCCTCACTGACCTCAGTGGGAGGAATGATCTCACAATTAAACGAAAAAGGGGAAGAAGTTCCTGTAGGGTTTTATAGTCGACGTTTGAGGAAACATGACGTAAATAAACCCATATTCCTGCTTGAATTCATGGCTGTTGTGGAAACTATGGAACGATTTAAAACTTTTCTATCTCATGCACCTTTTGAATTAAAAGTAGATAACATGGGGTTAAGTTATGCATTGCGTAATTTGAAAAGATTAAAGCCATATGGTAGTTTATTGTATCGTTTGTTTCAATTTAGTTTTACAGTGAAACATACACCTAGCGTTTTGAATATTCCGAGTGATTTTATATCTAGATTGCACAATAAACATGATTTTGAAGAATTCATAGAGGATCCTACTTTAAATGAAGAAATAATTAATAAGCTATTTGTGAATATTTGGAGTATGCCTTTTGCTAGACAATCTATAGAAGAATTTCAATATGCTGATCAGGAAATGAAAAGTATTATTGATAGGATTAAGAAAAAGGAAGATGTACCAGAATATAAAATGGTTAATGGAATATTGTGTAAGAAAACTCGGTCTGTTCACAATCCTTATAAAATTTATTTACCTAAGGCTTTGACTAAATCTATTATAGAATACTATCATAAACCAGCCTTGACAGGAGCTCACTGTGGGATTAATAAATGTATAGGAAAAGTGTGTTCTAGATTCACCTGGGAGGGTGTTATACCTGAGATTAAGGAATACGTGAGATCTTGTAGAGAATGCCAACTAGCAAAAAGTAATAATAGAAAGAAAATAGGTCAATTGGTGTCAGAATTAATTCGAGGAGTTAATTCTAGGATATATATAGATGTAATAGGACCTGTTACACGTTCAAGATCTGGAAGATACTGTTTAATAATAGTAGATGCTTTTTCTAAATACGTGTTTTTGGAACCGTTAATTAAATTGAATAGTCAGATTATTGTTAATAAACTTTTTAAATTAATGTGTCGAAGAGGGTTCGTGACAAGTATAGCTCACGATAATGCCAGTGTATTTAGATCATCTGTATTTAAAGACTTCTTGTATAGCTTAGGCATAAAGGATATATGTATTTCACCCTACCATTGTGCAAGTAACGCGGCTGAAAGATACATTTTAAGCTTTAAGCAGGCTTTGAGAATATATATAAATGATAAACAACATTTGTGGGATAAATTTATACATGAAATTGAGTTTTCATTAAACTCTTCTGTACACTCCGAACATGGGTTTACACCTATGGAGTTAGTTTTTAACTATAATGTTAATGATCCCCTGGATATTTGTTGGAGAATAGATGAAACTGATATTAAAAATAAAAGAACAGATATATGGGTAACAGCATTAAAGAATATGGAAGGTGCATGGTTGAAAAGGAAAAAGAAATATGATAAAAACAGGACCGAAACAAATTATCACGTAGGTGATAAAGTTTTGATTAAGTCGCAGATTCAATCATCTTTATCTGGTCAGACAAATAAGAGCTTGTCAAATGTATGGCATGGCCCTTTTCGGGTAATACGTATCTTAACAGTCAATACAATATTGGTAGAAAATATTGAAGATCCTAAAGACATTAGAAAATCTCATGTGAGTTTAACGAAACCTTATAGAGAAAAAAGAAATCCTTAAATTGTCATTCATTAAAATTACAGGCCTGTAATTGCATAAAAAGAGGGGATCAAATACTTGTAATTGAAAAAGAAGAGAGGGAAACTAACTTAAAACTGTAATTGCTAAAGGTGAAGGAGACGACTATATTATTACTGTAATTGATAACGGAGAAGGAAATAAAATAACTATAATTACTAAAAAAGTGAAAGAATTTATATCTATAATATGCTACTAGAGATAAGTAAATAAGATCTTTATCTCTGAAATACATAAGAACTAAGAACTAATTGTAATTAATTAATTGCAAGGTTAGAGATGTTATTGAGATATATGCATTTAATACTAAATGGTGTATGCAATACTTGTATGGTTAGAGAGATTAGAGTGAAAGTTGTATGAATGTCATTATGGGGGATATTTTTTTTTCTTTTCGTTTAATTATTAATTTTAAGTTTAGTAAGTTTGAATCGAGTGGAAGTTTAGTATTGTTTACATTAATATATCTCTTAATATTTACAAAAAAATGATTATATCAATTTTTTTTCCCAGAGGGTGGGATGTTGTAGCATGTTGTAAGATTATTATAAGAAGAAGAAAAAAAAGATCATTTAAAACTAGCGCCACTTCTAATGAGTGGCTAAAATTGGAACTAATATTTCTGGAGGTAGTTAACTGACCACCTTGTGGTCATTGGAAATTGAATGTAACGACGAGAGCACATGCTCTTAATATTTAGTCGTAAATGGTGCAAATCATGGAAAGTTCCGAGACTCTGTCGTATTACGTTTTGTAACTTAGTGAATTCTGATATTTCGATACAGCCTGGATAAGTATTTATTATATTTTCTTGAAAGTGACTAACATATTCAAATGGAGTTGAATAGGAGTAAAAATTGAATACTTGTATGAGCAATTTTGGTGTTACAATTATCTACGAATGAAGTTTGCAATTTATATGGCGATGTTTGATGGAATAAGTATTTATATCAGTGATTGTGCAGCTTTATTTAATTATTCCATAAGTGTCATCATAAATAACTTTTATTCTGTAGTAAAAAAAAAATATCACTTCTAGAGACTCGAAGGAACATTTAACAGTATTTGACGTAAATACATCGATGGATTATATAACGAAAAATTACTGTATGTGTTATTACATTTGCTTAATAGTCAAGTGTGATTTTGAATATAACTGTTCTACTTATTTGTGTGCTAATGGATTTAGTGATATTTTGTGCAAAAAACATTAAAAGTTTGAATTCGCTATCTTCACCACGCTTTTTATATTTCAAATGCACTCTCCCAAATTCCATTGTAATGAAAAGTTTTTATTAATAATTTGTGTGGGTTTTATACCCTGCACCAACGGCGTCTACATTATTACCAGACGTCGGCACAGGAGTAACATAATATGTTGTTTGTGGCTAAGTTACCGAAACATGAATCCAATATCGGCTTTTACCTAACTTTATTCACCCCAACTGTGGCAGTCATATCCAACTAGGAAGGGCACATCTCGATTATTGACTCAAACCGTATAAACATTGAATTGAACATTGTGCATAAATTTCGTGTGTTTATGGTGATAACTAGAAATTTAAATTTCAGTTTTTTACTATTATTTTTCAAATTCCTATAAGTGATATATTTGGAAAGTTCGGGTTTCACTTTGTGATACTATATAGTTGGGTTATCCAGTTTTTGAAACATTTTTCTCATTAAACGCACTAAATAATTGTGTATGTGGTTATTTACTTGACTGAGTTTATTGATTAACTGAGATTTAATTAGGGCGTCAGCAGCGTGGCTATTTGTTCCTGTCACGGACTGAGTTTATAATTATCATGCAACAAGTCAAAGAAGTAACCATATTAATTTATTGGAATTCCAAGCTGTAAAATTACTTTTACAATGGAAATATCACGAGATGGTTTTGAGTGGAAGCCAAAATGACCTACAGTTATAGCGCAAACAATTATTCCGCATTCGTTTTATGGATGTGAGAAAAATCAGTCAGGATAACTGACATCAGAATTCGAACTCGGGATCTGTGAAAAAGGAAATCATACATCTACGCAGTGGCGTATTTAAGGGGGCATTCGAGCGTATCCCTTCCCGAAATGTTATTCACTATTTTAAAGTAAATGAAATATCTTGCTGAATTTTCACATTTCCAGAAATAAAATTAGCAAAGTACCTCCCCAAACAAAATCGTAAATACACCACTGCATCTACGGCAACATATTTATTACGTTTAGAAAGAAATGACAAAACTTGTTTACTCGTTAAACACATTGGACATCCAGAACAGAGAAAAAAATAGATACAGGGATCGGTTTTTGCGCCAATAAAATGACAGAGTCAGCTACGACTTTTTGCTCTTCGCTCAAGAACAAAAATATATTTTTTCTGGAGAAAATCGAAGCATTATCGTTGTCCATTTTTCCGTGCAACCTTTTTTTTTGTACATTTCTATTTTTTTCTTTCTTTCTTCCACTAGACATGGCTTTACTTGTCTTGGAACCTCCCGCCTATCTCCTGACAGAATTTCCTTCCTGATTCAACTACTTCAAAATCGTTGCTTTCACATTCTTCTCTTCCAATTCTATTTATCTCTCTCTCTCTCTCTCTCTCTCTCTCTCTCTCTTTCTCATGGATATAGAAAGAAAAAGAAAAAATAGCATGCCTCAACGTATACTAAGCCATAGATCCATTCCGTAAACAGAAGACGATCGAACTGAAGATCTGGAATATAAAAATAGAAATGGAAAATACCGAACAGTGATATTTCGAAAGCATGAAAATCCTCCTTTTCTTTCCTGGTTGCTGAATGCGTATTTTATATTTCTTTCTGAATTACAAGCTAAAGAGAAAACTTGGATTAATTACTATATCCTTATTATTATAATCAAATTAAAATTTTATTTTGTTTAGTGTTACATATTTATTTTAAAACACGACTGACTACAATTTTATGCATGAAAAACATTTTAATCAGTAGGGGATATGAAAGGTAAAAACTGCGGGGCAGCCAGAACCCAGACTATCATAGGTACATTCATGTCCAAAATTATTGTCGCATATCTATAAATATGTTGTTGTAGTAACATAATTTGATAACGAAATCGCCCGGTATTTCTTATAATGTTAGTATGTGTATAATCGGCAAAGACATGTATGTGACAAATTTCATGTCAAAAGGGCAGTAAATAAGAACAATAAAACGAAAATAAAACTTTCTTGTCCATTTAGCAACATTTTGTTTTACTCATTCTAATTTTCGTATTTATAATTCTTTTCCTATGAAATTTACCACAAATATACATTTTCCGATTATACACATAGTATCAGTATTAAAAGTTTCCTGCAAAATCATTATCAAATTGTTGAATCGCTTTGATTTTCGGTGTTCGTAAAAATTATTCTGAATTATAAAGTTCAATGTACAATGTTCAATTAGGCCAATGCACCGGGAACAAGGAAGAAAATTTAAAAGATAAAACAATACGAAAGCATTATATTAAAAAAGAATGTAAATGCAAACGCATGGATATGTTGTAACACAAACTGCAAGAAAACACTGACTTTGTAATTTCCTGTGTACTTTCAAGGAATGCTTGGTAAAAACACAAGTTGCCAAGAAAATCTTCGTACGTACACATATTGAGCAAGCCATGAGGTAACAATCATCTGATGTCAAAATAATAAAGAAAGGAACTGATTCAAAAATGAAAAGAACAATGAATTAAGGAAATGTTTAATTCGTATAAACTATTAAGATTTGGATGCTTCGTGGTTAGTCGGGTTAATTAGTCAAGTGACTCACGTCAGTGTGGTCACTCACGTCAGGCAGTTGGTTTTAGTCAATCAGTGTAGTCTAACCAGAGATTCCGTCTAACCAATTCCTAGCAAGGATAGAGTATAAAGACCCCAAAATCTCTCAATCATAGAGTTTTATACGACTTGACACTTCCGTGTTTCCATTGTTTCCGTTTTAGTCCTGAATTGGGTTCTTTTAGTATTATTTTAACATCAGACGTTTGTCACCTCATGGCTTGCTCAATATGTGTACGTACGAAGATTTTCTTGGCAACTTGTGTTTTATCTTTTAAATTTCCTTCCTTGTTCCCGGTGCATTGGCCTTATTGAACATTGTACATTGAACTTTATAATTTAGAATAACTTTTACGAACACCGAAAATCAAAGTGATACAACAAAAGTATATTCTTACAAAAAGACAGTTATAGATATGCGACAATCATTTTGGACATGAGTGTACATCATGACTTTACTATAAACTTCAAAAATATATAAATAATAGCTTAAATTATGTTTGTCACTCAAAAAACTACGGCGGCTTATGCTCCCCGGCACTCGTACTACATCGCCACTAATTTTAATAACGTAACTGACGAAGTGAAATTTACTACTGTATTTATTTTCGTGAATTATAACAGCCATTTTAAGAGAACGTGCATTATTTTCATAGTTTTAAAAGCACAGATTGAAATAGGTTCAACTAAGGGTGTAAAAGGAGGGCCAAACTTAATTATAAAGCACCATTGAGACCCTCCCCTTGAAAGTTGTATTGTAAAATAACAATGTGCTTTGGTTATTGCGGTTTACACAAGGTAATTTTGTATTTCATTTGCATTTTTGTGCATGTAATACTGATTCTACTTCGTTATTTGCTGTATGACTTGAAACGTGTATATCATGAAGCCATTGATTATTATTATTATTATTATTATTATTATTATTATTATTAAGTGTTCTATCTGTAAGGAGGTCCTGGGAGTAACAAGGTGTTTTTTTTTCTTTTTGTATATGTGCTTTTTTATTATTTAATTTTAAGTTTGGGACTGTAAATGTTTCTTCCACCTTCCTCGATCTTCAGCTAACTCTTTTAACTCCCAATAATTTCTTCCATTCTTCAAATCATCGATCACTTGTGTTCTTCTTTTTGTTATTCCTCGCTCTCCTTTCATCTTTCCTTCTATGGTGGTATGAAGATAATTTCTTCGCAAGGTATGTCCAATCCAATCGGCCTTTCTACAAGAATGCTGGCTAAAATCATCCTCTTCTCTCCTGTCCGTTTTAAAACATCTTTGTTTGTTACTCTCCCCACCATTGTATCTTTTCCATCTTCCTTCAACACCACATTTCAAAGCTCTGTAAATATTGCATCTCTAACTATCGAAATGTCCACGTATTTGAACCAAATAGTCCAATAATCCATATAGCATTTGGTCAACTTCTTCCTTAGTCGAAAATTAAGCCTGCTAGTTAAGAGCGATTTTTTCTTGTTGAATGCTTCTTTGGTATGGCAATTCTTGAAATGATCTCATTGGTACAGTAAGCACCTCTCTTCAAAATACTTAACAGAAACTAAAATTATCAATCTCTTCAAGTTCTCTTTATTCTACTTTGACCCGTGAGGGCGTGTTTCCACGGCATATTCTCATGACTTCAGGTTTTTCACTGATACACTGTAATAATGAGTCCAGCCTTCCTATTGTGTCTTTTAAATCCGGAGATAAAACCCTAAAATATACGAAGTGACTGCTCCAAGTACAGTGAAAGGACAATGGAGACTGAATTCAGTTTTGCTTTCAAGATGAGACGAGGCAGATTTTTCGTGAAAGAAATGAGACGAGAGAGACCTGTTTCAATAGAAACAATTACATTTTCCAAAACAGACAACACCTAACAACGAGGATAAACATTATTTTCTGAAACGTATTTTCAGCTCTCAGAAAAAAGAAACCATGACCTCTCCCTAGTAAAACCTTCTAGTTACACCAATGCTGATTGGAAAGGTAAAGCATTTGAGAGGGATATGGAATAGCAGTGTATTTGCACTATTATATTCTTATGGTGATAGTCGAAAACATTTGTATGGAAGCAGGCCCATGACATCATAACGTAAACATTTCTTTTTCTTTTATTTTCTTTTGTTTTGCTACAGCTGTTAAATATTTAACAGCTAGAGCTGACAAAAATTTAATTGCAGAGTTACCAGAAACTTATTAAAGGCGTGCCTGGTCGTACGCAGGGGGCAATTGCCCATCGATGAGTTTTCGATGAAGATTCAGTTCTTCGAAATACATACCAAAATAAATTTACTTATTCATGTACTCTAGTACTTATATTAAATACTATCGCATATTTACTACAGTTAACAAACTTATGTAATGTGTATAAACAATAATTATTCTTTTTATATATGTATCGTGCACTTCAAGGTATGTGTGTATTCACGAACACCCTTGACTGTTGTCTTTGCCTCCACCCGCTCGTGGAGAAACGATCCTGTTTGCGTCACTACAGACATTAATAATTTTAATAAATATTCTCTATATTAAATGTGCAACTTTACCTAATTTCAAGAATTTATTTGATTTGCTTTGCTGAAGTTTAGTGTCCCTTTTAATCATCGAGGCTATATGAGATGTGGACTTAAAAAGTTCAAGATGGGATCCAAGCTACCGGAGTCGTACAAATATTTCACTAGAAATCAAAACAGAGGCCAAGCGTACAAAGGCGTACTCGCTAGCTATTATGCCAGCGGAAAAGGATTTCGACATAATTGTTCGTGTTTTTTGTTGGATATTGCCTGCGTTTTATATGAAAATAAAAACTGCAATGAAATGAGAATTATAGACTATTTCACTGAGTAGGTATTTCATAATCTACTCTTCACAGATTGAACACATCTACTCCTATATCATGTTACAATGAACCAAAGACCTTCTCCAGTAACATTTGACTCCGCTTTGGGAACATATCACACCCGTATGACCTACCGTAAACATAAAAGTTCCGATTCAGTCAATGCTTTGTCGTGTTGCAGTCATTCCAAAGTGAACCCACTTGAAGATCTAGTCGGACAAAATCCATTTTGGCAAACTAACACAAATATATTAATGTATTTTTAAATTTAATAAGTATATAAGCTATTGAACTATTTTACACATGTTGAAGGTCAAACAGTCTTCGATCGAGCAGCACAGGATCTGAGTTTCCACCTCTTGGGCGTGCGTTGTTCCGTGAGTATACTATGTTCTAGACCAATGATGAACATACCTTTATAAAAGAGGGTCAAATCATGAAGAAAACACTTTGTGTGTGCCAATAACACTAATATCTTATTAAGAACAATGGTACATTTTGCAAAATTCTTGTAATACTAAACACAGAAGTGAAATCTGTGAATGTGTTTCTGACATAGCTCTTTCGAAATATCCCTATTGTTATTTTCCTTCGCCACATTAGAAGTCATGTTCTGGGCCTGATAGAGCCATTCCTAAACCTGTATTGGTCCGCGGGATGTAGTTTTTCCATTTCTGTTCTAGACCATCGCAGCTTATTTAGATATATTATGTTGCTTAAACTGTTGATAGACGTTTCTATATTTTCTCAAGTTTAAAGTATGTAGCACAACAATCAGCTGGAGATTTGTAAAAATTTCCAGAAGATAAATAGTATAAATTACTTAAAATGTAGGTCAATGAGTAGTAAATGTGACTTACTTTTAATTTTGCGTAGATTTTCTGTTATGAAGAGAAGCAGATGGAACGGTCACACTTGCAGTGCTTGATACATCATTTCAAGTGCTTTACTCTAGATACAAATGTTACTGTTAATCGCGTTTTTCGTGATGAAAGTGAAATATATCGTCATGTTAATTTTTGGACTGTACAGGACTATTAAAAAAAAGCAGTGCAAAATTACTGGGCGTTTATTTTGTACAATTACATACAAAAGCAAAATTGGTCATAAAGAAGAAAGAAAATTGTACGTTTTCCAGCTTGTGTTTGTAGTTTAAGTGAAACCCGCTAGGATCTCTAGTTGTTGTGTGAAATATTGATGCAAATGGCGACCACGGTAAAGCATGGAAATTGTGTGATGAAATTTCCATTAACAGGGTATGTCGTAACAATTCAGAGATATTTTCGAGCAAAATTCAAGAAACAAGCACCTCATAGGTACTAGATTTCACATTGAAGAAGTTTGAATTTACTGGATTTTTGAGTTCTATGGAAAGTCTGGTATGATAAGAACGAGACTATTACTTGGATGTGTGTTGTGTTACCTTGAGTGCTCATATTCAACACTTGTAATGTTCATGCAATCTTCCTTCTTTTTCTAACAAATTTGCTTTCATGTATGTTTTCATACAAATTAAATAGGCTTCAATTTAGACCCATTGTTTTCGAAAACCCTGTGTTATTGGGCAAAAGGAATATAGTGGTAATAGGTTTAACTAAGTAATGGATTTGTTTAACTATGTAGTGAAACTGGAACTTAAAGTTTGCACTGAACCAACGAAATACAATATATAATTTTACATCACCTTGAGAAATTTTAAAAGTGAATTTTAGAAAAGATGAACGGGATATGGACGCAATGGAGATTATTGCTGCTGAAATAATATTGTATTGATTAGGTAATGAGATTAAGTTTAATAAGGAACTGGGTAAAAAAAATTGATATTGAAGAACAACAATTAACGAGTGCAGAAAGAAGAAGGCAAAGAAAATTACTTGACAACTTTAGTAAAAGAAGTAAACGAAGGGGATCACACATCTTCTTTCTAGTAAAAATACAAAAGTGAGTTGATCAGTGCTGCAAACAATTGCTGAATATTTGGGTAAAATGAGACGACGATTAAATGCTAAAAGAGTTCACTGACACTACATTAAGGACATTAAGATATTCTATCAACCCCTCGAAAGATTAACCCTCTTACTCAACAGTAGATGTGTTAATGTTCCTAGTTAAAATTAACCTTAGGATAAGAAAGTATAATGAAATGAGAAAAGGTGCAAAAGCAATATCTAAACTTACTACCTCGTAAATTGTTGCTGAATAAAGAAAAGAGAATATTACCCTTCAAAAGAAAATTTCGTGTGTATAGACATATGCAGAAATCATTTTGCAGAGATTACTAGATCATAGCATTTGATGTCATTGGTCTGTCCAATTATATGTTTCTTGCCAGTGTCTTTCAGGTAAAGAGAAACTAACAATGCTAGTAAATTTGGATAATGACAGCCTAATGACTCACCAGAGTAGTTGAAAAATCACAAAATGTAATTTATGTTATCGCAAGGCAGACTGAGTTCTATGTAGCTGATAATAGATAAAAATAGCTTTGAAATTCCTTTGTGACTGGATGGTTAGCGTACTCGGCTTTGGGTGGGAGAAAAGAGTTCGATTCCGATGGGGGTTCTTGTACTTCGGATCAAATGTTAAATTGTAGGATTACGACTTCATTGCTGAAAGGAACGCTAAACTGTTAATTATCCAACCAATCAAATAGTTACGAAACTTCCCCGTGGAATTTATAACTGTGTTACCAGAAGGTGCAGATACAGTTAATGACGGAAACACAATTTGCCGATATTTGCATCACCTAAACCATCAGCAACTATTACAGGAATCGATGAAGTCTTTCTAAAAAGCTTTGGTACTACATTTCATGTTATTTCTAGTTGTTACTTCGTCAATGCATCTGATTTTTATATTTGTACACAAGAAACGGTAAAGTTCACCGTTGGCTCATATTCAGAATGAGAAAGTTATATAAACCTCTCGTATTAAACGGATTCAAAGAAAGGATTAGAGGAGAGACATGATTCAGAAATATTGAATGAAGTATATAGACATAAATATTAAAGAGATCAACCTCGAAGATGCCCTCCACTCCACGTAATAAGATCCCGTTATTTCTCAAATCATAAAAATACAACTGAGACTGAAAGTCTTGAATTCCTCAAAGAATCACAAGTTTATCTCAATACGGTCCATCAATATTAGAATGATACTTCAAGCAGCAACTGATTCTTCGCAGACTAATATCGTTGTGAGTTTTGAGGGAAAGTATTAATCTTACAGCAAGGTAATTTGTGTAAAAACAAACTTTAATTAGGTTTATATTGTTCAAACAATATAATGAGTTAAATATTTGTGTCTGCATTAGAAGCATCGTATTCATTAGAAAAAGACAAACGGACAGAGAGATAGATTAAGGAACAATAACTAAGATGATTATTTACCCTTCTTCTCGATGTAAAATGACAGTATTTCCATAATTATAAAGGTGGAATGCAAAAATTCTATTATATAGAAGCAAATGTGAGTTTCTATCTGATCGCGTCACGCAATAGCTATTAAAGTAACACAAGTACTTGGCATCATTGTAAGCTTTAGGCCTCTCAAGAATGTTATGAAATTAAATTGGTTACAATGCGTACTCTAAAGGGAAGCGTGGATTATAATTTACGCAAAAAATTGAGTTGTGACGCGTAAAACTAATCGAAAACGATCGATATTTGTATTCAATACATTGTTTCTGAGGCCGACTAAATGGCATTCCCGAATGTTGTTTAAGTTCACATGCATGTCGATGTCGCTTGAGTGGAAGGGTAACATTAAGGATTATTATCATTACACTTTTATTGTAAAGCATATCCTAAGGATGAAAGGGGTTCAAATACTTTCCTGAAATCTCTTCTTTCCGTTTGAAGAAGGAATGTTTCCGCTAATTTCACTATTAAATACACGATTCCCTTAATATATGTTTCTGGCAGATTCCACTATTTCTCAACAAATTAAAGAAACGTAAGAGTTTTGTGCAGTTAGATTTGCAAATAGAACCACTGTGCATTCTGGGTGATCATAATGGCCCTACGTGCTACTGCTCTCTGGACTTTCTACTAGGCGTCTGCGCCATTGTCACACATGGCACGGAACGTCAAGTGTAATGTTTTCACACTTGTGCTTTAAGCTATTTGTCAGCCGCATTCGGATCGGCTACCTCTTGCTTTTAGCCAATATCAAAAATAATCAACCCATCTATATGTTCTAGGTATCTTCATGCATTACATCAACACATGTGACCCGATTTTGACGATTCTTTTTTGTTCGGAAATGTATCCTTTTCCTGTGGGTAGGCTATCCCTTATATCAATTTCTTTAGGATTTAATGGTAATCTTTGAAGCTAGATCATAAAGCACCTAAACGGATGCTAGGTTAATTACCGCAAAGTAACATGCTTATCCGCAATCATACATTCTTTAGCGTAATTATGGTTGCGTAACAGCACAGGAACACTTTCATAGTACATTATACTACTACTGTTGCTTGCAACATCTTAAATACATGGGTAACGTGTGTGGAATCAATTGAGTTTAAAGAAAATGTATTAAGATTTTCATGTACAATAGTGTAGTTGTATAAAATTATACTGGCAGAATATACTTAGAAACCATGAAACATGGAATTATCAACAAAGCAAACGTCATATTGGGTCTTATTAAAATGGGATTTGCACCTCTCGATAGAATAGATAATAATATGAAGAGTTAACCAATGATACATCTAATATTCAATTCATCATAATGATATCAATTTACCAACATAACATTCGAATTCAAATTAATACACTAACAAAAGACGACTACATAATCTTCACAGTATAAACGGGGTGATATTACAGTATATGCACTTAGGCTGAAAAAAAAATAGATGAAACTAATAACAATCATATGTTATAGTACGGCTTGGTTTTATGTTTATGTGTTGTCAGAACGGCTCATATCATATATACATACATATATACGTCTATGGCAACCGATAGCGTCACACAAATCCAATCCTCTGCTGGATTTTGGTTTAAAAAACTACCTCTCTCCAATGTATGTCCCCCTCTCTTTTTTTCTCTCTGCATTTTTCTCTCACACTCGTTAGCTCATTTATACACACACACACACACACACACACACACATTGTACAGCACTATCACACAAAGAATAATATGTTGTACGTGTGGGGGATGCAGGTTTCGTGTGCAATGAAACCAACAGAGTTGTTAAAACCGTGTAAACTGCCAATGCGAATCGGATCATGCTGCCACATCACATGAACGGAGAAAATCGTTTTTCAACTGATCTGCATAAGAGACAAGTAAAACGAAGATTGGTTAACGCTTTTTTAAAATTCATTTTTACAAACAGTAAAGAAATATATATATCCACGGTATCCTTTATATATATATATATATATATATATATATATATATATATATATATATATATATATGACAATTAGTACTTTACTAATAACCGTGGGAGATTTTAAGCTGTAAGTAATAGTTGCATTATTTAAATAAGCAGAAGATAGTTACTGACAAAACGTGCCAAATGAACAGATAATTCATCTTTATTTACTCCACAGCACTCATCTAGTACTACTTTAAAGTTCTTCTAGTAAGGACAGACAATTCTTATCTCAGGTAAAATTCTACACAGCTCAAACTTAACCAAATCAACCAATACGACCATCAATTTTAACTCAACAAAGATATTCGACATTATCTTTCTCCAAATATGTGTCTGCACAGAATTCTACAATGTTAATAAAGTTTAAAGGGAAAATATTTAACATGTTGAGCGCCGCGATGGGGAAGTCTGAAGAAGATCGGACTTCCGGCCTCCTAAGAAAGTAACGAAACAGAGTAGATATGTCTGTCCCATGGGACCGACACGGTTAGTTCAGCGAACCACCTGTCTGTGCCATGGTGCTTAATGTGTTAATCAAAGATGAAACGACTTAATCGATAGAGGGCATTGAACCGAACAAAATAATTCCGAAGTGTAAACGTTGATGAGAAATTTTCGAAAAAAAGAAGAAAGAAAAACCATTTCTAACCCTAAAAGTAGACATAGTACGAAAACTACGTTATTTATTGAAACGAATTTAATTTAATGTAAATACAGTACATACGTTAATCAATATATCATATCGAGCTTAACAAAATAACATACTTTGGGGTAAATTTACATATTGTAACGCTACCATTGTGCACTGAGAAAAATCCGTTCTCCGGACAGCGCTATATTGTACAAATATACGGTATCCTTTACAGATATCAGTACGGAGCATACGTTATCCGCATCCTACATATGTACTGGCCTTTTCCCCCCTTATATGTTACAGCATGCCGGTGCAGGATGTCTGACATCTAACAGTCTCCCGTACATTACATATGTGTATACATATGTTACATACATCCATCCTTATGTGAGATCGTGAATGCCTATATACAGTTCTTTCGTTAGTACGGAAAGCATATTTATTGGGAACATTTATACGGAAAGTACGAATGAATATACTTTTTCGGTTATACGTTTGCAGTACGTTAAGTCCAAAAACTACACACAAGATTTACAAATTTAACCTACGTTTTTACGTACGCCACACACGATTTTTTTCTCAGTGTGTGCATAAAAGTTACCATACAGAATGATAGAGCCTGGTTCGAGTCCTGACTTGAATTCTATCTAACATCAAAAGCACATGTAACAAAGGAGGTACAAGTAGCTAGAACATGAAAGAAAAGCACTCGTAAACAACTACCAACATGAGTATCTTTTATAAATCAAATACGTCTTTTATAATTCAAATCGTAGGTTTTATATGATATCTCTATGAGCACTAGCAATGGTTAGACATTATAACAAATATGATAAAACGCACAATATAATATATACGACTAAAGTACTATGATGTTATTTAGTATAAATTAGTTTGAATGAAACAGGAAACATTCTGAAAACAATACTAGAGTGAGAACAGCTATTGCCTAGGTCAATAAGGAAAGGTATTGATTATTACCAATTTATCACATCGAGATTTGATCTCATCACATAATGTCACAAATTCAAATTCGTGCCTGAGTTCTCACACACTCACGTAGAAAGACAACGTACATGGCTGAGATATAAATCTGAGAGAAACTACACTTAGAATCCGTCCAGAGAGGATGTGCCAATGGTTTATATCAACTTGGATCATGGTGTCAGGTCGGGTGATAAGTTGGTTACACGTGTTGACTAAAACATCGAACCATAGGACACTTCTAAACTTCATTTGTCAGCTAACCACGTAGGTCATCTCGGGTTGAGGTCACCTAGTTCGGGCCCTGAGCTGGAAACTCGTACCCAGGAGATGACTCCTCTGGTTGACACATAGCTTTACCAAGATTAAATTCAATGTTTGACAGTTCCTCAATGCCAAGTTTGAGAAACATTCTCCCAAATATTGATGTGTCGGTTAGCAGGAGATGAAAGGGTTCAATCATTATAAGTAATTAACATGACAAGTGGTAACTATGCATGATCCAAGTAAAACAAAGTGATGTGGAAGCGCAAAACCGTTAAATGCTTAAGCCTTGTCCTTTATTAAAATGAAGAGAAGGCGATGACAGAAGCGAAATTATAATTGATAATAGGAAAGGTTGGGAATAGCTGCTTACTTTTACGTTTTATTTCCTCTGAATTACAAAGAAGCAATCTCCTAATTGTGCGTCGAAAGCTTAATTATAATAATATAAGTTTCCTTTGAATACAATTAAAGAGCAAAAGCAAAATCATGTGATACGTGGCGTAACGATGAGCGAGCGCTTAATATTCAGGGTAACGCGTGTGTTGTGATGAATGAACAACAGCCTGGTTTCCATGATTTTTTTTAGATCGAGACTGGCGATGGGAAGAATGCAAGATGGTGAGGAGCAAGGGGTCTTATTGTAGTAACTGAGAAAATAAAACGAAACGAACTTTTTTGGCGTTAAAAGATATGTCATTTGTTGTCAATAACAATACCCTGTTTTTATTTTGCTGGAAGAAATTAATTATTATATATACTGTAAAATATAGCAAAATGGCTGTTAATATAGCAGATTGTTGTTTGCGTTTTCCCAACGATAACCAGCATACTTTTTATGCACATACTAGTTGTAAAATTGCAACTGATACCGGTATCTTAGTGTATGCACAATCGTTAATAACTTAAACCCCAACAACAATAGTGGAAAAGAAAAAGGTAATGTGATTGGTTAACATATGCAATAGCAAGTAATTTATTAAGTAGATAACAGTACGTTGTATCCATTTCTTATTCATTATCTATGCATATAAGACGGATGTGCATTCCTAACATTAAATTGGAAGAAGAAGGCCTGTTCAATAGGAACTGCGACAGGACATTCTGATTGGTAGACGAAAAGTGTCCGAGTGCCCCTTCATGCCTAAATGTGTACTCTGTTTTCTATTTTCTTCATAAGGAATTAAGCTGTGATTCTGGAAGTGATAAATCTTACCAGTGGATATGTTATGGAATCTTCGATGGACATGTTATGGAATTTTAAGAGTTCAGCTAAAAAAATGTTCAAAATAATTATGCTTAAGTAGTTAGAAGCTAGGTGTTCAGTTTACTTAAATAGATTGAGAATGATATGGGTATCTAAATTATTAGAAGAATGTCGGTGCTTCTCTGAGTATTGATAATTATAGAGGGGTTTTACTATAGATTGCATGCAGAGTTTAACATTCTATAAGTAAAATTACATGACATATTTAATGTACAGTAGAAATAATTTCACAAGAATAAAATGTATGAGTTACCAATTAGCCACACGAGAGCTCTAACATATATTTTGCAGATATATCTAGCATGTTTCTAATATTGTATATGTATGTCGTCCTATGTAACTTTAGTAACAACTTTGTGTTTATTCACTGCTCTTGCAATATCTCAATGATACAAAGAATCCATTGTCATTACAAAATTTCTGCTACTACAGGTAGATAACTTGCTATGTGTACACCATACATTTTCACTAAGCTCTTCATTTTCATGTACAAATTTTTGCTCATCAATTAGGGTAATTTCATTAGTAGCTTTTTCCCTTTCCACCGGGTAATTCAAAATTCAATTTCTTCTCAAACATCCTAAACAGTTTCGTATTCTTTTTTAATTACATCAAATTGTTTGTTCTTCTTTATTTATTCTCAACATTTTTTGCTACTTTTTTTAAAATTTCACCTAGTTAATTTCTGAATTCTTCACCATATACACACACATTTCACATGTTTTAGTTTTTTTCACCACTTTCACTCTCAGAGGCTACAATGCTTTAATATTCCATAGGAAATATTTGATAAGTATTTTTCTTGACTCTTTATAAAACAAATACCAGCAAATTACTTTTCTCTTCTTTAAAGCAGGAGCGTCATTTCAGATTTTGCTTGGGGGACCCCTTGCTATAAGTAAAATTTCGCGTTTTTCACTGATTTACTACTATTCAATTAATATCATCTATATAAATCTCCAACTCAGGGGGCAATTGCCCCTCCCTGCCCCCCTAAATGACGCCCCTACTTTAAAGATTCTTTTGTCATTCCTATATATGGTTTTATTTGTCATTCTCACATCATATCATCATTTATAATATACCTCTATCTATCAAATATATTATCTTTGTTTTCTGATTAACTTTTAGTTGATAAGTTGAACGGGATAAATGCAAATCATTTCGAAATAATTGATATGTTTTCATAAAAATGGTGCACTTTATGTCACAGCATTTGTAGGTATTAAACACAAAATTGTTTGAAGTTTACGGTAAAAAAAATCCATCTAGGTAGCAGCAAGCGTGAACATCCTATTGCTGGCCCCTCTAATAATAAACATCATTCATTGTGGATATCAGAGATCTGACGTGCAGCGACGTGAGAAGCCACTATCTGCAAGTACAAGAACAAGAGCGGTGCAACGTTTTGTCGTGACTGTAAATCGAATCATTGCACAAGATTTACATATGGAAAAATAACATAAGAATCCAGTTCATATGCTACTTCTGTCATATATCATGAAGAGGAAGAGGAACAGTCGAAATCTATACGAACAGCACCTTGAAGAGGACACAAATGGGAGTTTGAAGTATAGTAACTTTGTACAAAGCAATGGGTATTTCTGTTGAAATGTGATAAAAGGATTCGTCGTTTTCTACTGTCCCCGTGATTCCAGAGATTGTTGTGATGGTGTGCTGGCTATGATTCACATTGTCCCCATTCAAGTTTTGAAAAAAAGCATGAATAAGAATAACTTTGCTGTGAATGTTCAGCGTACCAGATGTTTTCTGTAAATTTTTCAAGTAGGAACGATGTTTCAGGTTAAATTCACTTTACTAATACGTAGTCATATGCCCATGAAAATAGCATATTTAAAAGCATCAACTATATAATCATCGATGCCCTTGTTTACCTATTGTCACTGGCTTTCCTATATGCTTCTTATTCTATTTTTGTGGTATGATGATTTTGGTCTCCCATAAATTCTAGCATGTCCCTCATGACACAGTTTCTTCTTAGCCAATGTCCCAATCAGTTTCTCTTCCTCTTCTCAATAATATTTCTAACTCCTTTTCGTTCATTTTCCGCTAGATCCAACTAATTCTCTCCATTGTTCTCCACACAATTACACTTCGAAAGTGACATTTTTCGTCATTTTTGGTGATGTCCATGTTTTTCACCCATACAGCACAATACTTCACACGAAGCATTTTATGAGTATTTCTCTCTACTCTTTATTCAAGATCTATCATTATTGACATTATTATTATTATTATTATTATTATTATTATTATTATTATTATTATTATTATTATTATTATTATTATTATTATTATTATTAAGTATTCTGCCTTTCAGCAGGTCCTGGAACTGAAGAGTTTTTTTTTTTTTTTTCAATTTTAGATTCAGGCCTGAAAATGTTTCTTCCACGTTATTTGATCTTCATCTTCCTCTTTTAACTCCCAATATTACCTACTGTTTCTCAAATCATCAAGGAGTTGTGTTCTTCTTCTTCCTATTCCTTGCTTTCCTTTCACCTTTCTTTCTATGACAGTATGAAGAAGATAATTTCTTCGCAAGATGTGTCCAATCCAGTTGGCCTTGCTATACGAAAGATGCTGGATAGTTGTTCTCTTCTCTTCTATATCCGTTAAAAAAATCGTTAGTTTCTCTCTCTGTCCATTTTATCTTCTCTATCTTCCTCCAACACCACATTTCGAAGTTCTCTAAATAGTTTTTCTCTAACTTCCGTAATGTCTAAGTCTCTGAGACATACAGTTCAATGCTCCAGATACAACACTTGACTAACTTCTTCTACGATGTTTAAAAAGCCCTAAAGGCTAGGGCGCCTTTATGTAAAACGTTTGCAGTGAAGGTACGCATTATCTTCGTTCTTCTTCAGGGAGCAATTGTGTCGTTTGTTTCTGTTAATCATAGCAATGCAAGTATTCAAACTACTTTTCGGAATTGTTAATGATTTTGAGTTGTCATTTATCTATTAAAGAGGGGATATTATATATATATATATATATATATATATATATATATATATATATATATATATATATATATATACCGTTAGCTTTTTTCAGAATTCTTTGTGGGTTAAACACGATGAGAAAGGTATAAGTTTGAATTTTGGTGAATACTTTTAGATTTCATTTGATAACATTTACTACATGTACTTTTTAAATTTTAGTTATTAAATTGGTTGCCAGGTTTAGATTAGAGTTTAATGTCCTCTTCAGCATCAAGGCTGCATGAGACTGGGACCTACATAAAAAACTGAAATCCGAACGACCGTAATGTATTCAAATTTCCAATCTTTTGCAATCTGGAATTTTATACAAAAAAGATGCGCGCGCTAGCCACTAGACCAGTAATGAGGCCTTTTAGTCCTTAACTATTCAGTAACAACACTATCCATGGCTTTGGATTGGATATTGTAACAAATGAAACACTTCAACACACATTGTATTTTAAACTATAATATATTACGGTTTTGGATATCTAACATATCCTTTGACTTCCTCCGTGGCTAGGCGGTTAGCATACGCGCCATTGGCATGGGAGACCCGGGTTCGATTCCCGGCGGGAGCTCATGTGGTTCGGATTCCACGTTAATCAGTAGATCCACGTCTCAGATGGCCTCGCTGCTGAACGGAACGTTAAACTCAAAATCAACTCAACTCAACTCTAACATATCCTTCATCCGATACTATAGAACATAAAATGAAGATACAGACATGTATATAGTCATTCTTATGAAAAAAAAAATTCTAAATTTTATTGGTTGAAACCTTCAGTCAATCCCATAGGTTCCCGTATTCATTTTCCAACTAATCATGTTCCACCATTTTTGGTCCCCATAAGGGCCTTTTTCAATTTTATCTTGTCTACGCTATCCAAAATTCTCTTCCATAATTCATTAGTAAGCCCCCTGTCCAGTTCATAAGCTTATCTCTTCCTACCTTTTTTTTATCCAATATGCTTCTTTCCACTTCCTTATTATCATTCTCTTCTCTGTCTCCAATACTTCCATCTTATTCCAGTTAATTCCATGATTAGTTTCCTTAACATGTTTGTAGATCGCATTGGCATGCTGGGGGACGAAGAGGGAGGATATCTGCATCTTCATTTATGTTCTATAGAGTCTGACGAAGGATATGTTTGATATCCGAAATCGTAACACATTATAGTTTAAAATGGGCAAAACCGGTTTTTATAAAAACCGAAAACCGGTTTCTTTAAACACCGAAACCCGAAAAACCGTCATTTCGGTTTTCTCCAAAACCGGTTCGGTTTTCACCGAAATTGGTTTCGGTGAAAACTATTTCTGTGGAAATGGATTCGGTTTCCGGAGAACAATGAAATACCATTCTGGTCAGAAATAGAACAAATTTTGGAAAAAAAACCGGAATCGGTTTTGAAGAAAACCAAACCGGATCAGCTGAAAAACCGAATCGGTTTTGGAAAAAACCGAAAAACCGTTTTTAAACCGAAAAACCGGTTTTTGTGCCCACCACTATTTAAAATACAGTGTACGTTGAAGCTTTGGTCAGTGCTTCTTTCGTTACAAGAACTATTCAGTGTTTGAGCTTCAAAAATAGTCGTTATTAATGAAGCACTAAATTTGTTTGCTTCGAAATTATCCCAATTAAACATTCCATAGTAGAAAACGCTGCAGAAATAGATAAAAATGGTATATCCATTTTTAAAGCGTAGAATGATTTATAGCTTAGGGCCTTTTTTTTAAAAAAAAAATATTATCTCAACAGGAGAGCGATGATTGAAAATTGAGAGTACATAACGATTTGCTATTGATTGTTTTCCCGTTTTTCGTGTATATATATATATCTGGGTGCACATCCAATTTAGAATTTATTTTCGTAAACTCACAAACACACACACACACAGATATATACGTACTCACACTTGAAATCCAGTAGCTGTCAAAAATAAAATCGGAAAAGTAGGATTGCAAACAGCATTATATCAAGAGATAAGAGAAAGGACGCTGCGTGTGGAAGCGGGACAGGCAGGATAGAAGACTATCTGTCATCAATTAAAAGCATAGATAGAGAATGAATTCACTTGAAGCACAAATACACACACCCTGTCACGATCATAGCCGGCCCCTATACACAGGAAACACAAACATCAATAGTTCTGGAAGTGATATACAACATGTGTAGGCTACTACCATTCAGTTGTACGTTGCGTTTATTTTAATTTTATTTTATACTTGCCTATTTCCATTTGACTATTTCTCTCTTCCACTCATCGTATCTCTCAGTGCAAAATCTCCCAATATCGCCTTGCTTTAAATTCGTAATTTCCAATCTCCCCTTTTCCCCGTTCTACGCTTTCTCTCATTGTATTGATTGGGTGATGCGATCTGATGGTTAATGTCACAGGATTATCCCCATCATCCATGCTGTCGAAACAACTACTTTTCTTTTTTTGTATATTCGCACGATACATTCCAGAAACAGATAAGTTCTCTGATTATTTATCATGTTTAGTTATAGTTAGAACAAATGAACGGTGATTTTATTTCATCAAATATATATATATCACTCACGTGACTAAATTTCGGGGCTGACCCGTCTTTAAAAAGTGTAAAAAAGGTTCTTCCTTGTCACGAAAAGGTGTAAGGAAAGTTCTTTCTCGTCTCGAAAAAGTGCAGGGAAAATTGTTTCTCGTCTCGAAAACATGTAGAAAAAGTTCTTTCTCGTCTCGGATCTAGGGAAAGTTCTTTCTCGTCTTGAAAAGGTGTATGTAAAGTTCTTTCAAGTCCCGGAAAACTGTACGGAAAGTTCTTTCTTGTATCGAAAAGTATATTTGTTTTTATTGGAAAACCTCTTTCTCGTCTCGTATCTGATCACGAAATTTGTCTCGTCTTGTCTCGTGGGAAACAATAGTTGTCAGTAAAGTCGCTAAAAATTTCTTTTCTTTTAGATGATCCTTGCAGAACAGTCATTTTCCATTGGATGCTTTGTGCCGTGACTTTTTTTCTGTTTTCATTCCCAACAAATTACTATATGATGAAATCAAATTGCAATATTATTTAGAAGAATACGGTACTAATTCAGTTCCAGATGTGTTAATCTTATACTACTTTCTTAGCTCCATCAGAAGCAGTAACTGCAGCGAGAGAAACAATAAATAAATAAACTCTCCAAATGTGATTCTGTATCAAACCACTTTCTATCTTTGGCGCTGTTGTCATCGCCCAGCTACGAGATGGAAACGAAGATGCTGCATCTTACTACTACTTACGTTAAACAACATTTCGAAACCGTTGCTATTTTTCTACCAATCCTGAAAGTAAAATGAATATCCAAATAACTCTTTATTAATGTAAAAGACGATATATGTTTTAGAAAAAGCGATTGATATTTGATGTCCGTTATATGAAGATTTTTTTTTTTTTTTTTAGTAGTAGTAGACTGTGAAACTATTAGCCCTTGTGTCGCCTGCTAAAGCATATTCACTCCTGTATCCTAGGCAGAGCACAAGCAAAGTGTTTGCTTCAGAGGATGTCAAAGCAGTTGGACATACAAAACGGCACCACTGGAAAAGAATTCACCATACAAAATGTATTATTGCAGTGATGTCTATAATTTCCTATTCATTTATTACTTACAATCATTTTCGTTTTCGACATTTGCGTACATGCTATTGCATCGTGCTGACATAGTAGCCCAATTATATTGAAATTATTTTGAGTGTATATATTCCTCACATTATATAACTTTTTTACTACAACATAATAAATAATAAATAATAAAAGTACTTTAAGACGATGTTAGCAAAAGACGGTGGAGCATGGAAGCTTCTCAGCTGCAGCAAATGACCTTCCAATAATGGCAAAATACCTATGATGATGATGAAGACGATATGTCAATAAGGATCATATTTGAATTGTGTCACATCTGTATTAAAGGAGCGATATGTAGGCAGTATATAGAGTACTAGTGTTAAATATCACTAGTCTGGAACAAATATTTGGGAAATGGGCCTCTCTGCGAGGATCTCACAAGTTCTTTATTCTTAGCTTCTCTACATTTAGCAACGAGTATTATATTCTATTTGATAAAATACTTCTTCTTATTAGTTTCCGAGCAGATCTCCTAAAATTTGGAGAATACTGCCATTAGAAAATTTAATGTATCACTAGTCAAATTGAGATATATCTTTCGATCTAAAATTCAGGGTAATCGTATATCATTAAAATTTAGAGGAAACAATCCAATAAAATTAAAGCTCAACTTTAAACACTATAATAATATTGGAAATGTTCTAGTTGTATTGTAAATAGTGATAACAGTAATAAATAAGAAATTAGATACAATGCGTGAAAAGCACTGTTATGAATAGATTTTCAAGGGTATTATATCATACAAGAACTTGCAATAACTTTCAATGATATCGTATAAACAACATTTAATAAAATTTAACTTTGCAATTATGAAACAAGATAAGCGTTTAAAGAACAAAATCTATTCTGTACTTATTGCATAAGTCACTCGGGGATAAATTTGAGATTCTAATTCTGTACAAGAATGCAACTAGGGGAAAACAAAGCTCTTTTCCCGCAAACTATGATATGTATAATAATTTAAAAGAAGTTTTTGATAGGAATCAGGGTATACCAACAACTGAAGTTATTAATTAGTTCAGGAAACGAAGTAATCGTAGACATAGTTACTAAGAAATTTGAAGTTCATAAAAGAATAACAGAAAGTGAAATTTGTTCCTGTTTGTATATGTGGATGGTCTCACGTTCCATTTTTTGAGTTGAACATGGGAATAAGTTGTAAATTATGTACTCTTTTTTTATACAAGAATGGAACCGGCCAGTTTGTAAAATGATAATTTTTTACGATCGGGTTTCTGTTTGGCATGAGGTTAGCTACACTGGCTTTAGGATGACAGAACGAACTAACTACATAAACAAAATGGATTCTCCGGTTGTTAGTTCTAAACAAACGCTTAGAAGTGTTCGCGTTAACTTTGCAGAAGAAAACAGTTCTGACGTAAGTTGTGGATCCTCAGATGTCTATAAACCAGATTCTAGTGCGGGAACATCTGAGACAGGTATATAAGCATAGTTTTTTATTGGTCGAAATAGATCAACAGAGTAATATTGTTTTTCTTATCCTGTGTTATGAATTCGAGTGAAACTGCTCAGATGTCAAAGTGAACTAACTTAAAAAATTAGTTATTCCATGCTCTGGTCAGTAACACATTACATGTATTACAACAGTATGGCAAGTTTCATATACACTAAATGTTAAAATCATAGAGTAGTAGTAACCAAATACGGAATAGTGTACTTATTTCCAGTGAAGTTTGTATTTAGTTCATTTTAGCATGTGATGAGTAGAGACACTTTCCATCAGTTGCTCGAAAAGAGACTGATCACAGCAATGAATAGAACTCTCAGAATCAGAATGTATAGGCAATTTTCAAGCTGACGAAACAATAGGAATAATAAATTTAAGTATGTTGCTCAACTGCAAGCATGAAGCATTTGTTCAGTCGTTACATCAGAGAGATACCTTACTGGTTTTTGTCTCGCTAGTTCGTATTGGTTACTTAAAGTTTGGTTTGTTTCATTCAGCAATCGAGAATCCCTTATCATTAACGACTTCGATTTTTCAATAGAAGTAACGATACTCTTGTAACGGGTGACATACCGGGATGAATCTATAACAATAACCTAACCTAAACTACACTAACAGGTATTTTTGCAACTGGATAGATTATTGTTATGGATACAGCACGGTAGGTCACCAGATAGGAGAATCCCAGACAATGCAGTTTTGTTAAAAATGGTTTTAATGTTTTGTACAGCGTTCTGATAGGTCAATTGCTTATCGACTGTTATTATTGTGCACAGAATTTTTCATAGTGTGTAATAGGAAAATCCAACTTCTAAAAAATCGTTTATCGAAAAGACCTCTTTTTGCCAGAAACCTTTCAATATTTATTTTTAGTATATTAGTACGGAGAGAACGCTCACAGTATTCTGTTTTCTGAGAGTTACAAGAGACTCTTGAAAATGTAACTCGCGCAAACTAGAATACTATTAGCGTTCTCTCTTCGTATGTATGGCAAACCAAATGCAAAAGTCTTATGCCATAGTGAATTAAGTTACAATTTGTATTAATATTATTGTAGTTTGTACCGTTCTGTTGTTGCCACACCTTAATATTCCATGTAGTTAAAGGTTCAATAGTTGTAAAAAAGATAGAAATAAGTTGTATTTTCGTGTGTTTTATATATATATATATATATATATATATATATATATATATATAGATATAGATAGATAGATAGATAGATAGATATAGATAAATAGATAGATATAAGACCTAAAACTTTAAGCTTTGATTTCTCGAAAAGTAGTTTTTGGGGGTTGGTTAACTTTGGAGTGAGACCATCCATATGTTTTTTAAACGTTTAGATTAACATTTTCCTTTGCCTGTAAGTACATTGTTGTAAGAAAGAGGTTAGTCTTTCAAGCAATAACTAATGCATGACCTTTAAAAAGTAAACAGAATTGCCCATTGAAATAATCCTCTCACTCTACGAATCTCAACCGACAACAGAGCGTAACTCTTAAGCGTGGAAAACTTAATAAAAAGAGGATAATGAGTAACAAATCCTTATTTAATTTCTTGGAGTTTGGAATCAGTTAATTTATGCTTTATAATTTTCAAGTTGAGTGACAGTAAAATTTGAGAGATTCAACTGTCTTTTACACTATGCTAACTATTGCTAGCTATATACAGGGGAAGAACAAAAATATGGAAATACCTGGTATAAAAGAGGTAGCCATTTCAAACTCGATTTACGTCTGAATGGTAGGTGTCGTTGTCGTCACCGGCACATTTTGTGAGGTATACAACCTGGCCAATTGAACAGATGTTCCAGCTACAGTTCAGCGACCGATCCGTGTACGTTATCGTGAATCATGTCTGAGTTGACAGTTTGGCAAATTGTGAGTGTGTGTATGGTGGGAGCTTCCGTGATGAATAGCGGAAATGTTTGGTGTATCAAGTGGCACAGTCGCGAAGAGTGTTCCGGAAAACCGGCATCAGCGAAGCACCAGCATGGACGCAAATGTGTGTTGCGTGACAGAGACAAACACACATTGGGTAGGATTATGACCAAGCATATCATCACCATGGCGCCAGAAGTCACAGCTAAGCTGAATACAGTGCTTATAAACTATCTACTTTGGAAGCCTCAGATCCACAAACTTTGATTAAATTCTAATATCCGTTGCTTTTCCCACTAGTCTAGTGGTTAGTATGTGTGTGTGGCAATGTTTCACGTGGTCCATTAACATTCATTAACAACGTAAAAGGATTTTTAAAAATTTAAGTCATTAAGGTGGTTCCGGATTCTACATTAAAATGTAGTTCCGCGTTTCATGTAATCTCAGTGTTGAAAAGAGACGCTAAATTTCAACAAACACAAACAAATCAATTAATCAATTATTATTATGAAGCATTCTACTGTCGGCAGGTCCTTGGACTAATAAGTTTCTTTTTTCTCTTTTCTTTTTTTAGGCTTAGGCCTGGAAATGCTGCTTCTACTTTCCCGGTCTTCAGCTTCCTCTTTTATCTCCCTAAATTTTCATCTACTTTCAAATCATTGATCAGTTGTGTTCTTCTTCCTATTCCTCGCTTTCCTTTTATCTTTCCTTCTATGATGCTGTGAAGAAGACGATTCTTTGCAAGATGTGCCCAAGCCAATTGCCTTTCCTCTTCTCTCCTATCAGTTTTAAAATATCTTCGTTTGTTACTCTTTCTGTCCATTTTATCTTCTCTAACTTCTTTTAACACCACATTTCGAAGCTCTTCTCTAACTTCCGTAATGTCCAAGTTTCTGAACGACACGGTTCAATGCTGCGTGGGACTTGACCAACTTCTTCATAAGTCCAATATTAAGCCTGTTAGATAAGGGTGATCTTTTCTTGTTGAATGAATAGCCAAATCAATTAATAATAATTACTAAAGGAGTAGACATTCAAGTTGGAAGTTATTCTCGTATTTTTAAAATACATCCACTAGGCAGACAAATAAACAGATATACATATAACACACAAGTAATATACACGAACGTTGGCTTTGGCATACCGTCACATTAGTTTACTTAAGAGCTTCCACCTTTCAGTGTTCACCATTTTATATGTCTCTCAAACAATTATGCAACTGATTTCCTACTGACACAGCTGACAGACAATCTTGCAGTCATATCTGAAACAACAACAACTGTCTAAATGATAATAATTGACTAATGTATATACCTTTCTAAAAACCTTGTAATCTGGTACTGTTATTTTAATTCATAAATTTGTAGTTATAACGTCACATCTGTCTTCTTTTGTTATTGTTTATGTTTTTACTCTGTTTTTATGATGGTATCTAGAACAAAATGTCAACTAAGCTAGGACTTTGTTTAATAAACAAACAAATATGCAGAAAGATCATAAGTGATTTTGCACTTCTGTATTTAGTTTCCCACCGGATATGAAAAATGCCGTTATACGAATGAAGTATATGTTATCAACATGGAAACATTATGAGAAATTTATGCTTTATTTATTCCGTGATGAGATGGTGAAGCATAATATATGAAAAAAAAAGAATCAAGTTTGTTCTATTCTTCTGTATGATTCATACTTAAAAAATATTAAAAAACAAATAAATTAACTCATATTTTATTTCAAACTAATTTGTTTAAATAAACAAAAGGAAAAACAAATGTTGTATGCATACTCAAATGGATTTTGTTTCCGTGTTTTGTTTGTATTGCTAAGATTCAGATGTTTATGACGTTATTAATTAAAAAAAAAAAAGAGCATTTCTGACCATGAACATGCGAAAATGTGACGACATTATAAATATAGCCTAAAAGGTAATTGCACCAAGTTTCTTTTCTTTTTCACATTTAACCGACAATAGAAAGAGAAGAAAGTTTTAAATTTAATTAAATATCTGCTTTAACGTCTCACATTATGTACTAAGGCTAGGAGAGACGTCAATTATGGTAATGCATGAGAGAGCGGAATAAAGAAAGTTGAAGGAAATAGGAGAACATTGTGAAATTCCACGCACACGTTCTACCAGAGAAGGAAATGTTGTGGTCATGAAACAATTTAAATCAAATTAAAGACCTTGACGAATGTACAGACATGGTTTCATCACTCGTAGCCTACGTGCCGAAATACTGATGTTTGGTTTACAGGCTGAGTGTTCGTTCTGACGTACGTACACAGATCTGGATCCCATACCGTTCAATGTATCGAAACTAAATTTTAACCTTCACATTTTTTTAATGAGGTTATCAAGTTTTTCTTTCAGATTATCTTCCTATCCCAGAAAAATATCCGTACTTTACTGAGGATGGAAATCGAAAATTTTGCAAATATTTCGTAATTCAATACGTTGTTCATAAAAAAAAATCTAAGTTATTTGTCTTAAAAAGTTACAGGCAGTAAAATTTATTAATAAAAGTGGAATCCTTCAGATGATTTTCAAAAAATTTTAAAAAAAATTAAAAAGCTCACGAAATTTTGTTTATGTTTCAAAAAATTGAATGTTTCGGCAACAACTCTACAATGTATATGATATTTACATACTCATTTGTCTTGGAAATGTCTAGAAGGGAATAGTTTATCGATGGAAGTAAGTTCATTTTCTTATAGTTTTCTCAGCAAGACTTTATATAATTTTATTCATATAATACAAAAAAATGTATTGTTAATAACTTTATACAATATACATAATTTACTTTACTTTACTTACTTATCACTAATAGAACTACACAAAAGGTACTAAGAGTACACAAATATAGCGATTTTAGATATGAAAACAGCGTTATAAATTTACATTTTGATTTGAGAAATAAATTATCTGAAATTCCCCTTTCTTCGCATGGGGAGAATAGTTTTGTGGAAACTCTGTACTAAGTTGACAGAATCGTGAGATATCACTCAAATTTTTGCATACTTTTTGATAACTACTGTCACCTTAGGATACACATTTTAATCAAAGTAACACCATGAAAGCATCATACATGTGTGCATTATATATATATATAAACAGGAAGGATGGTTTATAGATGGGATGAGCATTTTTTTAAACTATATTTCTGGAAAATTCCATATTATTATTTTCGTTCTTCATTTGACTTCTCCCTTCAAATCAAAGTAGTCTACTAGAACAACGTATGAGAGCAACCTAACTCACCCAATCGGGATCAAACTTAGCAAAGTGGTTTAAAGTGTTGAACAAAGTGATATGAATAGTCTCGTAAGCCCTCATATGCTTTCTCCTGTGATCCAAGTGCAGGAATTATGGGTGTGTGTAGATCGTCATGCGTAGTTTTCGAGAAAAATATATTTTAACCTAAAAAATTGTCACTGTACGACAATCACGCCATCTAACAAGATGAAACTAATACTCAAGAATACATTAATGAACCTTTTCATTATGGTACTACTATGAGCTCCGTCGTGGCTAAGCTGTTCGCGTACGCACCTTTGACATTTGAGACCCGGTTCAATTCCTGGCGGAAGCTTATGTAGTTCGGATCTCATGTTAAGCTATATGTCCACGTCTCATATAGTCTCACTGCTAAAAGAGCAGCTAAACTCAAAAGCAAATCATTATGGTACTAGGAAAAGGACAATATTGTTTTTAGTTTAAAATCTCACGATTGTGCACTGAGACTAAAGTTTAATGAGGATAATATGACCAAAATGGTGGAATAAAGAAAATGGGAGAACCGCAAGGAAAATTTACGCACATATTGTTTGTCCATCACGAATTTCACTTGGCGCGTGGTGGGATTGAACCACGTACCCCTGGCAACAGATATGAACACTATACATTTAAACTTGGCATGCTGGGAAGTGTTGGGAAGCTCAGATTACATATGAAATTTTAAGGTGTACAGGTGTGAAGTAACTGTGTATTGGATACCCGCACACAGGCCATGCCATGGTACGATGATTTTTGAAATGAGGATACTTTTTATTATTTTTTTTAAACATCAATGCTTGTCAACAACAAAATCAAAATAATTTGGAAATTGAATGAATAAATTAGTTGAATGGACTAGGGTTCAGCGTCTCTTTCAGCATTGAGGCTATATGAGATGTGGATCTGCAGATTAATATACGAATCGAAAAGATCCCGCCGGAAATCGAACTTGGGTCTCCCGCGTCGATAAGTAAACAAATGTATTGTTACGGACAAGTAGGTGGAAAGAAACACATGTTTTTTTCTTAATTTTTTTAAAGTAACAATGTAGATTTTTGTCATTTTCTTCGACTGGCTACAAATAGACACATTCTACTAAGTGTTTGGAAATAATATATATAGGCATAATATATCCTCTGCATTCCAGTATAGAGATAAGAATATATGGTTTCTGTGCACCTAAACAGAGAGTTGGATGCTCCAGTACTTTTGAACGAGACTATACGTGCAGAATTAGAAAGGCTCCACCGAAAAATCTAGAAACAAGAGCGAAAATATTAGAACACATTTCACCCTGTTCCTTCACCGTATGTTATGTAACTATGATTCCAACGTTAACAGAGGCAAAGTGATAACAACCCGAAAATCATGAAGACTCAATGTCCATAGTTATTTCACTTAAACCTTTTAGTTTAGTAGCGTCAGTCAGAGTTGTAGGCTGTAAATGAGATTAAAAGATACATTGTTTTACCGGGTGTCATGGTGCTGGTTAATTAGCGTCTAGTAATTGGTATCCGTGTGTTACAGAAAAGTTTCGGGCACAAAACAACTTGTTAAATAGAAGTAAGAGAAGTTAACTAACATCCACTAATATTAAAAAAAAGAAAAAAATATATTTAAAAGTCTACAAATCAATACACAATGTTACAGGATGAGTTACATATATTTTATTGTACAGTGATAGTACGAGCGTCATTTCAGGTTTTTCTCTGTGCATATGAGGTGGGATTCTTCACTGTGGAGTTTCAAGTATTCATTTATACATGGTGGGCTGGAATTAACTCACTATTGAACATTGTTATAACTTTTTAAAATCCATAATCAATTTTTAAAAAATCAAAAGTACTTTGTTCCTTGCAACGGTAGAATCTATTACATCATATTACTTCAATGTCATGGCAGCTATGCGTAACGGAGCGTGGTGCGATATTTAACCTTGCGTAAACTGGCATCTCAGTAAGAATTATGGCAGCCCATGGTGCTCAAGTACAAAGATAGTATCGAAGGATAAAATAACTTCGTACTTCGGTAGATGCAAATAGGATTAGGAATTGCCTTTTGGAGCTAACGGATACAGTTTCTGGAACAAATATTAGAAAACGCGGTTCTCCCTCAAAATCCAAAGGAAATGTACACTTCTGGTGACAAAAATCCTAGACTGCCTTCCAGAAACTAAGTTCAAAAATTGAATATAGATCGTTACATCTCTCGAATCTCTGCTTAGAGGGAAATTTATTTCCCCTCCATTCATAACATGTGTTGTCTTACAAGAGCAATAGACGGTCTTCACGTTGCCGCCAAGTAAGTATAAGTTTATAAGTGGCATATAAATACAATCATAACAGTCTAGAAAAAGAAATATATAAATGACATATAGGTAGATGAAAGTCAAAACCTCGCATACTGGGTGATATGGGGTGATTCAATGCTGGAAGGGATATGATCACCTAGACATATATAGACGGAGCACTTTCGAAGTCAGGCTTTCGTGATTATTAGTGGTGGTGGTTAGCGTCACGGAACTCTGTACAACAGCTTATTTTAGCAGTCTGGTTCTCGAATCTTGGTTTAGACAGGATTTGAGACTTGTTTGGTAAAAATGGTTGTTTTTAAGTGGAGTATCTCCATTTTATTGCAATGAACATTCATGTATCATGTATGGATGCAACAATATTACAAATACGTCACAGTTACCCAAATAAAATTATCTATCTATTAAAATCCTACAATGACAATTTTTTTTACATTGCTAGCTGAGGCTAGCTACCTTTGAGAGGGTTACGCCCTCTTTTAGGGAAGAGATGTGAAGGAATTGAGGGTTGTGAGATCTCTGGTTGGTCTAAGTGCTTTATTGAATTTCTTTCATAGTAGTAATGGACTTAAGGAACTTTGCGTTCCTTAACATGAGGTGGAGAAAATAGACAAATACATATAGACAACATAAACATACATACATAGTTGTTATGAAAGATGAAGTTAAACAAAGATCAACAGTACAAGAAATGAGAAACACAATTGAGGTAACATATACAATAAACATAATCAGGAAATAGAAACTAGAGTATAATAACGCAATAGTAGAGTAATATAATTAATGAGGATGAAGTATGAGATGAGGTGCAAGCACAGGACAACACATAGGAACATATTAGTGGACGAATGCAATTATCTTCTTGCCTAGGGGGACTCTAGGCTATGATGAGAGACATGATGAACCCAAGTTAGTATGAGAAAATCACTGTGCATGAAATGATGGAAAAATGAGAGGTGAATGAACATGAGTGACGTAATCGTTCAGAAGCAAGAGTGAGGGATCATCAGGAGGAAGCGTGTAATGGTATAATGTAAATAGAAGAGATAATGACGTGTGAAGATACCGTGCGGGTGTGGGATGTAGGGCTATGTAGTGCATTGTGTCGAAAAGTAGTGGATGTTGGGTTTGAAATCGGCGTCGTATGTAGGAGAGTCGAAGAGATTCAAGATGGTATTGCAAGGTAGGAAAAGTAGTGCGTTGATACAAGTCTTGTGTGGGGCTAGGTAATTTTATGCGAAAGGCAATGCGGAGAGCATGACGTTCGAGAATAAGAAGTTTCTTGTAGAATTTGTCTGATGCTGCAATCCAAGCTGTGAAACCATAAGTGAGACTAGGACGGAGAAATACTTTATAGGTGTTTAAGACTGTGTGTGATTTGAGACCCCATGTCGTTCCTACGAGACGTTTAAGTAAGTTCAGACGATTATGCGCTTTGGTCACAACTGTTTTAAGATGTTGCGTCCAGGTGAGGTGTGTGTCGAATGTGATGCCTAGGTAGGTGACTGCCTTAGTAGCCTGTAGTGGAACCTCGTCCACGTGAAGAGATAGGCAACGGCGATTGCGGGGAACCTTAGTTGTTTTATTTGGCGGAAGAAAGATGATGGCCTGTGTTTTTGTAGCGTTGATGGTGAGTTTCCACTTCCGGCACCAAAAGCTGAAATCTGTGATGGCTGTTTGTAGGATATTATTTATGTGCTGGATGGATGTTCCTAGAGCGAGAAAGGCAGTATCATCTGCGTACTGAAAAGAATAGACTTGTTCTGGGAGACATGGCATGTCAGCAACAAACAGAATGTACAACAGTGGGGAGAGGGCAGAACCCGGTGGAACTCCGGATAGTAAGAATATGGGATGAGATAGATGTTCATTGGTGGCAACATAAGTAAGACGACCTGAAAGAAAGTTAAAGATAAGCCGGATGTATGTTGTAGGAAGCTGAAGCCTGATTAGTTTATGAATAAGTCCGAGATGCCACACTTTATCGAACGCTTTCTCGAGATCGAATAGTACGAGACATGATGGTTTCACTCCGTTATAGTGTGTGGTGATAAGGCTTGTGAGTCGTAAGAGTTGATCGTTTATAGAGAAAGAAGGACGGAAACCTGCTTGAGTGAGAGGAATGATATTTCTTGTGTTGAGGTAGATATGAAGGCGTTTGACGAGAATGCGTTCAAGGATTTTACTGAATGTGCTTGTGAGTTGGATCGGCCTATAAGAGGAGATCTCATGAGGAGGCTTATGTGGTTTTGGAAACATAAGTGTTTTAGATGTTTTCCAAGACATAGGAAAGTAGCCTGTACGAAGTATAAAGGTGAAGAGATTGGCGATGAGGATGAGAAGTGTAGGGGGGCACTCCCTGATCTGACGATAGGTGATATTATCGAAGCCTGGCGCTGTGTTTCGTTTACATTTGATGGTATCTGTGACCTCTTGGACAGTGATGGGTGCAGTAACTTGATCGACACTGAGTTCATGCATGGTATTGGGTTGCAAGAATGGAGAAGTGTCAGCTTTGTCTGCAACATGGGGTGTAATTCCAGGTGGTGGCGGTGTGAAAATGTTCTGCAGATGATCTGCAAAGGCATTTGCTTTCTCTGTATCTGTGTGAGCTGCGGAGTTGCCGATCAGAATGGGGTAGGGAGTTTTTGTGAACTTGCCGCATAAACCGTTGAACTTTTTCCAAAATTTGGTAGGATGACTGGTGGTAGACAGATTATTACAGGTTTTCACCCAACACCGGAGTTTATAGGCCCTGATGTAGTTGTGCACAGTTCTCTGCAATTGTTGATGATGGTGTAAGGCATCAGGATTTCGAGTGCGAATGTAATCTCGATAAAGTTGGCGAGAACGTGTGATCATAGGCAGGTAATGTGGTGGCAGTCGAGGTTGATATGGAATTTTTTGGTGGTAGGAATGTAAAGAGTGCTAGCTTCCTGTATAGTAGAAGTGAGTGTATCGACAATGCTGTAGAGGTCGTCTTCGGAAGCGGGCGATGAAAGATGTTGAGTGCGTTTAGTAAGATAAGAGCGATAGGAGTTCCAGTTAGCTTTATCAAAGCGAAAACAGATGCGTGAAGGCAATGGAGGACGAGGTGAAGCAGAAGAGTGAAGATTTATTGAGAGTTTAACAGGAGCATGGTCACTTCCCAGGGTATCAAGTACGGAAATAGTGCTACGAGTTATTAGATTGCTAGACGTAATAACGATGTCTGGTGTTGTGTCAGAGATTGGCCGAGTGGGTTTTGGTAACTGATGAATGGTTCCAGTGGTGTGTGTGGTGATGAAAGCAGCGAAATTGGTACGATCGTGATCTGAGCGACTGTGCATATTAAAATCTGCCATGATGATATAGTGGCTATAGGTGTTTGAAATATGTTGTACAAATTGTATTGGGAGAGGATGGCCAGGCCGGATGTAGATGGTTGCTATGGTAATGATAATTGATTTGAAATATACAGTGGAAATTATATATTCGGGTAATGGTGTATGAGTATAATAGAACTGACGGTAAGGCAAGTAAGGGGAGAAACCAACCGCTACGCCCCCATTAGCGCGCTGTGCGGGCTGTAAATTGTCTGCACGTAAAATGGTATATCCTGGTAGGCGACATGGAGTTGCTTTGGTTAAGAATGTTTCGTTTAAGAGGAAAACTGTTATATGTTCCTCGAGTAGCAGGGTTTGAAACAAAGGTTTGTTTTTAGTAAAGGATCGGATGTTCAAATAAAGAAAGTTTAGAGCCATGATGAAATTAAATTCAACCGGTTTGAGGTGTTGGAGAAGCATGAAAATGCACTGAGTTTCCAGAGTATGTTGCTGTGAAGTGAATATGAAATGTTGCTTTGGCTGCAAGGGTGATTTGCTGTAAGATGTGTGGCCGGATGAAAGGATGGATATTTTGCAGTGAAAGAGTAAGAAAAGTAAGGAGTTGATTTATTGTGACTGGGGTATCTACTGTGGGCGGAGGGGTGGTAACAAGCGATGTGGTACGCAAGGGTACAACCAGTTCCGGATGTTGCGGCGTTGGGTCCGGTTTTGCTTTACATTTATAGCTATAAGTAGGGTGGCTGTCCGGACATGTAGAACATTTTGCTGGTTGGTGCAAATTAGTGCATAAACGAGTTGAGTGTGGTCCTGCACAGTAACCGCATTTGAAGTCATTCTTACAGTCAGCTGTATTATGCGTATTGTATTCTTGGCAGCGTTCGCATCGAACTGGTAAGGGTGCCATTGAACGCGATGGTTCGACTCTATGTTTACGGTTATATATGAAAGCTCCATGTGCAAGCAAATCGTCGATTGTCTCTTGATGGGGTGTGAGGATGCGAATCATGAAAGTGGGCCCATGATCGTTACGAATTCTGAGTACTTTAGAAATGGTGTAGCCTTCGAGTTTTAGTTCATCATGAACTTCCTCGTCTGTGTAAGACGGGTCGACACCTCGGATGACTACAGAAAGAAGCGAGGGTCTCCGTGGTGGAGGGGGTTGCTTGCGTGTCGAATTAGTGAGATTGGTGATTTCGGCTTGTGCTCCGAAAGTATCGATAGGCACTTTGTTTCGAATCGTCGTGTATAGATCAGGGTCAGACGTTTTAAAGATATAACCATTTCTTGTGTGCACTATTTCCCTGATAGCAGCACGTGGAAGATACTTCCTTAGTTGGAGTGCAACAAATTTCTCATTTGAGAACTTCGTGTCGTAATTGCGGAGAAGGATGGCAAAAGATGGCTGAACAGATGGAGGAGTAGAATCTGCTGGTGGTCCTATATCCATAGCGTCATTGGTCGGGTATTCAGTATGATGCTTTTTCTTCGGCGGCGAGTTTTGAACTCGGGCAGCATAACTAGCCTTTGATTGAGGTGACCTGGATCGGACCGATGTAGAAGATTCGACAGATGCACAAGAAGTTTGAGAATCTTTCCGTTGGCGAGAGCCAGAAACATTCGTTTGTGTCTTTGATGATCCCTTCCGTGGCCCCACCTTCGTGGGACAAACAGATGGTCCATCGACAACAGTAGGTAGATTCGTATGTCGTCCGCTAGTTCGTTTACCAGGTTTCGTGCCATGATCCGCCATAGTGAAGTCTATCTGGTGGGCAGATGCCCAAATGCTGTGTATATGATGTGATGTGATGTGATGATAGCAAGGTTGGACTACCCGTTTGGATAGTAGTCCAGGTAAGGCAGTTCCCCTATTAATGCAGTGACACTGTACACCCTTGGCTGAGATAAGTCTGATGAACAGTGTCCTGAAAAAACGCGGAGAAAAGCCCGGGATCAGGAGTAGGAAGGTTTTCAAAAACCGTCACCGTTCTAAGTAGGTGGCGCTTCAGAGGCAAACCTCTGGAAAGTGCACAATGACAACAAAAGCGCCAACCTATAAACTTTGATTTCAAACCTTTGATTGGCGGTTATTTGTGATTTTACATTTATCAGAAAAAAATATTTTAAACTATGTGTACTTTAAACAAATTATTTAAGTAGACTATTTTAGACATAAACTTTATTTTTTAAAATTATTGTTCAAAGCCTTTGTATTTTAATAAGCCTTTTCCAAAGTCAATGTAAATGAATTGTGCAGCCATCTTTGGAGTTCTTTTAAACTATACGTTTATGGGCGTTTATATGTTTGTGGCCAATCCTTTCGACAATGAGATCTCGGAAACTGCAGGCTCTAGAAAGATGACGTTTTCACAGATCGATTGAAAATGTTGTGCAGGTTGTCCAGTTCTAATTGAATATTTAAAAAATATGGCCATTATTTCTTTATTACATTTTTACGGGTACACTGGAAGTGTTGAAATTAAAAAAAAAAGTAAATCATCATATCCTATGCATTATACATTCCAACACCACATAGTTGTATATTGGGGTTGTATATGTGTCAGGCGTTTGTTTCATGGCCAAATAATAATGAAAAAGGAATGATAACCATTCCTCCAGCCTAAGACGAATCTTTATTTATGAGTGTTTTGCCCAATGAGCAACATATATAACTGACATTATAATTAATTGTGTATGTAATGTATTTACTTATTACATATTGCAAGCAAGAAGAAACAATACACTTATCATACATGAATTAGAAACTCCAACCGGAAGTAGGCTCAAATCTTGCAAGCGGTGCGAATATTGAAAAAGTAATCGACAAAAGCTTCCCTTTATGGTATCTCTTATCAATTTTTATCAAGACCTCTTTCACTTTTGTCTGTAATGGGACATGTACAGATGTGAGGAATAATAAGGAGATGCATGCCCATATATGAATGATGCGCTGAGTAGAGAGCGCAGGTTCAGCTAGTACATATTAAAGCAAATTACAAATCCTTCTCTCTTTGTCTCTAATTGCACGTGATCCTAGGTTCGGTTCTCGGTGGGAGAGCAAAGAAAGTGACACTGCCCTATAATGTCGTGTGAGTTGTTTCATTTGAAAAAGTCCGCAAGGAGTAGCTTATTCTTGAGGTAAGTTTCTCAGACAATTTTCTAAAATAAATTACTGGGGCGATTTTGTTCATATTCCATAAATAAACACAATAATAACTCTACAACATGGTACATGTGGTTCCCAGTGAAAAATCACCAAGAAGTAATTTAAGTAGGACGTAAGTTTTTCTCGAAGTTTTCTAAAAATACCTATAATAATTCTGTTACTATTGTGAAGAGACTAATATTTATTGACTTTCGTTGATCTCCCACAAAATCATTTATTCTTTAAGACTTATCTTCGGTGTTGTGAGATTATTCTTTTTTTTTTCTTTTCTTCCTAATTTCATAAAGCTGTCTCTTATGTGTCGAAGAACGCTAGTTATTCGGATGTCTTAGTTTATGAAATTCATGTATGTCTGAGAATTTAGTCTACGTTTCTCTTCCGTAATTTTGTGTTTTCGTGGCTAAATCGTGGAAGTGTTTGTTCATGTTATATAATGTATTATGTCAATGTATATTTATGTAATAAAGCTGAGAGAGCTACTTTCCCAACTATCTGTCCATCTCTGACGTCATGAGTACCTGTTGGGACGAAAACATCTCATCTACACGTGTCTGGAGTCAGCAGGATTACCAGAAGATCTTTGTCTTTAAATACTCCCTCCATCCCGGAAACAGGGAGTCACACGGAGTCTTTGGAGTCACACGGAGCCTTTGGAGAGACACGGAGCCTTCGAAGTCTCACGGAACCTTTGGAGTCGATCATCGAGGACTATAGTCGCGAAGTTATCAAAAGACAGTCAACGGAGTCGGTCCGGGGAGTGCACGGCAGTTAATCGAGCACTTCGGGAGTAATTTGGAAACAAACCGAATAGTTTATAATTCGGTTTTCGACATATTGAACACCAGACGAACAACAGGAGGAAGCCCAGCAGAGATGAAGCTACAGGTACTGTGACGTCAGATTTCTTCCTTTCTCTTCCCCACCTACCCACACTCTCTCTCCAAAAAAGCTAAAATTCTTATTTTTATTTCTTTTAAAATCAGACGGGTGTCGTCCGGTCCCAGGACCCGTTCTACCCTTGAGAAACATCCCAAGAATCTCACTTTGACGACACAGCTTTCTTTGAAAATACTTTTCAAATTAAGCACCCGTAAAACTATTTCATAAATAAACGTTTTAGTAATATCTGTATCATAATTTCATTTAAATTAATAAATGGAAAGGAGAAAGTTTAGTGCGATGCTCTGTATCTTTTTATTTTATTTCTCTTTTCATATGTGGAGTGGCGGATCTAGAAGATGAAAACTGGGGGTAGACAGGCCCCAGACTATGAAAAGAATATAATGAGCTAACTCAGATCATTTTAATTTGGAATCCGTTTACGCACTTCGTTAACAGAAACTGGGAATATCTAATGATTCAAAAATTTTCCAATAAAGACTAAAAGGCAACCTTTTATTACAAACTTTCAAAAAATTATAAACAGTGGCGTATTTACGATCTTATTTCGGAGGACGCACTTTTTCGATTATTGTCTTTAAACAATGTTATGTAGCACTACAGCTATTAGTGAAACATTTTCGTGTAAAACGCGAACTAAATTCTAAGGCTTTTCGAAAAACTTCACCGAAAAATAACTCATCCCCAAAAGCAAACTACTCCTTGCAGAATTTTCCATAAGAAATAACGTATCCCATATATTAGGGTTATTAATGAACTATTCTTTTTATACAAAGGAATAACAGAAACCCATGAGTGGTATTTTACAAAATTGTCAAAATAAAACTCACCCCGAGAGTAAACTAGCAATTGTCAATATTTTCATGGAAGTGATTTGTGGTAAAATTAAAGGACTAATAATGAAAAATTTGTTTATGAAATACGATTAAAAATCGCCTGAGTCATTTGTGCCGAGAATGGACTATCCCTTCTAAGTTTTTCATAAAGAATAATTTAACAATATTTTAGAGTTTTTAATCCAATTTTAAATTATGAAATATGGACCACGTGACATTTCTGTGGAAATAAAAAAAAATCATCCCGAAAAATGAATTATTCTTCGTATTTTTTTTTTCAGAACAAAGGAGTTTGGTATATATTTTATTAATGAAATGTTTATGAAGTATGAACAAAGTTGTCTGAGTCGTTTTCGAGAATACCATTCTAAAGAAAACTCTCCCTAGGATAAATTATCTCTTCTAGGTTTTTCTGAAAGAAATGACTTGTACCACATAATGAGCTTGGTTTTGGAAAATTGATTTGTGAAATATAAACAAAATCATTAAAGCCATTTTTGAGAAAATCACATTTTTTTTTTATTTTCACCCTTAAGTAAACTACCCTTATTTTTAGGAGTACGAAGAAAATTCGAGAAACTCCTCTGAGGATCACATAAAAACTTTATAAGATTTTGTTCAGATCCGTTGAATGGTATGGTCTCTAGGTGAGTGAGTATCAGGACGAGCAGACGGACAGCTTGTCGAAAAATAACTTTTTCGGTATCTATAGAGGCTATGAAACGTGTAAAATCCGTTGAAATCTCAAATTAGATTTTTTAAAAGACTATCATTATTTCTTCTCTCGTTTCATCGGTCGAAAGTAAAAAATATATAAACACTTATTAAATGTTAGTAACAAAGAATGAGTTAGATTATTCATATTTGTTAATTTATCGATGACTAACAAAAGATGTGTTATGATACGAAGTTACATTTTGGAGTAAAATCACGACATTTGAAGTTTTAAACAATTTTTCAAGGATACAAATGATTTAAACCCAGAAACTTCTCGACTAAGCCGGGACATGTGGTAGCTCTAGCAACAATACTAAAATTGAGCGAATAAACAGAGACATCTCCGATTATTCGTGTCCCTTCATACTAGTGCACTATATTCAATTCTGTGATATCAAGTAATCGTTACGTTTTAACACGTACCTCATGAGCATTATTTCGTTCCTGATTCAATTTTCTGTGATGTGGTATGCAAGTTGTATTACGTTAAACAGTGCTATAATACTCAGTTAGTAGGGATAAAAAAAATACATATAAATCGTACGTTAAAATTAAGGAGCAGTGCCTACATTTGGTGAGTACAATAGACAATAAAATTTACCCAATGAGTAAACATGAATATATACAGGGAGTTTCAAAACAACACCGATAACGTTTGAGAGATGATTCCTGACACCAAGATAAGACAAAAAGTATAAGACCAACCTGGGTGCATAAATGCTTCCTTTCGGAGTTATAGGCTGCCGGAAACATGAAAAAGCAAACTTTAAAGGTCCATAGCTCCTAAACTATGGGATCTACCGAAGTCGGGTCAAGACTTCACTTATGAACTAGTATGTGCGCTTTCCAAATATCCATGTTTCAGAATCCAAAGGTATTTCAGCGTCAATTTTTATAGATGTAGTTTGTGAGTACTTCAACTTATATTCCCTTTGTCAAACTCCCTCTATAAAAATTGTTGCGTGAGTACCTTAGGATTCTGAAACATGTATTTCTATGTAGCGCATATATTAGTTCCTAAGTGAAATTGTAACCTGACTACGGTAAGTCACATACTATTGGAGCTATTGACCTTTAAAATTCAATTTATCATGATTTCGGCAGCCTATAACTCCGAATGGAAACACTTGTGCACCCAGGTTAGTCTATACTTTTTGTATTATCTTGGTGTCAGAAATCACCTCCCAAACGTTATCGGTGTTGTTTTGAAACACGCTATATATATTTGAAACACGCTATATATATATATATATATATATATATATATATATATATATATATATATATATATATATATATATATATATATATATATACTGAGAAAAATCAGTTATCCGGACAACAGTGTATGGTACAAATATAGGTATCCTTATTTTTACTACAGGTTATGTCTATTGTACTCCTGTACGATGATACACTTTCAGTTATACGTTTGCTGTACGTTAAGTACAAAAACTACAGGAATTACATATGTAATCTACATTTTTGCGTACACCATATCAGAGTTGGCGTGGGTCAATGAAAGCTTGACCCACAACCCATTAACCCACCACCCATCGTGACCCACGACCCACAACCCACCACCTACCGTGACCCACTCCGACCCACTGTGACCCACCATGAACCATCACTATGAACCACTCTCATCCATTGTGACCTACTCTGGCTCACCAAAATTCATCGTCATCAACTTTGACACATAATCCACCCACGGCCTTTCTATACTAACTAAAGAGTTTACACTTGTAATAAAACAAGACTGTGAAATTGTCACTAATCGGAATTTGAATTTCTACGGTCAATCGCTCAAGCACCACTCTGTTACAATAACGGTAGATCTGACCTTTACGATATAAAATGGTAAAGTGTATGTCAGTGAGGAAATTGAAGCACTTCGAGGGGGGGGGATTGGTGTGTGCCTAAAATATACTTCTACTAAGAGAGTATCCTTGCAAGTGTTAATAATCTCAACGCATTCCAAAAGAAACCTCCATTCGCAGGAAGATACTCCTCTACAATATGAAAAGGATATGATTTCTCAGTTCACAGTATTTTTCCCCACAAAAGACTTGAAAATCAGTGTTTCATAGCGTATAAAGGTGTTCGGGTACCCTCTGTGAGAGCATCTCCATAAAGTATGCTTATAATTGTAATTTGTGTAATCACTAAAACACCACGTTAAATTTAAGTTACAAATATGCATGATTGCAATTATTATGCATATTTATTCAAAGTAGCTTACCTTTTAGTTTATAAAAAGCAAAAAAGAGATTTACTAAAAATTAGGTACAACGTTGAATAACACAGATACACCATTAGTAATAGAAGTATTCATTTTCCATAACTCGTAATTTGCCAACTTAAATCAAATCTGAAATCAAGTTTATTTCCCATAGGCCTCCAGAACTTTTTCGTGGTAAATCATCCGCAGTGGAATGATGTCCATTCTTCAGCCAAGAAATAAGTAGTTCGTCTAATTTGAGCATGTCTAGCGGTGGGCCATTAACATTGATGAACAACAAGATAGACAATGTTTGAGCGCTTAGTCTATTTCTAGTATCAGTCATCTGTAAATTCATACGGGGAAATCCCCGTTCGCACTCTGTCGTGGAAATTGATCATACTTCTACCCGACGTAGAAATTTCTGCAACTCCTCATCGACAATCTGCTTGTTAGACTTAAGTCTTATAACGATTTTTCTCGGTCAGTTTTGAAACACTCAGCAAGAAGTATCACCTCTCTATCACCAAATATCTTTCCAATATCGACCATATCAATTGGCAATGTCGACCCATGGAGAACAGGAACTTCATTTACCACACCTTCGATAGGGAATCTTGTGCAAATAGCTAATTAAAGCCTGATAAACTGATGATTTCTTATTTGTTTATAAATTTAATTTTTGTAATTGCGCATGAAGGTTTGATGTCATTACCAAGTTCCCTCCCCCCTAGAAAGCAAAAGGAACGAGTTCCGGGGAACTGTTCAGAGGTGAATGGGAACTTTCCTCCTTCTTCCCCTTCAATTATCACACTGCTGTTTGCCATGTGCTAAATTACGATGAATTTCAATTAAATTATCATAGTATAATTATTTCCTTGTTGAATTATCGATACTTTTCAATGGAAAAAGGATGAAATTTGAAAGTCCCAAATCAAGGTTAGTAGACCAACGTGAAAGGAAAAAAGTGTAAAATTTTCCATATAATTATGCGTAAATCCAAACTTAAAATTTCCGTGTAATTAAGCTTACAGTACAAATTTTGTCTCTTTTTCTTACAACTTTATGGATTGATTGCCCTGCGCTGTAAGCGCTCCATATAATAAACATAAGCTTCAACAATTATTATAGTAGAATGCAATGGATATATGAAGCGAAGCACTTGTATTTTTTGTTTCTGAATTTTTTTCTTAACTAATAGCAATCGTTTTTTTAGCATTTTTACAAACCAACTCATTACCAATTTTCCACGTATAGAAAGTACTCCCCCCCCTAATAAAGGAGAATTTAAAAAAAGTTAGGATACATTTTGTTTATTTTTAATAAAGAGTTAATTTCAGCTCCGTAAGCTTAATGGCTTGCGAGATACTCTCGCAAAAATTCGGATCCTCACTACCTCGTTAGGATATCTATTATAATGAAAGCAATATAACATCCCAGTTTGGATTAAGGCCTAACTATATACCAAAAATCTAACTATATTTGACTTTGCAATTTGGCCGTGATAATCAGGCACTCATAGTTACATTCAATTTTTTATATAATAATTTATATATTACAGTGATTCAAAAACGCATATTTTTCAGTAGTTAGCTCCTATAAAAACTGACAAGCCTCGAAAGCCAAGTAGTAGTTTAAGCCCTACTGCTATTATTACAATTACAAATATCAATATCCAAAAGTGACTGAAGATTTTTTTCAGTTAGATGTACTCACCTCAGGTAAGTAGACATAAACAAATGAAAAAGGAAGGGAAATGAAGGTCTTGAAAGTAAAACTCAGACAAATTTACCAGTCTTTAGAAGATACTGTCTACAATGCAGTGAGCAGAGTGAGTCTGTAGGTCAGACTGAGTCGGTGGGTCATGGGGGGTGCTGGGCCGCAGTGGGTCATGGTCGGTGGTGGGTCGCAGTGGGTTACGATGGGTGGTGGGTCACAGTGGGTAACATGCTGTTCACCCACGACCCACTGACTCACTCAGAAAACTTGACCCACTGATCCACTCCATCTCTGCACCGTATACGATTTTTTTCTCAGTGTTTATTTTAACATGAGCGGGCCGTAGAAGGCAATAACATTTCTCTGTGATCAGAGATATTTTCAAGAAATATGGATCGTGAAATATATAGAATGCTTACAGGCTATGTCATACTATCAGCTGAAGTAGGAAAGTATATGACAAGAACAAATTGATGATAATGTGTTACGGCTAACTATGGTATTAAAATGCTTCTTTAGTACGTGAAGTCTGCAATAATGCTGAGGATATGTGCAATATATATATGTGGATTGCAATAGTAGATACGGCAGTCTGGATTATATCGGTCTATGGTGACGGTGCGTTCGTATATGGCGAGAATGAATTATATTTTCTATGTTGTATTTAAATGAATTAAACTAATTTCTCTGCTAAGAGTGGCAATGATTATGAAATGCTGTAAATAAGGCAATTAGCAATTTAGCATGGGGTACAGCATAACCGATTTTTTCTTTTATAATTTTTGTAATAAATTATCATTATTACTATTATTATTATTACTATTATTATTATTATATATAATTATTGCATTTTAGATCTTAGGGTTTGTTTGAACACCGAGGATACAAGGACACATGGATTACATTTTAAGGTGGAATCTGCACCATCGTAATGTGTGTAAATTCCAAATTTCTGCCGGTGAAAATTGAGCTCACCAAAGGTGCGCGTACTAGCGACTAGACCAGTGAGATTTGCTTTTAATGAATTAATGAATTTACATAGTTCTAATTTTACTGATCTTGGAGGGCTTGGTTTAATGGATAGACGATATTTTCTATGTCAGGATTTCAGTTTCATTAAAAGTGAAAACGAGTACATTTTACCGGCATGTTAAACGTGCAATAACTCCATAATTTGTTTTGATCTTCATACATTTCCGAAGTTCTATCCGAGAAAAGCATGTTTTACCCGTAATTACCATTAATATCAAAGTATATACCCTACAAAACAACACTGGTGCTGATATAATATTAATATTTGGAAAGATAAACCTTCCTGACATTAGAAAATAAAAGAAGTGAAATCTTTAAGTTTAACGTCCCACGTTTATGCCTGTTAGGCTAAAGGAAACAGATGATTAAGGCAAGTGAATGATTATGGAATAATTGGTGGAATGCAAATGTGGGATGAAACGGGAGCACCACGAGAAAACTTACGGACACGATGTTGTCCACCAGAAACTTACTTATCCGGGATTGAACCAGGGACTCCATGCACTAGAAGTAATGTCTCTACCACACAGAGAAAAATCCGTTCTCCGGACAGCGGTATATTGTACAAATATACGGTATCCTCTTGCTTAATATAGAAATCAGTACGGAGCATACGTTTTCCGTATGCTACATAGGCACTGCCCTTAGATGTTACATCATGCCATTGCAGGATGTCTGACATCTAACAATTTTCCGTATATCACATGCATATATTTATGTTACCTTTGTCAACTATATGTTATATACGTCCATTTGTATATGAGATCCTGGCCGCCTACATTGTTTCATACGGAAACTACGTATAGATGGAACACTTATACAGAAAATATTATAAAACATGCGTTTTCAGTTATACGTCTGCTGTACGTTAAGTCCAAAAACTACAGGAATTACGCATGTAACTTATCTTTTTAAGTACGCCACTTACATTTTTTTTTTTCTCAGTGCACTGAGTCAGCGTGCTCCGCTTCCTGAAATTACAAATTCCGACTTGATCTGGTCACTCACACTGTTTCTAAATGAGTGATGGAGAGTTTGTATAGCAATATCTATAACCAAGGGCGCTGATCCTGGGGAGCCAGGGCCCCCCTATTGTATTTATGAACATACAATATTTGGCATAATTTGAATGCAATTTGTCTTAAAATCCTCATATATAGCCTATATACCTGTATACACATTCTGCATCTGAATGGGACCCCCCAAATTTACAGAGAAATAGGCGCCCTTGCCTATAACCCGCTTTTCTCGGCTTTGTTGACTGGATTATGGTGTTTGTTAATTCAAACAGCATACGCAGAAAATTAATCAGCATAGTTGTCTATAGGAATTTTCATAGGAGGGATCAACATTTGAATTTCTTTGTTTTTAGTCTTCTTTTCATCTTTTTTCATGCATTCATGGCCTTCTGGCACCTAAGGCTCAGGTCGGAATAAGAAAAGCTGATTTGCTTGAGTTGAGTTTGAGTGCAAAGTCCCTTTCATCAGCGAGACTATATGACACAGGACCTAATGATTAACGTGGAATCCGAACAACATGAGCTCCATCCTGGAATCAAACTCGGGTCTCTCACGCCAAAGGCGCATATGCTAACCGCTAAGCCACGAAAGAGTTCGAAAGCTGATTTGCATGTTACCATTCCACTATTCACGGAATAGTTTTCAGCAATAAAAGGCTTTTTTTTTTTTTTTTTGTATTTTGCTCACTACTTAGTAACAGATATTTTTTACAACAGTAGTTCAAAACGTAAGTAAGCAAAGAAATATTGGAAAAATTAAATTCAGAAAATATTACTCATGACCGGGAATTTCATTCAGATTGCGAATATCGATGTCTATCAGTAATTCAAATAGCCACCCTGAGTGAGGTTTTCCTGTGTTTTCCTCATTCACACCAGGCAAATGCCGGGACGAAACCTAAGATACAGGTCCCAGGCCGCTTCCTTCTTTCCCCAATCCTTTCTTCCTTCCCTGTCCTCGGAGAGTGTTATCGTCAAGGGATGTCATCCTCTCATAAGTGACGGTCTCACATGGCCATAGATGTGGAAAGCCCAGAAATCTAATTCTTATTCCCCAGTAATTCAAGTTCGTGTGATGCATTCTTGGCGAAAAGTATGCGTATTGTATACTTGACTACAAACGAATGAAACGTTACAATCGAAACTACAAAGATTGATAACTATTGATGGTTGGGAATATTAAAGCGATAGGCTTCATAGTTGACTGATTGATAGGTATTAAAATCGTTTGTTCCTTTTCAGCACCAGAATCATTTGAGGAATAAATTTAGGTTTAACGTCAAATCCAAAATACGTGAGCTCTTTCCGGGAATAGAACCTAGAACTCTGGTACCAATGGTCCGCATGTTGACCATATTATCACAGGAGACCTCAAGGTTTCGTATTAATCTCAAACAATATGAAGTCTTAAAGAGTTTTGGTAATTCTTTTATTTGCGTTTTGGACTCATGTCAAAATTCAAACAGTAGTGTGTTTAAAGCACTCAGAATTATTTGAGGAATAAATTTAGGTTTAACGTGAAATCCAAAATACGTGAGCTCTTTCCGGGAATAGAACCTAGAACTCTAGCACCAATGGTCCGCATGTTGACCATATTATCACAGCAGAGCTCAAGGTTTCGTATTAATCTCAAACAATGTGAAGCCTTAAAGAGTTTTGGTAAGTCCTTTATTTGCGTTTTGGATTCATGGCAAAATTCAAACAGTAGTGTATTTGAAGCACCCATAATAATAATAATAATTATTATTATTTTTAGCAAAGTTGTTACTCTTTATTAGTTGAAGGTTGCGACCTCTTTCAGCACAGAGACTATATAAGATGTAGATTTATTAGTCTCTCATCGCAAATTGAACCTTGGATGACATACATCAAGGACGAGCGCACTAGGTACTAGACTAGCGTCGAAAGTCTGCTGTTCAGGTGGCCTCCATTATCTAGAAATACATGTTCAAATTCACAATCTTACCAAGAAAGGGGGCGGGGGAACAGAGGTCAGAAGCATTCCCATATTTATAAGTTTTCACCGGTAGAATTAGCAAGTAAAATCCTATTTAAAATACTAATATTTTTTCTCTTCCGATGTATCGGTGTTTTCTTTTTCTTGAATGGTACTTCTTCAAATCAAGAACTGTGTTATACATTTTGGTGACTAACTGGCTGACAAAACAAAAACAACACCTACCACTTAGTAGAGTACCTATTATAATGAGAGGGTCGGCTTGTAGACCGATTGTGGGCGACGTGTGACCAACTTGTAAGAATTTCTTAACATTTTCAGAAAGTTGAAAAAAACTGGAAGATTGATCATAGTGGTTCAGTGGTAGAGTGTTTATCTGTGGTCCGAGATACCATAGACCGTATCAGTTTTCGGTGCAAGACATCGTGACTGGAGGTTTTCTCAGGTTCTCTCCCTACCTCTTACATGTTTTTTCCACTAATTCTTTTAATCACTTACTCTCATAGTTAATCCACCTCGCACTAAGTGAACTTTGTGTGAGCAAACACCATATGAGCGCAGGTTTTCTAGTGGTTCTTCCGTTTCCTTCCACTTTCTTCAATCAACTTTTTTTCATTGATTATCATCACTGTTATTTTCCTTAGCCTCAGCACATAATCATGAGACGTAAAATTTGAACATCCAACTTATAGGAGTCATAATCGTGACACATTAAACTAGAAATGTATTCCATACTGAAGAAGAAGATTTATGAACATTAGTGTAATGTCAAACGAATATAAACTCAAGAAAATCAATAAACAAATTAAAGTTGTCTAAATTGGGTTAATTTAGAGGAAATGAGAATTTAACAGAAATAATCACACACACGTTATGTTTGTTTCTGCTACCTAATTCACATTTTGTAGCCGGAAGTCGAATATGAAAATTTTGCATGCAAGAGATAAACCGCACTATCTCTGAAACTGTAATTAAAATATAATTTCCTGTTTTAAATTAAGAAAACATCATCATCATCACAACCTGTCACTGACATATCGTCTGCCGGCAAAACTGTGTAGTTCCCACACACAACTGCAGTCAATCCCTAGGCACAACCTTCGTCTTGTTTATACTCTTTAATTACGTCTATGAACTTCTCTTCTTTATAACTCATCATACTTTCTGCATGATATATTATTGAAACCTTAGTCTTGAGTGTGTGTGAAGTTAAATTCATAAATTCTAGGAGATGTACCAATAAATTATTCATAAGGAAACAAGAAGTTGTTTATTCAAGTCTATTTTTATTTAACTTTGCGTTTGTATAGGTATAAATCTTAAATAATAATAATAATAATAATAATAATAATAATAATAATAATAATAATAATAATAATAATAATAATAATAATAAAATCTCGAAGAAAAATTAAGATAAAACTCAAGACAAAAGAGAATAAGAGTAGTATATGAATAACTTATATTGATTTTATTTATTTTAACGTGTTACAATAGTTTGATTTTTTTTAATCTTTCATATATTCTATTATAAACATACCTAGTATATTCGTTGTGAGTATTAAACAAGTTTGATAAAAGAACAATACATGAACATCATTAGGGTGCCGGGGTCTTATTTGCTTCTTCGCGGCCACACCTCTGAGGTATCGTCACATATAACCTTTACACTGAAAAGGGAATTTATCTTCAATCCATTGTTTAATTTCTTTTGGGAGTTTAACGTCCCACGATTGTGGGCCGAAACCTAAGGGAGACAGTGATGGTGAGATGGATTGATAATGGCGGAATGAAGGAAGTGCAAGGAAACAGGAAAATCCCGCGGTGGAAACCCACGCATACGATGTTTGTTCCCTACAAAGCCCACTTGGCAGGTGCTGAGACCGAGCCAGGAACTCTACGCGCCAAAGGTGAACATTCTACGACTGAACCATCTTGGCTTTCAATCAAATTTCCCTCTACTACTTGTGCAATTGATAAGACCGATCATAGTTGCTTTCGGTTGGTAAATACTTCGTTGACGTCCTTATTCAACACCGAGGTATGGAAGGCGGAATCTACTATTAGCGTGGAATCCAAACTATAATCATGTAAGAGCAACCCTCAGAGTAAAGGCATTTCCCACCGCATTATCCCGCTTCCAAGACAGCTGATTACAGAACGACGTTATCAATTTCACTTTAGAATCACTCATACAATCAGGGAAAAAGAAAGCGTTCCAATTCGTTGAAAAAGTTACATGTGAAGAAATAGTTGTTGAAAGATAACTGTGAAGATGTTTGATAGTAAGTATTGAAACGATCAACACATAATTCGTTTTATTGAAATAAGCGTTTTTGTTTCTATTTTCCTTTTTTGTACTTGCATAAGAAGAAATGTCAATAAGCGCTAACTTCCTAAGTTCTTAGTAGTTCCTGTGATGATCAGACCCGTATTCTAAGCTAAAAATGAGTGCTCCCGTTTACGTACGTGAGAGAAATTCAACTAATCTGTATAAGATACGAAATGTTCACTTTTATATTATTATGAAAATATACTAAAAATTACTATATAATATGATAAATAAATATTTCCTTACATAGTTCAATGGCTTGCATACGTCCTCGGATTCCTAAGGTCTAGAGTTCAATTTCTTATAGATTTAGATTTCAGTCTAAACTCATATTTCAGGGAACTGGAGGAAGTTATTTCAATTTAAAAAGTGGTGAATTGTTTTCTTAGAAGGCAAAAATGAGGGCAACTGAATATGTAATGACCACAAATGTTCTATATACAAGGAATCTACTGACCATATCCTTCAGTGGTGAATGGTAACCAGAGATTTTTATTGTAACAAATACATTTTTAAGTACTGTTATGTATAGCTCTCTCTGAACTTGGTAGAATTTCGAACATATAGGAACCAAGAATTGGTGACTTTGTGAATTTACCCACTAACTCTGGAGTTCCGGGTAACTACGCTATTCTATACTGGCAGCAAAGGTCATATTGAAGAAAGGTTTATGAGTCTTTAATAAATCTAAATTCGAACCACTCTTCTCCAGTTCTCGCCGACATCCAATCCATGGTTGCAGCGTTGATAGGTTTCGAGGTCAATTTTTTGCTAAAAAGCGTCTGCAATTCTACTTTTCATTTACGTACAGGTCTTTAGCGCGGAACACTTGGATTTGAATACCAGTGAGAGCACATGTAGTTTGGGTCCCACATGAACGAGTAGGTCCACGTTCCCTAATAGTTTCAATATTAACAAGGACCTTAAAAGTCCAATCCAATCAACCAATTTACTTTTAATTTGTTTAATTTACGTTTAATTTTAGGCTAATGATGATGGTTATAACATAGTTTTATAACAGGGGATTTGCACTAGTTTATAGCAAGCGAACACTTGATCCACAAAGTTAATTGAAGTTTTACATAGTTTTTTTTTTTTTTTTTTTTTGAACCTGCTGCAAAATTGATAAGCACTAAGCTGTTTCCAGTGCCCTTTTGTGAACAAGTGGTTAACTCTTGCATTTTCTGTTCATGTAATCCTGGGTTCGGTTTCAGATAATGGGTGTTTGCCTCAGTTTTAGACAAGAATACGGCTTTTATTTTGAGCTGTAAATCTCGTTTCATACAGCTGCAGGTGCTTTGAAAGGAATGTTAAACTCCAAATTAATATAAACAGCCTAAGAAATTTTCTTTCTGTATTCGCCTTTTCGAATTCAATATATTTATTTTATATGTGGATGTTACTGTAAGAAGCAAAGCCGATAAATCAGTATTGAGAATTTCAGCAGAAAACTATGCATGTCTCTAGCTTCTAATCACAGTTTTCTTTCCTTGATGCTTTCTATTTTTGTTTCAGAGTTTCTTAGAATAGTCTATTCTTTCGGTCTGCATTTTCTTCCAGCACTCTTTCCGAAATCATTAGGCATTTAGTTATTGTACTCGGTGATGAGTCGTGTGATGTGAATGAGGAATGATATTCTACAGTAAGTATTCGAGCTTCTATATTCAAAATTTATCGGATGAAAATGTATTTGCTTCTGAGAGAAATTTCATTTACCTTCCATAACTTTATCTCTGGACTTTTTATGTAGTTGAGACTGGTGATGCGTTTCTGTAATCCTCTCTTGAAGGCGATATACTGTGGTGAGGGATTCCCTATAGATACTCTGAGCGTTAATATTGCATGATGGTCTGTGCACCAGACAACTGTATTGTTTTCAGGTCGTGATCGTGGTTCCAAGTCTGTGTTAATAGTTATTTGTTCTTCTTAACCTCGGTGTTATATAAGGACGCAAAGGAAACAAAGAAAACTTAAATTTCACACCTTCTTTCGTAACCTATTATCGATTGTCAAAACTGAATGTGCGAAAAATCCATTTTTTTTAAAGGATGCAACAAAAATATCTACAGACTGCAAAATGATTCTGATTTCCGTCCCCATGATTGATTTTGATTGATTGGGAAATGGAATGAAATCTTTGGGTTTTACGTCCCACGATTATGCCGACTAGGCTAAAGGAGGCGATAATGATGAGAAATGAAGAAAGTGGGAGAAAACTCCAGAACCCCGAGGAAACCCACACACACGGTGTTTGTCCACCACAAAGTTCACTTGGCGCGAGCTGGGGAAGGTTGTGGAACATAGGTTCCTCCATATAGATTAGTAGCTAGATTGTTCCTCTCTGTACTATTCACATAGTATTGTCGAGCAAGAATTATCAAGTGATTTCGGGTTGCAGCCCCACAGAGCATGTTGTTTTCTGTCTTCATTCCAGCTCAATGGAAAGGGGGATCTATATGCTAGAACCCTGCCCGAGCTGGGATCGAACCATGGACCCCATGCTCAAGAAGTGAACGTTCTACCACTGAACCGCCGCAGCCCCTTGATTGTTTGGGATATGATGAGGAGACATATTAGTCTACCTGTTTGTTCTCGTCACGACAAGAGCCAATGCACGAAACTTATCGGTTGGCATTTAGTTTTTCCCCAAACTCGTTTCATGGTTCCAGAATCGAGTGCCTTGTTTTAGTTTAAATTGTGATAAAGGTAGAAGCACAAGGGCCCTGGGAGCTTCTAACTCCCTTCGCTAGCTGTCACTAGCTCAGCTATATTTTGTAAAGTAAGTAACACACTGTAAGTCTTATATGTGCAAGACTGGGGGAGATACTAAATATCAGCCAAACTTATCTATCATAAAAAGATTGCCAAGTGAGGCACGTGAAAAACTTCTTATTACTCTCTCTTTGAAGGTAAGTGTAGAATTCGTACTATTTATTGCCCGCAGCGAATTTAGTGCTTCTCAAGTATTTAATACGCACGTACTATGAATCATGTGATCACGATGTAAGTATCAACTTATTAGTTTATTGGAGTAAACATTTGCAATGTTACATAAACAAATGGTTCTCTGTACACTTTAACAAATGAGTCAAACATGGGATCAGGGATGAATTCAGAGGAGAATATTACTCCTGTTGGAGATGAGAATTTCTCTTGTGCTAATTTTGAATATTTGAAATAGGTAATCTAGAATCAATAATACTTACAGAAAAACATATTTCCCACAGGACTTCATATTTCCCTCAGGTACACATGTCTGTATTTATCACTGAACCACATATATATTCCTACTGAAATTTACCTCGTTCATAGAATTGAAAGTCCTATTTACAGTTTAGGGGAATAATTAAATTTAGTATTTTGTTTTTATAAAATGATTTTCTTAAAAAAAAAAACAACTTATCATTCCATAGTTGAGCGCTTCAGACTGAAGAAAACGGATTGATTATGAACTAATTGGTGGAATGAGAATTGGGAGGAAACGGGAGTCCCCCATTCGCACGATATTTTCTACCAAAAAAGAGTCAGATGGGCCTGGATCAAACCAAAACCACGGACCTTACGCACCAGAGGTAAGGTCCACGGACCTTACGCACCACTTTCTATTTAATTTGCCCCAACTGGAGTATTTGCCTTTCTGGGCTTCTGAATAAATCTTATTAAAATTCCTACTTAATGTAATATTATAGGAACATGAACATAGAAATATCGATAGCAGTTTAAAATATCAATTTTCTTCAGAGCGACTCAAATCCACTATAGGTTTTGCTACATGATCGCTAGATTATCGCTTGACACCGTTCGACTACACTAAACAGGCTCCCACTTAGCCACAGTACTTCCACTCCATTAATAAAACTCTGTAAATACGGTTAACCTCGAAAATTCTTCATCTTCTTGCTACAGCTTATCAGTAGTCCGAACAGTGGCGGATCTTGTAGTTAAAAACTAGGGAGGACAGCCAAAACGCAGACTATGATAGGTATATCATGAGTTTACTATAAATTTTCAAAAAAAAAAAAAAAGAAAAGAAAAATAAAAAGAAAAAAGAAAAGAAATGTAAATAATAGCTTAAACTAATTTTGTCGCTCAAAAAACTGGGGGGGGGCCTGGGCCCTCTGACCTGATCCGCCACTGAGTCGAAAATTGTTATTTTGGAATGTAATGCTATGTCAGTGTGTTTGTTTGAATTATATTCAAATTCCGTTTGCCAGCGGTACATCTATACAGTTTGAAGTGGAATATAGATCACTCTCGTCTGTACGATACTCTAGTATGTGTGGAATCGAACCCATGACCCCTACTCCAAAGGCACGCACGTTGACCATTATACCAGCGGTGAAAGCAACAGTGTTTCCATTATATACAATTTTGTTGTAGTATGATGGATTTATGGGAACTTTTGCTTCCCCATTTCACTGCTAAGTATACAAAAGTGAATATAATGTTGTCCTTCATATGTATCACACAACCATCTCCAGAAGATAAACTAATCACGTAGGTAGACAAACAACTGTGAAATATCTAATTAAAAAAAAAAACTCAAGGAGTGAATGAATGAAGCTGCATTTAAAAGTATTGATGTGACCGCACCCTACAGAAATACACATGTACCGGGTATCAATTTTTAAAAGAAAACAAAGTTTGTTGGCGTGACGTTGGCTTAAATGTTACTTAATACACAAATAAGCTTGCAACATGACGTCATCCTAATTATCAATATTTTTTTTAAATATATATAGTTAAAATTTAGTGTAGATAAGTGGTTTGATTGAATAGCCATTCATAGCGGAAGATCTTAAACTTCGATTTTAGTTGAAATTAAATTCTTATTTGAGAAACACTTCAATTTAATCATATTTTACATAGTAAATACCTACATTAAGAGAATAAACAAATTCACAGTTTGGATATTAGAATATAAGTGTTAACAATCACAATATGGTTACATATTTCTGATATTGAATATCAAGTTACACACGATATTGGATACCACTTACCTTTGTTTAGTTGCTTGGAAAAAATCAACTGGAATCATTCTTGCTGAGACACTTCCTGGCAAATGTTGGTTTATCTTTTGATTACCAGCAATTAAATAAAATATTTAAATAAAAATATATAAATATTCACTTTTTTATTTCTGTTGTACACTAGCTGAGTTATGAACAAGTTGCACAACTCTTTTGTGATAAGAGGGAATATTTCACCACTACATTGGACGAAGTACACTATTAATATAGACACTTGAGTACCGCTTTTACCTACATTTTCCCCAAAAAATCAAGAAAGGAAAGAAAAAAGAAGAACTGAGTCGTTCAAAGAAGAATAAACTTGACACTTTAATGTAAGTCTGTTCCGATAATTTTCGATTTAAACATAACAAAAAATGCCCGTTTTGTGTGAAAAGAATTTGTTTCTTCTTCCAAGACCGGGAACTGATAACAAACAATGCATTCAAATCGCGTACTATTTTCGACGTTTATCTGTCAGAGTTCGCTCTTCGACTGAAAGCGCCGAGCAAACGAGCTTCGAACTACGCATGCGCGAATCTTAAGCTGAGCAATACCGTTCACACGAGAGATGGAGAAAAGAGAGAGAGAGAGAGAGAGAGAGAGAGAGAGAGAGAGAGAGAGAGAGAAACAAGAGAGGAAGTAGTGTGTGAGGAGAGGGAGAAGAATATGCCTGCCACCTAGTGGTGAGGTTTTGAAACTGTGTGTGTGTGTGTGTGTGTGTGTATGTGTGTGTGTGTGCTGTGTGCCTCAATTTTATCCCGTATCTCTCGATTTCTCTTGGCATCGGCCAAGTCATACAAAGCTGGTAATAGTACACTCTCTGGTAGCCCAGAGCAACTACATTGAAAGAAAGAAAAAAGTGTATGCTTTCTTCGTTGTAATATAAAGCGTTAACAATAATAAAAAGAAATTAGAGAAAAAAATGTTTATTAATTTGTTATTGTTTCAAAAAAAATCTTTTATGTAAATAATGACCAGCGTTCAAAGGGGAAAAAATATATGTAGATAAAGTAAGACAAATAAGTTTATCCGTGGGCAAAATTGTTTTATTATAATTATTATTCTGGCGGCAATACTTTATTATGCAGTTTTTGTTAATAATAATTATGTATGAAAAAAATGAAATGAAATCTTTAAGTTTTACGTCCAACGGTTATGCCGGTTAGGCTAAAGGAGACGGTGATAATGAGAAATGAGTGAAATGGTGGAATGAAGAGAGTGGGAGGAAACGGGAGAACCCCGAGAAAACCCACGAGCACCATAATTATGTATATTACATACTTTGTCTCACAGCAGTCTCTTATCATAGTATCCCTATTAACAGGTCGTAGACGAAAGAATCTACCTAGGTATAATGTGGTTTCATCCAACCATGTCATCATCACCATCATCATTAGCCTTTTGACGTCATTGACACGTTACTTCCCGTCATTTTCTAGCAGCTTCCTTTGCAGTCTCTATCACCTATCATCTTCCCCTCCCACATTTACCTTCTATCAATTCCTTAATAAGACATTCACTTTGCAAATGACAACAGCTATCTTCAACATTTCTCTGTTCTCTATTCAACCTCTACTGACACGTTCTTGTTGGATTTTCTCCCCAACCAGCTACTTTTCTCCAATCTTCTCCATATGCACATTTCAAAGTGCTTCCAATCGTTTCTTTCTCAGGTTTTCGAATGTCCAATTTTCAGCTCAGCACAATAGAATACACCGTTTGAAATATTTGATGTTTTTTTTTTTTTTTAATTTCGTAATTAAAAGCCCACATGATAGATTTTTCTTACAAGATGTTTCTTTGAGCATTGTTACTGTTGATTGCTGTTTCCCCATGTTCACATTCTAGAACTTTAAGAATCCTTCCCACGTTACAATGGCTAGCAAAAATTGATATACATACCCTGCATGTTCCTTTGTCAAGTACATCGCAACGGCTTAATCATTTTTAATGCAGTTTTCATTTAGAGTATAGAGAAAACGTAATTTTCTGTAAAATATTGAAATTTGAATTCAAATTAGTCAATTCACTTTAGCGTCTGGTAACACTGTCCAACACTGAATCTTTTTTTCTGAAAATTAATAGTTTTTCTCCCATGAGTTGGAAAATATTTTATTCTCCGTATTAGGTTTCAATTTTTGAAAACAAATAAAATCAAAAAGTGTAACTTAAATTTTCAATTTCATGAAATTAACTTCTATATTTTTCTTTAAGAAAATATGTTCCTGATTACAATAATATTAGTCATAATTATTGATACATTTCAATACATTAAAAATAAATGTTCATTAATATAAAATAAATTACGTCCTGCACCCCGCCACAGACAAAAGGTTCATAAATTTTTGCGGTAAAGAAGGGAAAGTAACTGTCGAAGGGAAATTTACCTACACACACTAGGTAACACAGTATGACGCAGAAACAATTGAGAGTCAATATTAAAGATTTATTTCTTGCTTGTTTGTGCGGTGAGCTTTATTTGGTTGTTGAAGAAATGTTCTACTGTATAGCAGATAGACAGTATCGAAGGTTGTGTTCTTGCGATACAAAATGTATGGATGTTTCACTGTGAAGCTACTAACTTTAGCAAACGTTATTTCGTCTTGTGAAAATATGTTGTTACATTTCTGACAATGCCTAGGAAATGTATGCATACTGAATCAACTTCTGTTATGTGTGTGTGGACGGATTACTCTAACATCAAAGTTCACGAAGATAACGCCTGTTGTTAGAAAGGTGTATAAATTGTATTTTTCATCAAACACCGACATGGGCAAATCTTGGGCACTGAAATTTCGCTGTAAATCCAGTGCAGTGAATCTAAGGGCATGATTATGTGATTTTTACAAATGGGTGCCATTCGCTACATCAATACTATGGTTTCAATCACATGATCATTTACATTACTGCTACTTTCGCCTTTCAAATGTAAAGAGAATAACGTCCAATTCAACACCAAGATCCATCCCGCATGGTGGTTTCTCCGTGTCAGTGTCACCAGAAGCATGTACAGTAGACAACAATGATCTTGATAATGGTGAATGAGGTATGAGTAGTGAACGTGAGGATTCTACATACAGGAAACGTGCTAGAGATCCATATTTGATTGATCAGGAGAAAATGATCGATCTGTGATAGAGTTGAACTTACTCAAACAACAAGCTGAGCTCCTAGCTTCTAAGATTTCAAGATTGAAATCGTCTTCAAAAAGAAATTGAGTTGAGTTGATTTTAGTTTAGCGTCCCGTTCAGCAGCGAGGTTATATGAGACGTGGACCTACTGATTAACGTGGAATCCGAACCACATGAGCTCCCGCCGGGGAATCGAACCCGGGTCTCCCACGCCAAAGGCGCGTACGCTAACCGCTTAGCCACGAAGGAGCTCTGAAAAAGAAACATTCTACTGTGATAAGTAACATGAGTTTCTTAAATTTTATAGCAGTTTGACAATTGCGTATATAACAAAGATGTATGACTGATGTAGACTTTACAAATACAGTATAAATGTGATGAATGACGGAAACTCTTTCACTCGTCAAAAGCAAGTATGAAGTGTGTTCTCCTCCACAACGCTAATACTCAACCTTCAATTTCAGTTGTATACTCAGTAAATTTGAAGAAAACTTCTCAATATTTGAAAGTCTTGTTGCAGAAAGTGAGCTATGATGGAGCGTAAGTGGAACATATGTGGAGACTTGAAGGTGATTGATTTGGTGCTATAATTACAGTAGCGTTACACAAAACACTGTTGTTTACGTTGAGTGGGATAGTAGAGCAAGGAAAATGCATACAAAGGGAATGGTCTGCTCGTGCATCCCTCGCTCCCGGAATTAAGCATGTGAACGAGGAACCTCTTGTCAATGCTAATATTCTTTTCTGTCTCTCCTCCACATTATATTCCGTTTTATTAAGGTGTTTGTAAAAGAGAAGCTGGAAAAAGAAGGACAATGATTTAAGTGTCTCTAAGAAAAGTTCCTAAATAACTCAGTTGATAAATTAAAAGATATCTTTATTGACCCCCATCGATTGATGAAAGATGACGTATTCTATTAAAAAAATAACTGACAGAAGTGAGAAGAAGAACTTGATTTCTCTTAAAGAGTGTCTCAGAAAACTTTCTGGTAAATAACAAAAGCGCGAACTATGATCAACTAGTTGAAGAGCTGTTGACTTACCTGCACACTGTGCTATCCAAAATTCCACTCAAAGTGTATTTCTTACATAGTCACTATCTTCTCTTTCCCGAAAACCTAGGAGTTGTGTCTGTGATCATGGTAAGAGATTTTCACCAATCAATTCAGATACTAGAGCAGCAATACGAAAGAAAATGTGATGTATTATTTTTCGTAGATTTTCTGTTAGAACTTGGTACGTGACACGGTCCTTACTTCATAGGTGTTTCTTTTATGTTGTGCTTCTTAATAGGTATCAATGTATCTCTATGTCTATACTTTTTTTTATCACTTGGTTATCACCTTTGTCTGGTTGGTAATGGCACTCATATCAGCTGCATCTTTATAAATACAGATTATTTCATACGTGCGGATTTTTACTAGTTTTCATTTTTAATACCAGTTCTTGCGAAATTGCATGGAATAGTATGTTATACGTATTGGTTTATCCTTCTGATGTCCAAACGTGCCATGTGTATATATATATATATTATATAGTTTGCTATGCACACAACACTAACAATTTTAAATAGAACATAAAATTCAAAAATATCGAATTTCCTTCAAAATGTCAATTCAACGCTTCTGTAAAACCAAATCTGATAATGCTTATCTAACTTCAGATTCGTAATGAGGAGGTCAAAATCTCTCAGGAACACCTACTTCCGTTCAGGTAAGAGAAAAAATTAAAAATTTGTAGAGCAGTAAATTAACATGTTTGTATTTATGTCCTTTCTAAATAGCAAGCTAATATAAGACGAAACTTACAGTTTAAGGAGCGATCTGAACCACTGTAGAGCATTCGGTGCTCTCCCATTGAAAATTAAACTCTGGTTCTCGTGCATACAACAGAGAAAAAAGTATTTATTGATGCAAGGATAAGTAGAGTTTTCATAACACTTTTGGTGATAATTCTGATTAAACTAGGGGTAAAAGTGAGGGGAAACGCGGTCCTCCCCTCTCCAAAAAATATTTACGGTGCCCTCCAGTTTTTAAAAAATTACAATGGGCAAAGATAGGCACGGGGCGCGATGACATGCCGCTACCTACCGTCCCCCTACCTTTTCAGATACACTTTTAGCCCTGGCTTAAACGTTTTTACCAATTCTACTTTCGTTCCTGCATTTCTCACAGTTCAGACCATTTTCTTTATTCTAATTACTACGCACTTATCAGTGACGAGGATAAGGGGAAAAGGGCGGGTGCCCCTCATGGTAGAACCTCCTCTGACTGTCCCCAAACATTTTGAATTATTAAGTAATATAAAACTATTATTTTCAGCATACAAAAAAAGTAGATGCTCCTTTCCCAAATGTCTTCGCTCCTCCTCTTGCCTCTCCTCCAAGAAATTAAAGCTGGTATCGTCACTGGTTCTTAAACATATACAGTATCATATTCTTGTTATATCTTATTCACTATTATCCTTTCAAATTCCGTTTCAGATTTCCTATCATTTACAATGAGAGAAAACTCACAAAAAACTTTGTTGCGGGGGAAGAGCGGGGGACTAATACTACAAATCACTACGTCTGTGTAGCATTGCACGGGTATTATTCTACACCCGAAAAAACAATAAGCCATTGTAAAATATTTCTATTTCTATCTATATTTTCAGGAAAAAATATAGAACTAGATTGTTTATATATATATATATATATATATATATATATATATATATATATATATATATATATATATATATATATATATATATATATAAGAGAAAGAGTACAGATGAAGTGTGACATCAAATTTTCATGTTACAACAATCATTTTCCTACTAAACAAGTATAGTTTTATTCAGAAGTTGTACAAATGTATTTTGAATTAGGAAGTTTTAGGGGGGACCGAACCCGGTGGATCCTCTTGTGGGTGCTCCTCTGCTTGACGCAGTTGGTGATTTGATAATGTAATCTTACTCAAGATTATATTCGCAACCTACTAACGGAATCGAACTCAAGATCTGTTCTTAATCAATTTTAATATTTTACGGAACGTCTTTCTATAATTCTTCTTTAATGAACCACTCAGCTCTAATTTTATAAATTTTGTATTATGTAACGTTGATAAATAATCCACTTTCACAGTATTATAGTAGTTACTACTTAAAGATTTTATTATTTGCTGTTTGCACATAAAGTTAAAAACGGAAATAAATATTTTTAAATCAGTGGTGAGTTTTTTCATTACCCATACAAATGAAACGACATACAGTCTCATGTTTACATAAGACTCCTTTCAGACCATGCGGCGTTTGCCGCGTGTTTTTTCTGGCACGGCGTCGTGATTATTTGATTACCATTAATATATATGAGGCTTTTCAGATAATCCGGCCAAGGCGTTTCGCCGCGTGCGGTCTCCGTAAACATTACTGCGCCCTTCAAGACGCGGCGAGGCTGTCGCGTCGTGATCAGTTTGTTGATTAGTATTGTTGCTTATGGTTCTTTGCAGAGTAGACGGCGTGCGTCTGACAACTTTTTATAGTTTAATCTTCTACTATTAAAACATTGGAGAATGTGATTTAAATCCTGTTTTTTTTTCAATTGAATTTGATATTTTATTACTTGGGCTATATGGGTCGATGCATAAGTTCGTGCGGTTCATATATTTTAGTTTTATTCTGCTGTTCTGTTAATTCAAATACAAATACAACATAGACAAAACATTAACATATTCTACGAGTGTAACAATACATTGCTTACATTTTACTGTCACTCACATTAACTCACAATCACTCAGTGATGTATTTACCTCCACTATCTATGATCTTCTGCCAACGTTCAAGTAGCAGTTCAATGCCTCGCCTGTATAACTGTTTTGGTTTTGACTCTAAGAAATCTGTTAGCCTTTGGCGAAGAGAAGCTTTTCTTTGCTGTTCTTTCAGAATTGCTTCATTCCCGTACATTGCACAAATTGTTCTCGTAGTTTCTGCTGCACTGAATCCTCGGTTAAACTTGAAGAGTAAAATGTGACGCAAATTGTCACTTTTCTCAAATTGACATTCCATATTAGCTTGTCTGAAATATATACAATAATACGTTAACAATCAAGAAAACCAGTGTTTCACAACACACAAATTCCAAACTACAGTAAAACAAGGGAATAACGATAAATAATCGCGTTACGCCGCATTGTTGCCAACCCAAAAGAAACCCGCACGAACTTATGCTTCGACCTTTTATATTTTCAAAACCAAGTAACAATTGGATACAAATGTGTAAATATGAAAATCAAACATTTTCGAAACGTAGAATTTCCAACTATATCTCAGAGCTGCGGCAAGTCTTTCAATTTGTGAAATGACATGTCTTATTTGGGCGTTTTTCCTTATAATTTGTCCTTTTAGTTTCTCTAACACCTCATCAAAGGTTGCTACCGGCATGCGAAAATAATTTCAAAGCTTTCGTTTCGTCACTTTTTAAGTCACTAAATAGTAACACATGTCTTTGAATATTCAAGAAATGAACCCATTTTCTTCCCCTGTGCTTTCGTCTTTTTGATTTTGAGTAGAACCAGTACAAATATAATAACCTCTCTCGATCATCCATACTGTTTCTATCGTAAAAACGACAAATCAGTTTGGAGGGCAAAAAAGTAGCTGTGATGTTCACGAAAAAAGCCGTATGTTTCATGGTGTGTAGTGTGAAAGATGTCTAACACATATTCTGTGAAATGAGGCAGTTTAACGGGTTTTCAAAATCAAAATTAAACCCATGTCCATGAGGTTTTCTGCAGCCCATCTATATGAAATTAATCAATTAACTTAAGATCAATGAACTCGCCTTGACGAAAGAAATACCCTATCCCCGGGAACTTTATTATGGACCGTGTACCGGAAGTAGTTGGCTGGAAATAAATAATTCAGATACTGATCGCTTTCCTTGGTCAAGACGAGTCGATTGATATATATGTTGCATGCATGCAGTAGCTGGAAACAACCACGCCGGAAACTGTGTTAGGCACCCTGTACCGGAAGTGGCTAATTCAGATACTGATAGCTTTCTTTCGTTAAGACGAGATAATTGATATACATGATGCATCTGTTCAATTGCTGGAAATACCCTATTCCCAGAAACTATATTATTAACCATGTACCGGAAGTAGTTGGCCGGAAGTGACCAGTTCCAGTACAGACCGCTTTCCTTCATCAAGACGAGTCGATTGATATACAGGGTGGTTCATTTAAAATTTGCCACCCACTGTACTAACATTTATAAAACAACATATCGTGTAAAAGCAACTTTCAATTCTTGTTATAAAAGTGTTATTATTCGAAAAGTGTTCGTAACACTGTGGGAGAAATCACGTTCGAAATGTTTACAAATGACATAAACACTGAATTGTAAAATGGCGTTTGTTTCTTATTAACCATTCAGTCATCTCTTTTACCCACTAGAAACATCTGCAAGCTGTGTAATGATAAACATAACATGTGTTACCTTAGTCGGTATGGTTTAGGGCAAAATATTCTTTTGCTCGCAATTAAAATATGGAGCACGTAAAGCACCATTGGAAAGCTCGTTTAAGCCTATTTACAAAAACTCAGTGCAATGAATACGATGCAATGCAATGAACACAGTGCGTGTGACAGATTTGAACGTATACTGTATGATTTAGAGATCGTTAGCGATACAGGCTATGAAAGTGCGCATTGCACGAAACGAAACTGTTCCCATTTAGGGAACGGGAACAGAGAGAAGGATGAGTATCCCAGTGAGCTATTTATCTTTGCCTTGGCATGTTGACTTGAAATGTATTGTTATTGAGAGTTCGTGAAAGAACAAAGATACCATTATTATCAAATCTTGTTGTTAACTGGATGAGACATGAACCATACTGAGTCACCGTAGCTCAGTGGTAGAGCATTGGTATTCGGTAGACTAAGTTAGATCCCCACGGACGACCATCATAACTTAGATTTTGCCGGAAGTGTTAATTTATCATAACCGGGAAATACCTGGAGCCTTGATAATACTCACTGCCTGACACCTTACCCACCTCCCTTCCGCTAACCTATCTCGCGTTGTGCCATATTTGCTTAAAGGACATAAACTGAATGCGAGGGGGCGCGGTGGCTAAGTGGTGGAGCGTTCACCTCCGGTACTCGGGGTCCGTGGTTCGATCCCAGCTCGCGCCGTGTGGATTTTGTGGTGGACAAACACCGTGCTCGTGGGTTTTCTCGGGGTTATCCCGTTTCCTCCCACTTTCTTCATTCCACCATCTCATTCATTTCTCATCATCACCGTCACCTTTAGTCTAACCGGCATAAGCGTGTGATGTAAAACTTAAAGATTTCATTTCATTTTATAAACTGAATGTCATGGAATTCAGCACACTGACAGTATTTGCGTTCTGTTAATAGTAGTAGATAAAATTAATTGCATGAATGATCATATCGATTCTCCGCAGGTCATCTTTCAACAAACGATGTCTCTATTTAACTGCAAAACAACTAAAGTGCAAGGTGTACTCTCTGAGTATTATTATTTGACAGGTAGATAATGCACACTAAACGCGAAACGGCGCTGTGAATACAAGAGCTACACGACCCTACACTCGTTCTCGGTTTCGATCCGAAGGAAGACTTCTATCTGTGTTAACTTATGTTTTCAACATGGATATCCTATTGATATGTGTGTTAGATGCATAACTTGTATATTCATAAACACTAATGTCTAAGTAGTGAGGTGCTGCCGTACTCTTTCATAGTGATTTATTCTCTGTGTGTTCTTTTGTGGTTTACGGACTTCCAGCCAGTGTGAGTTGTCTTTCTATTGTTTAGAAGAATGAGTTACAGTGTAGAGGAGTGATTTGACATTGTGGCAATATACTTTCGCCATAATAGTTGTGCTAGAACTACAGCTCGGATCTTTAATGGAAACCATCCAGCCAAATATGTATCCCGTCAATATGTTTCACACCTGTTGAGGAAAGTTATGGCCACTGGGTCAGTAGGTAATAAGAAATTTCATAGAAAACAGCATGTACGAACGAAAAGTGAAGTAGCGGTTCTGGGCATTTCTATATGGACAATTCCCAAACCACTAGGCAGGTGTCGCAAGTGTCAGGAATAGACAAGACTAGTGTATTGCGCATTTTAAGGAACCACAAGTTCAAGCCTTGCAAAACCCATCTTCTGCATGAACTCAATGAAGATGATGGCGATAGACGAGTTTTGTTTTGTGAAATGCCGTATTTTTCTCGCGTAAATTTCGCACTTTTTTAGACGAAAAAAGTTGTTTTGAAACAAGGGTGCGTAAATTATGCGGGAAAAAAATTAGCCACATTAGTGAACATCATCTAATTTTTCCCCAGTCAAAATAACACGAAAATACCGGTACACATTTTCTTTGTAGCAAGAATTGACAACAACTAATTCTAAATTTGTAGAAACATAACATTAAAAATTTCATTAAGAAGTCGTGTGGTTTCTTACCTTACAACAATGGCTTTGCTGCGTTCCCAATTGTTCATTAGCTACCGTAATTGATTCCTGGAAAAATGCTGTTTCACAAAAAGTTTCCGCGTGCGCAAATTATGCGAGGAAAATAAAATATACAGAAAATGTCCTTCAAAATTGGGATGCGAAAATTATGCGAGGGCGAAATTTACGCGCGTATTTACGGTAATAACTGAACGAATAAGGCTAAATTCGAATATACTTTATAACACATGTTTCTCTGATGAATGCACCTTCTTGTTAAATGATATTGTAAATCGACACCTGTCTTTATTGGGATGATACAAATCCAAAAATCCCCATTGAAGCCGATACTCAATATCCTGAAAGATTAAATGTTTGCTTCGTCATCTTTTAACCGTACTGTTGCCCCTGTCTTTCTGCCACATAACTTGAACGTACACGCCTATCTTGATTCGTTACAGAATTATGTGGATCCTATGATTACTGAAATAGTTGAAAAGGATGCAACTTATTCAGAAGACATATTTTTCCAACAAGACGGTATGGCACCACATTATGATGTGCAGGTTAGGCAGGTTTTTAGATCAGAGGTTTCATGATCATTGGATAGGTAGAAGAGGTCCTATTGACAGGCCTGCAAGGTCCACTGATCTTTCACCGTTAGATTATATTTATGTAAGGGCACTTAAAATCTAAAATCTACGCCACAAAACCACATTCACTACATGAGCTACGACAAAGAATAGTGGCAGAATGTAGAGAAAAATAACACCAGAGATCATACAGAATGTATGCAGTCATTTTGAGCAACTCCTTTACTACGTATGGAAGTTCAGAGCGGGAACTTCGAACACTTAATAAAATAAGGATTATATTCCAACTGTACGGTGTGTTGAGTATTTCTAACTGTACGTATTTACTGGAACACTATTGTCTTTATTAGAAACGAACGGAAATTTAATACACAATAGATCAGCAACTGATTCCTACCTTCATTTTTTAAATATTTTATTCTTTCTTTTCCCATTCTCTTTACCATACTTAGAATATGGGTTCGGACTACTGAACGTTCTCCACAATTAATGTTAGTAACTAGGCCAGAGAATGTGGTTTACATCAAGTCAAACGAGCACAGCAACGTTGCTACAAGCTCTTACTAAAACAGAGGCAAATTCCAACTTATTGTATGCAACAGTTTCAATCACAATATTTTGTATTTATTACTATAATTCCAAATTAATTGCAATTTTGTCTGCGAACTCAAAAGCTCTTTCAAATGCTGTGTCAATTGATCAATGTTGATCTTTACAGAAATTAAAATTTTATCATTATATCCCAAAACATGCTGCTATACGGTCAAATTGTTCAAAGTAAAAAATGATATGAAATGAAATCTTTGAGTTTTACGTCCCACGTTTATGCCGGTTAGGCTAAAGAAGACGGTGATGATGAGTAATGAATGAAATCGTGGAATGAAGAAAGTGGGAGGAAACTGGAGAACCCAGAGAAAACCCACGCACACGGTGTTTGTCCACCACAAAGTTCACTTGGCGGGGGCTGGGATCGAACCCGGGACCCCAAGCACCAGAGGTGAACGCTCTACCACTGAGCCACCGTGGCCCGAGTTGTTCAGAGGAGTGTATCACGTTCTTATCTTCTACTGCGTGGTAGTGGTGCAAGGAACGTTGTAACGTGATAACACTACCAATTTATGATTTTATTGGCAATGCAGTTCAAAGCATGGGAGTACGGAAAATGGTCAATAAATGTCCATACAAATAACGTTGTTATAAATAGACTCAAAAGAGCTTTCCAATGGTGTATTACGTGCTCCATGTTTTAATTCAGAGCAAATGAATGTTTTGCCCCTGATCATACCGACCATATTATTACTTAAGTTAAACATTTTTTTTCTTTTTTTGTTGAAAGATGACCTGTGGAAAATCGCCATGAACTTTCATGCAGTCTATTTCATCTACTACTATTAACAGAACGCAAATAGGATCCGTGTGCTGAATTCCATTGCATTCAGTTTATGTTCTTTAAGTAATTATGGCACAAGGAGAGATATGTTAGCGGAAGGGAGGTGGGTAAGGTGTCAGGTAGTGACTATTATCAAGGCTCCAGGTATTTCCCGGTTATGATAAATTAACACTTCTGGCAAAATCTAAGTTATGATGGTCGTCTGTGGGGATCGAACTTAGTCTACCGAATACCAATGCTCTACCACTGAGCTACGATGAATTAGTATAGATCATGTCTCATCCAGTTAACAACAAGATTTTATAATAATGGTATCTTTGTTCTTTGACGAACTCTCGACAAAAATGCGTTTCAAGTCAAGATGTCAAGACGAAGATAAATAGCTCGCTGGGATACTCATCCTGCTCTCTGTTCCCGTTCCCGAAACGGGGACAGTTTCGTTTCGTGCAATATGCACTTTCATAGTCTGTATCACTAACGATTTCTAAATCATACAGTATACGTTCAAATCTGTCACACGCACCGTATTCATTGCATTGCCACACAAAATGAATTTTTGTAAATAGGCTTGCAGTGGTGCCTTACGTGCTCCATATTTTAATGAGAGCAAACGAATATTTTGCTCTAAACCATAGCGACTAAGCCGACACACGTTATGTTTATCATAACACAGCTTGCAGATGTTTTTAGTGGGTAAAAGAGATGACTGAACGGTTAATAAGAAACAAACGCCATTTTACAATTCAGTATTAATGTCATTTGTAAACGAACGTGATTTCTCCCACAGTGTTACGCACACTTTTCAAATAATAACTTTTTTTAAAAAACAAGAATTAAAAGTTGATTTTACACGATATGTTATATTATAGATGTTGCCAGATTTCGCCACTAGATCACCGGAAATAGGGCGACATGTCTAATGTTTCTCACAGTGCAGATTGCTGACCTTGATGTATCAGTTGGTAATTGAGGGAATTCATGACGTTTACTACTCTAAACATGACCTTGTTTGAGAATTCCTGTGTCTAATGGGTAACATTTTTTAATGCAATTTCTCCTAACGCATTGGGTGAAATTTCATAACAATTATATTTTCATAACTAGTATCAAATATGCTTTCAAACGTTGTGCTAATAGACCCATGTTGCAATTTACAAAAAATGAAGGTTTTGCCACTAGACCGCAGGAGGTGGGGCAGTGCGGCTGAATTTGCCACAATTATTCGTCCCCTTTAAGATCAAAGTTGACATGTTTCGGGATTTTTCAAACAAACCTCTCTATTACGAGATACAGTGGGTCTCAAATTTTAAGTGAACCACCTTGTATATGTTTTCATGTGTAGAATTGCTGGAAATTGCCCATCCAGAAAACTGTATTAGGTACCGTGCACCGGAAATGCTTGACCGGAAGTAACCAATTCCGGTACTGATCGCTTTCTTTCATCAAGACAATTTCATTGATATAATGTTGCATGTGTGCAACGACGGGAGAAACAGAGAATCTGGAAATAATAATAATAATAATAATAATAATAATAATAATAATAATAATAATAATAATAATAATAATAATAATAATAATAATAATAATAATTAGCAGTAGTAGTAGTAGTAGTAGTAGTAGTAGTAAGACTCATCAATAACTGATGTAAGAAACAAAATTCTCCCAAATTGCCATTGCAAAGCAATTATTAGCTTGTTAAATAAGCAATGAAAATAGTAAATCGAAATATGTGTTAAATTTTGTCATAATTTATTTTACAAAATGCTGATGTTGCTTGTTCGTTCGTGAAAGCTATAGTTATACTTTTCTTTCTTTCTTTCCACTGTATGTAATATTCGAAAAAAAAAATAATAAATTCAGAGGAAAAAAGAACTTACTGAAAAGTATATCTCATGTCGCTAAATGCTACTTTTTTTAAAAAAAAAATCAAATATACGTTTTTCTATTCACTTTTAAATGAATTCTGAGGTAGTACCATTGATAGAGTGAGACATCATAGGCAATTTCCATAGCAACAACAATTGACAATCTGCATTACTCTTTTTATTTATTTTTTGTTCGTTTTAAATTCTTTTTCTCGCTCTGTGGTTGGATTGAATGTCAGACATCGACGAGAAGTGCTATTGAAAATCAATAGAAAGCCCTTTTGGCAACAGATCGGAATATTACGGCTTCACACACGTTCATTGGAAATGTTTATTATATATACTAGACGTGTCGCTGCTACTCAATCCGGGCTTCGTTTTTATGACGAAAAGTTTATGTCAATTTTACTTATTTATTTTTAAAGTCCACAATGTACTGTATGTACTTTTCTCGATTCTTGTAACTACTGTTCTGTGTGTTTAAAATATAACAGATTGAAAAACAGAAAAAAACTTAAGAGATGCGAAGAATTATTAAGTACTCAGTATAATCAGTGCAGTTATCACTTTTTACGTACTGAGTATAATCAGTGCAGTTATCACTTTTTAAGTACTCAGTATAATCAGTACAGTTATCACTTTTTAAGTACTCAGTATAATCAGTGCAGTTATCACTTTTTAAGTATTCAGTATAATCGGTGGAGTTACCACTTATCAGTTGTGATATTTGCATTTTGGTTAGCTGGTCATTTCTTTTGGCTCACAGGTAGAACTTCCAGATGTTTCAGTATAGCCGAGACAGTTCCGGATTTACATAATCCATTCTCCTCAAAATTGTTCGAAACTTCAAAAGTACTGTTTTTTTCTCCAAAACATTCATGGAATATTTAATATCATTCGTGCCATATTTAATATAATTTGTACTATATTTAATATCAGTCGTGCTATATTTAACATCGTTCGTGCAATATTTACTATTAATCGTGCAATATTTAATATCATTCGTGTAATATTTAATATCAATTGTGCAATATTTAATATAATTCATGTAAAATTTAATACCATTCGTGCAATATTTAATATCATTCGTGTAATATTTAATATCATTCGTGCTCTATTTAACATCATTCATGCAATATTTACTACTATTCGTGCAATATTTAATATCATTCGTGTAATATTTAATATCAATCCTGCAATATTTAATATCATTCGTGTAATATTTAATATCAATCGTGCAACATTTAATATCAATCGTGCAACATTTAATATCATTCCTGTAGTATTTAATAACAATCCTGCAATATTTAATATCATTCTTGTAATATTTAATATCATTCGTGTAAAATTTAATACCATTAGTGTGGGGTCCAATACTGCAAGCCACTACGTCTATGTAATATTGAACGGGTATTATTCTGCATTCGAAAAGACGATACCTAGGTAAGTGATTGTAAAATGTTTTTATCATTATTTTAAGAAAAAATGAAGGAACTACATTGTTTTTATAAGAGAAATAGTACAATAGGTGATGAAATAGCACAATAAGACGTTTTTCTGGCACAGACGGATCTTATGAGTGAAAATCAAAGACAGTGTCCTTACGCTTTCTCGCTCCTATAACTGACATTTTTATGAAATTTATGGTACTATTTGCCTTCCTATCCTCTACGACAGTGAAAACGGGATAGCTGTTTTGCTAGAAACCTACAATCATTAAACTAATAATAACACTGTTCTACAAGGATTTGATTACTGTGATTAAAATGAGTGATCCTATACGAAATTACAGCTCTAAATCCGAATCCGACAATAAAAATTGGCAATTAGGGATAGTTTTCCAGTAATTTGATTGTACAGGGTAGAAGAATAAACTTCATAAATAACCTGGCTCATACACGTTTTGTCACCTTTTTAACTGATTTTAATATCCACTCATGAGAAGCGTACATAACAAGATGTATATCTCTACACACACTTATTTATTATGTATCCACAGCAACAACTCTTTTCTTTCTAATTTTCGATTACAAAAGAATAATCTCTTGATATCTTTATGCATCTTTCTTTTCTTTTCACATAATACTGTTCCACTAATTCGCCTCTGATTACCTTTTTATAAGCTGGCACAGATTGCCAATACTATATACAACAATATAACAACGTTATCGTTGTAGAATGACGCCTGAACGGGACTTCTGTAATAGTTTCACTATGAAGGAAAGAACCCTGGGTTAAAGATTATGAAACACCTACCTTTTGAATAGCCCACGTATATACTCAATATTATTTTTAATACAAATATTTTACTCTTCAAATATATAATATATTATAACATTGCATTTTTTAAATATATTTATTAATACGTCGATTTACAATTATCATCAATGGGCCTATTCAAAATTTGAATCTAGCTAAGAGTTTCCTTCATGTTCAAACAACATTAATCACAAACAAAGATCTTTAAAATATTAAATATTAGTAGGATCAGAAAGCATTAGAACATATAAACACATTGAGGATTATCGTTTGATACATTAATAAACTCTGAAAAATTAAAATATTCGATGTTCATTATTCTTATTCTTTCCATATAATAAGTTGCATCTGTTTTAAATATCTGTCATTACCTTGATGCGTTTACATTAAAATTATGATCTTTTATTTTTAAATATTTATAATATCCGCATGAAATTCGCATAGAATAAGAACACGAAAACAAGAGTAGCTTAAATACGTATTTCTCGGGGAGAATATAAATTGTCAAATTCAATATATTCTCGTATTACAATAAAGCTTTTAGATAATTTCTCAGAATGAAACACAAATTAACATTTCCTCAATTAATGCTAGAAAAGGAAATGGCAACAAAACTATAAGAAACAAATCAATAGTATTTTCAGTTGACTGCCATAAATTCATTTCATCACTTTCTTAACAATTTCATAATTGCATATATTTTTACACACATTTTAATAATAAATCAAATGAAGAACACATTAACCATAGACGTAAGCAAAGGTCAATCTAATACAAAATCCATCGGACGCCTTTGTGATAGTTCAAGTTATACGTTCGAAGGGCTCATTTAAGCAACATTGTATAGCACAATCTTGTGTACGTTCTTGTCTTGCATAGGATGATACCATATTTTGATTCCTATTTACAGAATTCATGCCATCTATAAATTGATTTTGTAAAAATCGGCGATAATTATTATTTCTACTGAAATTTCTGTTGCTGTTTCTAAAATTCCTAACACCATTTCTGTGATTAGGTTGTGTTCGATTACCGGTACGATTATAAGCATTCATTCTATTATTAAAACTAGGCACATGGGAATTATTTTCAGGTTGTACATTTACATTGCGAACAGAAGCATATTGTGGCTGATTACGTCCAGAATTACCCTGACCTCTATCTTGCATTCTATTATTCTGTATTGCTGACTGAGTTTCATAACTTTGAATAAGCATAATTAAATGGTTAAAGTTGATGCACTGTGCCGACATTAACAATTGTTGTAATCGAAATGGCAATAGAATTCTAATAGAAGCTATAATACGAGATTCCGGATGATTTGGATTTAGTGATATCAACTCACTGTATGTAGATACTACAAATTCCGTAATACTCATATGCAATTTTGGATTAAAATGCTTTGTTCTCAAGATGGCATCCCTATTCGCTGTCATGAAATCATTTTCGTAATTAGACAATAGAGCATTCTTAAAATCAGAGTATGTATAAAGACTACCCCTGATAGCCTTAAACCATTTTAAACAGGGTGGTAACAATATATGCGGCAATAGTTTTAAATACTGCGACTCATCTACACCTATAAGCTCGCACTCACCCTCAAATTTTCAAGAAACTCCCTAGCGGGTACATCTTCCGGTATGCCACTGAACTTGGTAAGTGATTTAACTTCACTGAATCGTATGGGTTTACCTGTTATAGTCTTCATATAGCTGTTGGAGCTTTGCCGGGATGACTGCCTCACTCTTCTCTCCCTATCAATTCTTTCCTCTCCACAACTTGAAGGTTCGTCAGCTTCCAACATCGTCCTAGGATGGCGACTAGGTTCACGAGTGTTAAATGCAGGTCCCACCATGTTCCTATATCCACCGTCTTGCGTTGCACTCTCGGAAACACAATTTTCCTTTATTAGATTAACCTCCTCCTGTAATAACTTGATGTGTGTATCATGGGCGTTTAGTGTTGCCTTTATGAGATCTACAGAGTTTTGGAATTCCGTGACTCTCTGTGATACTCTCTCCATCTTTTCGTCATATTGCTCAAATTTGACTAAAATATGCTGGTTCATCTGTGTAAATTGACGTTGGATAGCTTCCCACTTGTTTTTATTGCATTGTTCTAACTGTTCTAGCTTTTCTTCAAATGCTTCGTTTGTTGGCTTATTTTCCGGTCTAATTTTTCTTCAAGACTCCTAATTTGTTGTGCTATTTCTTCATTTTTTCGAGCTTCTTTTTCGTCAAGATTCCTAATTTGTTGGGCGATTTCTTTACTTTTTTGGGCTTGATCTTGAGTCTTTTCGTCAAGATTCCTAATTTGTTGCGTGAATTCTTCACATTTTCGAGCTTCTCTTTCGTCAAGATTCCTAATTTGTTGTGTGATTTCTTCACATTTTCGAGCTTCTCTTTCGTCAAAATTCCTAATTTGTTGTGTGATTTCTTCACATTTTCGAGCTTCTCTTTCGTCAAGATTCCTAATTTGTTGTGCGATTTCTTTCAAAATATCAGCAAGATTTTCATTGGGATTAATCTCTAGATGAGTACTCTGCTCTCCAGTTGTATTTCTATCTGTGACACTCATGATAATATTTCGACGTATCACTTTTCCGCTTCTTAGAGTGGTCACACTAAGGTCACTTATAATGTTGGCCGTTTTTACTGTACTTCGAAACGACAAACTTATTTTCCGGGTTCAAGGCACCAATTTTTAGAAGAATAACACTTAAATACTTCATAAATAACCTGGCTCATACACGTTTTGTCACCTTTTTAACTGATTTTAATATCCACTCATGAGAAGCGTACATAACAAGATGTCTATCTCTACACACACTTATTTATTATGTATCCATAGCAACAACTCTTTTCTTTCTAATTTTCGATTACAAAAGAATAATCTCTTGATATCTTTATGTATCTTTCTTTTCTTTTCACATAATACTGTTCCACTAATTCGCCTCTGATTACCTTTTTATAAGCTGGCACAGATTGCCAATACTATATACAACAATATAACAACGTTATCGTTGTAAGGGTGACCCTAAAATCACGTTACCGCCTATGAAGCAGTAAATACTTATTTTCAAATATCTGGTTTTCTTTGCCTAAATATCACCAATGACGTTACACACACACACACACACACACACACATATATATATATATATGTATATATATTCGTTTTAAAATGTTCTCCAACGCTCCCAGTTCTGAAGCCGAAAGCACTTGAAAGAGAATCTCAGAGGTTTACATTTTCAAAAACAATTGAACGCAGTGGGTGCTGCTGGAAAAATTACACAGAGGTTAGAACTCCAGCGACACTCTTCACGTTAAACAGTGCTGAAATACAGGGCTCTGAAATTGATGTTTTCATGCTTCTGACACCGTCCAACTCCAACACTACGTGCGTTGGTAAAAAAATAAAAAATTAAAAATTAAAATAAAAAATAAGGACTTTTTTTGTTTTATTAACAAGAATTGCTCCGTTTTCATGCACGATCATCTGAACACCCAGTGTATACAATGTATTTATAGTAGTTCATAAAATACTGTTTTTTTAGTAGATAGTAATTTGAACAAAGCTTTCTTTTCCTGACTCTTGCAGGTATTCATGCAATTTTGGTAGTCCTGTTCCGATAGTTTTTTTTTTTTTAGTATTCAGGCCTTAGTATTAGACTGTTTTCTTTGACTACTTGAATTAGCGTTGCTGGTGAGTGTGTAAACGTTTTGTTTACGCTGATTTTAGTGTGTTTGTCAAATACACAAAGGAACTGAGAAAGCAGCTCTGAAGAAATTTATACACCACAAGAAACAAATGATCATCTACATAAAGGAATGAGAGATTCAGCTCCTCGGTTGTTACGACAGCCAGATTTAAATGATATAGTGCGTGATCTTGGTGTAAGTAAACACCATGCGGAACTGCTAGGTTCGAGATTGTAGGAATATAATCTCTTATATCCTAGTATAAATATAAGTTTATTTCGGCACAGGAACGATTTTTTAGTCCATATTTTTCAAGTGAGAAAATGTTGACATTTTGCAACGATGTTCATGGACTAATGAAAGCTTTGGACATCAGATACAAGCCAGAGGAGTGGAGACTTTCTATAGCTGTGTCAAAAGTTAGTCTCAAGGGTGTTTTGCTACAGAATGACAATAAACTGCCCTCTATTCCAATTGCATATGCCAGTTTAGGTAAGGAAAGTTGAGATTCTAGAACAGATTCTAATATTAATTAAATACAGTGAGCATAAGTGGAAAGTGTGTGGTGATTTCAAAGTAATGTGTTGTTATTGGGAATATAACAAGGCTATACAAAATATGTATGTTTCCTTTGCGAATGGGATAGTCGAGATAGGAACTCTCACTACTTAAAAAGAAATGGCCCGAACGAAATTGGGTAGTTGGTGAAAAAACGCGCAGCGTCAAAGTCTCGTCGCGGTTGAAGATATTCTTCCACCGCTTCACATAAAAATGGGCCTCATCAAGCAGTTTGTAAAGGCTATGGATCCAACTGGCCCTGCGTTTGCATATCGTGGAGAAACATTTTCTTGTCTTTCAGCTGCAACACTAAAGAAAGGTCCATTTGTGAGTCCTCAGATTCGAACACTACAAAAAGATCACAGTTTTGTAGAATGTCTGACAGAAAAAAAGTGAGCATAAATATGTTTTCGCAAAGTAGTGGACAATTTCCTTGGAAGAAACAGAGCTTTCAACTACAGGGAACTAGTGACCTAAATAATTGAAGCCTGTAAAGTGCTAGGATGCAACACATCTTTGAAAGTTCATTTCATGGATTTTCATTTGGAATTCTTTCCGGAGAGTTGTAGTGATGTATGGGACGAACACGGAGAAAAGTTTCATAAAGACATGTCCACTATAGAGAAGTGATATGAAGCTAAGTGGATGCCTACTATGTTAGCGGACTATTGTTGGACCATTACTAGGAACAAGAAAGACGCGAAGTACAAAAGAAAAAGTAGTCAATAGACCTGTAATTTTGTGCCAACCAATTAATACACATACATTGTTTAGTATTCACTGTAAAAGTAATATATGCATACCTAAGGCATAACTGAATATTGTCTTTATTATGTCTAATATTATAAACTATGAGACTTTTTAATAGTTAGTATAAAATATATGTTTAAACGGCATATTTTAGGAAAACTTGTAGTAGTGATTACTTTTAAATTATCCCTGATAGAGAAAAACCAACAGAGTTGAATTCTGCGCTAAAATTCAAGTTAAGATAACTTTTTATTCCAAAAATAGAAAACAGTTAATTTTTGTAGAACAGTGTAATTAATATGTGTTTGCTTCCATTAATGCCGATATGAAATTATCAAAATATTACTTATGACATTTGAAAAATAAGTATACTGGTTTTAACATGGGCTAAAAAGACAACACCCTGTACTTTACGGTGGTACTAAGAAAAAAATCGACATAAAAAATTAAGATCGGTTAACATCTTCTGTTCGTGAATCGCACTTAAAGTTTTTGAACATTTCAAAAAATCGTTCATTTTTGTAAATTTTTAAAGTTACTTCAACCTTTTAACATAAAGACGCTTTACCTTTTTTAACCTTTTCTAAGGTTTAAAGAACCTAAGTAAGTTAAATTCTGATCAATAATGTTATATTTTCTGTTCGCGCAAGGTCTGAAAATAAACAGAAATTTATCAACCTTTCTCAATTTTCATTGTGAAATTCTTCGTTTTCCTAGGAAAAACAGAAGCAGAATTCACTTGACTTGAACTTATTTGAACTTGATTTAATCATACGCTAATTGAATCGTACTGTTCAGAAAACATTTACAAAGAAGCTAAATTTGAAGGCCCAGCGGAAAGCTCACAATCTTCAGCGAGCACTGAGTGGAAAAAAGGTTCTTAAATTGTGGAGGTCCTCAGCAAATTATGAATACAGACATAATTCTACCTCTAAGGTCTCGGAGTATGAGGAAGATGAATACAAACCAAGGACATCAACTAGAAAGTCCCAATGGCAGAAGAGAATTCAAGTTAGTGCAACAGCGCTAAACAGTGATCGGTTCATAGTCTCTGTCGGGCAACAGCTGTCATAGCGTCAACCGTTCTACAAGACGTGTCGCCACGTTTGGCCTAATCCTCGTTTTGCCTAACCAATTATCTGACACTTTTATGACAGATAAATGATAAGATTTGTGTCCGCCATTTTAGGCGAAAAAAGAATCCTCGTTTGGCCTAATCCTCGTTACGCCTAAAATAGCGGACAATAAGAAAAAAATCGCGGAAATTCAACTAGAGGGAAATTATATAAGAGAAAATTCCCTAGTATATAAAGAATTAAGAAATGCAAAATATATAGATTAATATTATATTAACTATTTTCGAGGAGTTAGGATTACCAAAACTCCTTTATGTATTTACTAGGACCATGGATATATACGAATATATATGAGTAGGCGAATAGCAAAACCCGTTAAATTCACATTTTAAAATTTGTGACAAATCGAGAAAAACTGTTTAAACACGTCATAATTTTAAAATAACATTAGAAACTAGAGAACATTAAAAAATTAAGAATAATGTGAGTGTTGTTCTGTTGAAAGCTGTATAATCACACTAGTCTGTGAATTGCGTTATTTAAGAAAATAGTTTGGATTTAACAGGTTTTGCGTATGTAAATGGAAATAACAGCTCTTTCATCTGGACCAGCGGCCATTTTTGTTGAGGCTCAAGATACAGAACCTATCAAAAAGAAAGGGAGTCAGAGTCAGAAATCGGTATTATGCCTACTAAAATATTGGGGGAGGGGGTGTATTATTAACTATACCTTGCACAAGATTGGCACAAATGAATATGGATACATAAATGCTACATTAATTTTGTTCTAAATTGAAAACAATGGATCAAAATGTGCAAAAAATTGAATTATGTAACCTCCTCTCCATCATCATCTACTAAATGGAAATCCATACCGTCGTCGTTCTCTGGTACATCACCATTTTCTCGGTTTTCTATTCCTTAAAAACCTCTTTGTAAAACGTGAGCTTTGAGCTGCTTTCAATCTTCAAACCCTTCGTAACTACAAGCGGAGTTAATTATACCTATCCGTATACATTTCTAAACTGAATGACTATATTTTGGAAGAGTTTGTAACCTTTTATGGACTAACATAGGGTGAATATTAATTTGCCAATTATCCCAATATATGAATTTGAAATATAGCAAAACAAAATGTGCAAATGTTGAGTTTGAGCAAAACAGTGGCAGAAAGAGAATCAGAAATGGTAAATAAGTGGCAATTTTTTTTAACATGTTGCACGAGAAACATGTTATAATTTTGAATGATAATTGACAAGAGACATTTTAAGAAAGAGGTTCTGCTGAAGCTGAAGAGTCTGTTTAGAGAAGAACCTAATCCAACAATGTTCTGTTCAAAGTAAAGAGTTATCCTGAAATACAAAACAAACGACTTTTAACCATGTCCACTCACTTTGTCTTTTTGGCCAGATTTCGTTTCCAGTTTTTCATGTGTCTTGTACGTTTTCTAGACAATTTTGGTGTTGTCTGATAACAAAATTATGATCATCGCTGCTTAAAGTATCGTTTTCTTTCGATTTTGCGTGCATTTGTCTAGTAATTATTAAAGAAAAGCAAATAAGCACAGAAAAGTTTCACGAACAGTTAGATTAAGACGTGTAGTGTCTCCATTTTCAGTCCAGGGTGCGCGGTGGCTCAGTAGTAGAGAGTTCACCTCTGGTGCTTGGGGTCCCTGGTTCGATCCCAGTTCGCGCCATGTCGACTTTGTGGTGGACAAACACCGTGTGCGTGGGTTTTCTCGGGGTTCTCACGTTTTCTCCCACTTTCTTCATTCCACCATTTCATTCATTTCTCATCATCATTGTCTCCTTTAGCCTAACTGGCATAATCGTGGGACGTAAAACTAAAGATTTCATTTTCTTTATTTTTTCAATTTTCAGTTCAAAAATAAAATAAAAAATAATGAAAGCGCACACTCAAATTCTGCCGAATAAAATTTCGAATCATTTACGAAAAGCTGCAATAAATATTCAGATTACTAAACTAAGCCTATACAGTACGAAACCTCAAATTGTTTGAAATATGGAATTAACCGGGTTTGATTCTGCTTTTCTCATGAGGTTATTTGCAGGTTTGGAATTTAACAGTTTATGAAACTGAATATGGAAGAGGGATTTAACTGGTTTTGCATCTGTTGCCATGATGGATTTAACAAGTTTTGGTAATTGGCACATATTTCAATCCCAATTTTCAACTAGTTAAAATGGCTTTTTCTACTGAATACTATTTGGAAATAATAGCTTTCCAAGTAAAGTTTCCGGAGCAACCACTATCTCATTTTTTTTTCTTTTTTGAAAAATTGAATTTAACAGGTTTTGCCATTGGCCTCCTCATATATCGTATATATATCGACACGTTCTCTAACGATCCAAACGATTTATGGTATGGATTCCAAATCTTAAGAATAGATTTCATTTCAGCTTGAGTCTTCTATTAAAGTAAGAACTAGTACAACTTTCGGTTTCAATATTGATTCCTAAATATTAAAAGTCGTAAGAGATAATGAGAAATCGTTTTTGATGAGAATTCAGTTTCCGATAAACAGATTACATGTCTCATATTATCACTCTATTCCTGGCGTAAGTTATAGATATATTTCCGGTTTCAGTATTGAATCTGCATAACTTGGAAATCTACAGTAAGTTAACAATGTAAAAAGAAACTCACATGTAAGAGAACCAAATATAAATGCTTTTCTAACTTTGCTTACTGCACCGAACACCAGTAAACCTTAGCCAAGATGGACACTCAACTGAATAAGGGGTTCAGCCGGATAGTTAGTAGACAACGTTCGCTTCATCGTATGGACTTCAGAAGCCGATAACCCACGAGGTTACTACTTGTCATTATATGTCACTACGGTTAATGTTTTACACTGGCAACTGAATGCCGTGACTGGACCATAAAAACGAGTAGCATGGTGCGATGCATGGTTGGCAAAAACCATGTTTTTTTTTTTAATAAAAAAAACAATAAACCCAGCTTTTTTTGTTTAAACCAAGTATTTTTTGAGTTTAAACCAAGTTTTTTGTTTAAATAATTTGCTGTATGTGGAGAGAAATAAGTTTGTATCATCTTGGTTTTATCATGCAACAACCGGGTTATGCTGGAAGAGGTCACATAAGCTTAAAGCGGAATCAAACCGATTCTCGGCTTACATCCGAGAGAAATTGTCCTCCATTTGAATTTGAAACCGGGACTAATTGACCACAAATGCGATATGTCTGCCGACTCACTCATGAAGGACTCCTGGTAAAAATACATTGTGCTGATCTTTAGGTACTTGTTAATGTAACTGTCAAGAGTCATTTCAGAAGGACGAAAAGATAACCAGTTGCACAAGTGAAGCATTATACAGAATTACATATGGACAATTTCAAAATGCTGCAGAGTACAGAAGAACTAATTTAGTCCAAGTTAGTTCATTACGACTTTTATTAGTCCGAGATAAAGAAATACAACGAGAAGAAGAAGAAATAGACTTAATTTGTATAACTGTAAGAAAAGTGAATAAATTTACGAATTATTTGAGTCCACTTTGGCTCTGACCCATTTATACATAAATAAATACCAAAGATACTTCTGATTTCAATAAATGCCTCTCGTGGGATTTGTATGAACCCTCCTCTTCCCAAAAACTACAGCATTTCGATGTATTTTATTAATAGTAAACGTTATTAAAACGAAACAATATTTAGAATTTTTCTTTGATTGAAATTGCATAACAATAATAACAAACTATTTAAAAAATCACAAAAGAAGCATTCATAAACTTATAAAAAAATACAAAAGTTGCTTTTGTAGTATAATCTTTTTGAGTAATAAATGGGAAATTTAGGTCTGAATATAATACGAATAATATACGGGAGTGAAACGTGATAATCCATAAATGTGTGTTCATCAAGATTTTACGAACACTTACACTTTTACGAACATTTTTCGTTTTCAGTTTTAAAACAGTTCTTTTTTAAACAGCTGGTTTAAACCAGCAAACCCTGGTGCGATGAGTCTCGATTTCAATCTCATCACGCCGATAATGATCTATAATTTGGTGCCAGCCCAACGAAATCATGTCAGGTTGGAATTGTACAAGATAACGGAGACCATGTTGATTTATAGTGTGTTTTTCTGTAAGAATTGTTTCGGATCTTTGGTACCTACTATTCACCCATATTGTATCGAAGTACGAAGATCACCAGAGTCAACTATATCTTTATTTCTGTCATATGAGTGGAAATGGAGTGTACCAGCAGGACAACCACCCTCGTAACAGATCCCGGTTCTGTTTGGAGGAGCATTCAACTTCTTCCTGCTGAAACAACCACCGAGAAGCCCGGATTTCAATCTCATTGTGCATCTCAGAGACTTATACTATGGACATTCCCGGTAGTATGTGAAACGAGTGGAAATTAAACTCAAAAGTTGTAATTTCAAAAGTAATAATAAGAAATGAAATATATTTTTCTTGTTTCTTTGTCAGTAACACATTGAGATGTTTGAATTGTACAATTATCCAAAGAGCAATTTGTCAGCGGAGCGATTTGTCACAAATCACTCATTGCGATCACAATTGTCCATTGTTAAGTTATGAGCAAATTTAGGGATCTTTTGTCAGATCTAGCTTGAAATAGTTAAAAATTTCATACGAATTGTAATTATGATAGAATCACAATCGGATCTCTTATAATGCATTAACAGTTTCAATAAAAGCTTTGAAACTGGAATGAAATCATCTGAAAGAACAGCAAAATCTATAATAAAATAACTTTTGCACCTACATAAGAAGAAACACACAAACTATATTTCCTTTAACGTACCGATTAGCAGTACCACTTGACAATATCAGATATTTGGAAACAAACTGCAAACTAAAAGTTACTTTTGAACAGCACTCACCTTTAAACAAATTAATAACAGGGTGTAACTTGTTCTTTTTCTCTCATCTCAAATACTATAACCACTATACACACTGTGAGGGCATTAATATTCTCAAAATGGAACGGAAAGATAACCGTAACAAAATTGTCGAAACATTTTTCCGAAAGCAAATGGTCCTATTACAAATTAGTTATGGGAAAACTAATTTGTATTTCTCAGTTCTTCACATAGTAGGGAATATTTTTTCGAAACATTTCCCTCCCGTTTTATCTCCACGATTTTTTTATAGTCCACCATTTTAGGCAAAACGAGGATTAGGCCAAACGAGTATCCTTATTTCGCCTAAAATGGCGGACATAAAGCTTATCTTTTATCTGTCATAAAAGTGTCAGATAATTGGTTAGGCGAAACGAGGATTAGGCCAAACGATGCAAGATCCTACAAGATGTTGCGAAGATAACTGATACAGATTATTTCTATGTAGTTTACAATTATAAAATAAGAAGAGAAAAGAGCCGTGTGAGAAATAATTTGAAAGTGAATTCAGACCTTCCGATGAAAGCTGGGGTCCCTTCTTTGAAGGACGAATAGATGATAGTTTGGTCATAGAAAAATTAAACCCTTACCGCATGCCGTGTCATATATGGCACATACCCTTTTTTTACTTTAGCTTTTTTGTGATTTATCAAAGGCATCAAATGATTGTTTTGTCTGCTGTGTGAGATATTGAGGTGTATGAATAGGAGATTTTGGTGTCATCTGGCCTGTTCTTTGTGAGTTGTAAGTGTGTCATATATGTCACTTACTTATTTCTCGTTGGAATTAAGTGAAAAATCTAAAATTCAAGTTTTAATTCATTTTTCAAGTTCCCATATGAGGATTTCCAATACTGATTATTTTTTTTTACTAAAAGAAAAATCATGCAGAAAGAGGTTAAATGCGAAGCAGTTGCATAAAATTGTGCAAGAAGAACACTATTCTCTTATCCTGGAACCTGGGTCAACTTATCTTGGACATGTATCTTTTTTCTCAAGTTCGTCAAATGATATAACTCAAAGCATAATTTCTTGCTTCTTTGAACTAACAATATCAATTGAAAAGCTAGAAGTAGGAGGGTGTGATGGTACTGTAACAAACACTGGATGGAAGAACGGTGTCATCCACTAACTAGAAAATCATGTAGAAAACGCCCGCTTCAGTGGAGCATATGCCTCCTGCATTTTAATGAGCTTTCTTTTCACCACATTTTTCTTCATATTGATGGCCATACTACAAGGCCTAAATTTTTACTGGACCAATAGGGCAGCAGATCTCTTGCTATGAAAAACTCCCTGTGGTCAATTATGAACCCATAGATTGTTCGATTTCTGATATAGGCAGGAATTTGTTGATCAAAGAACAATATCTGTTGAACATTTCAAAAGCAATAACTTCGGAACAGTGCCCAGAAGACTTGACAAAAGGGACTCTGGTCCTTTGTCCCATTCCAAATGGCTAACTGCAGTAAACCGAGTCCTTAGATTGTATGTACGCTAGTCAGATTCATCTGAAAACTTAAAAGAAATAATGCTGTTGGTAAGTCTTGGTAAGAAATGTTATAGTAGAATATACATGTTGTGTTGCGTAAGGTTAGTTAGTCTGTGGTTGTCAAGTGATATCAGTTGTGAGATAAACAAGATGAAACGAAGATACAGTATATGTCGTAAGGACGAAGAATAGAAAGCTTATATAAAGATTATATGAATTAGTAAGATTCAAAAGAGATTGTTGTCAAAGGATTTAAGAACAAAAATAAAATTAATTGGAAGAATAAAGAATTCAGGTTTCTATAAGGTTGAACATATCATTTTGATTTTACAACGATATATTGTTATTGTAACGGTATTATCAATTTGTACCTGTTTTGTCGACACATGATCAGAGGCGCAATAACTGAACGTATATACAGTTAAAAGAGAAAAGAAGTAATTAATAGGTTGTCATGGAAGAAATTGTTGTTGATAATATAACTTATGGATGTATAGAAGAATAAACAAGTGATATCTGGACACAATTCTTATAATTTAAAAGGACAAAAGGAATAGTTATGGTCAGTAACTATTCGTTAATATGTCTTGTGTTATAACTTATTGATCTAAAGTTGATATGTTAACGAATTACGGCTAAAACGAGAATAAAAGTTTTATCGTTTTATCTGGTGCCGTAGACCCGGGACCTCATGCCCTTAACTTCTGAATGAAAGTAAGAACGAGGTATATGTACATATATATATATATATATATATATATATATATATATATATATATATATATATATATATCTTTTATGAGTTTCACCATTTTGAGAAGTGGGAAGAAAATCCAAAGAATTAACAATATGCAGAATTCGGAGATTGAGGAGGTACCAAGTACTTTAGATGAAACCATGTACGAAAATATCGAAACCGTGTCCGAACGTTCCTATTCTAGTTTTGTTGATATAATTGATCAACTACTGACTGCTGGATTTGAGCAACTACGAAAATCGTACGATGAAAAGATAGAACAGATACTAACTGCTAGATTCGAACAACAGCAAAAAACAAACGATGAAAAGCTAGAACAGATACTAACTGCTAAATTCGAACAACAACAAAAATCAAAGGAGGTTACCATTAAAATAATAAACGATATGACGTGAAAAGTTACAAATGAAGAGATCAATTTCCCGATCGAAGATGATGATAGAAAAGACAATACAAGATCATTAGATGATTTATATTACTACGCCGATGTTGATGGTTCTTCTAACATTTCGAAGACAACTACACTACCTCAAGATGCACAGGATCGAAAAGGTATAGTGAAAAGTGCAAAGAGAAAATCAGTGTTAACAATGACTAAAACAGTGAGTGAAGGTGCAAGTGTTGAAAAGGCTGGTATTTCGATGAACCGGGTTAAATCTGTTAAGGATTGGACAAACCAAGAGCTGGTGAAAGAAGTTTCAGTTCGTTTGCAGACTACTGCTGGAGAAGTGGAAATACCTTTGCACATGAACAGATCTGGCAACTACCAGAGCAGTGAACCAATCCAGCACAAGGGAGATAGTAATATGAACGATGACCAGAATGACAATAGGACTACAATGCAAGCTCAAAAAAGTGATGCAGCCCCGGTAAACAAAAGAAATATTTGTAACGTAAAGACGATTTACTTAAACAAAGTAGATTATCCTCCTGTGAAAAAAATTGTTCCTGCTGAAATCCATCATGATGCTGTCGAGCATTCCATTCGATTAAATCAGACGAGGAACGACGAACTAATGAGAAATTCAGGAAGTTCTTCTAAGAGTGAATATGTGCGATGCAATGCATTAACCGAAGTGAAAGAGATGCGTAATCAAAATGAACCTGTATCTCAGCATAATGCACAAATTATGGAAATTGTTACATATGATACTTGTGAGTTAAACAAGTCAACAGAAACAGATGATCATCTTAATGAAGCCGCTGTGGAAGAACTGGTATGTGCATCACCTGCTGAAGGTAATGACAGTGATGTTACCGAAGATGACAAACCTGATCAAAATTATGTTTGCTTGGAAAAACCGAAGTTTCGTGATAAAGTTTTGGAAACAACCTCAGACTTCCGTAAGACATATGTCCTAGTTGAAGATGAAACGATAGGTATAGAATGCGAAAATAATGTGAATATGAACTCTGAAAGCGAATTTATAAGTTTTGTGACGTCTATGCTGGCCCTTACCTACGTATTAAGATAATTAATCCTAAAGTGTTTGAATTGATTGACGCTAAAACAGGCAAATCTATAGGATTTTGCAATATTGATGAACTGAAGGTATGGCAACCTTCGGAAACCACGAGAAACAAATGGCTAAAGCTAGTTAAAACTTTAGTCAACCCTGATGTGTTAACTAAACTAAGCTTGGATAACAATTCTTAATCTATTCTCTTGGATGTTACGAGTTGTGTTATGAGTACTTCATTTGAACTTTATATGTGTGCAATATGTTATGATGTGCTTATGATATACCTGTTGTTTTAGATATTTTGTGTTGTTAATTTTATCTTTGTACTAACTTTGAGTGTTATGTTTATCTTTATTTTACCTTACGTGTTCAAAAGAGATCTGATTGTGTTAAATTGAAATTCATGACATTGATCTTAAATTGAAGTTTCTAAATGTAATTGTTGCCTTCTGATCTTGTTGACGTTTGATATGATGACGATCTTAATTGTAAATAATGTCATTCGTATATGGATGTTATCACTCAACGTAAAAAGGAACAATTAACTAGTAACTCTGCGTAAGTCATCTGTTAGATATAATTTTGAATAGACTCATAAACAATATTTTTAATGAATCGACGTTTTTCTGATATGTGATTAGCAATAAAATAAAATGTTGTTATCAATGAATTAATATATATGGAGAAGGAAAAGAGAAGAAAAATACTTATATTAATGTAATAATAATTTAATACGAGGGCTATTCAAAAGGTGAATGTTCAAAAATATTTCATCCAGGGTTCTTTCCTTCACTGTAATACTGTTACGGAATTCCCGTTCTGGGCGACATTTTAACAACGATATATTGTTATTATAACGGTATTATCAATCTGTACCTGTTTTGTCGACACATGATCAGAGGCGCAATAACTGAACATATATACAGTTAAAAGAGAAAAGAAGTAATTAATAGTTTGTCATGGAAGAAATTGTTGTTGATAATATAACTTATGGATGTATAGAACAATAAACAAGTGATATCTGGACACAATTCTTATAATTTAAAAGGACAAAAGGAATAGTTATGGTCAGTAACTATTAGTTAATATGTCTTGTGTTATAACTTATTGATCTAAAGTTGATATGTTAATGAATTAGGGCTAAAACGAGAATAAAAGTGTTATCGTTTTAATTTGTGGTGCATTACGATTACGGGTAGTTTAAGATAAGTATAATTTCAAGCTAACTAACCCATTAAATCCCTAAGAAAGTAGCACCTTACATTTTATAAAGTAACACATGCCAGTTTGTTTTTCCATAAAAAAAAGAACACATACTTTACTGACGAACCAAAATATGTCTTTCAAATAACACGATATTTATCTGACGAATTTCTTCAAGGTTTCGATCCAGTAATAGAACAAAATAAATTCTTTAGATACCAGAGAACTTTCTGTTGGCAATGCTAGTTGATGACATAGAATATATTCCGAAGCTTGGTTATAGAAGGATCTTAAAAGCAAAACAAACTGCCCCTAAGAAGAAGACTGTTTGAAATTTTGTACCACCAAAGACAAATGTTCAGATTTTCGATTCCTTTGAAATTATTAATTGGAATTCTGGTGTATTGTATCCTCGAATTCTGTGCAATCTAAGTGAAGATGATACCAAATCATTCATCAAGTCTGACACTACACTCATCAGAGAAATACAACAGTTGCCCGGTTACATCCAGGCTTGAAGAAGTGTATCAAACATGTAACAGAAACTTCGAATAAAATATGTAGACATGAAGCTAGAGATGGCTGTATTCTAGCAACACTGAAATCTAGATCAGTTATGCCTCATGTATCCAAAAAATCAGACTTTAAATGTGTGTAGATATAAAAAAAAGAGTAAATATACAGTAAGTCAAAAATTCTACTGCATGGAAAATATTTTTACATAGCATATTGTAAAATTATGAATATAATGTAAATCGCACACCTAACAATTGGATGGTTGGTTGGGTATGATGTTGGTAGAACTGGCTCGTTTTGTTTTAGAAAAATGAACGAAGAGTTGGACAGTGAACATTCCTGAAAATTGTAAAATTTCAGCTTTTTCTCAGACCTTGCGCGAACCGAAAATGTAACATTATTGATCAGAATTGAACTTATTTGGGTGTTAAAAACTTAGAAAAGGATAAAAAAAAAGATAGAGTGTCTTTATGTTAAAAGTTCAAAACAGTTTAGAAATTTACAAAAAAGCGCAATTTTTGCAATTTTCAAAAACTTTAAGTGTGATGCGCAAACGATTTTTTAATTATTACAATAGGCAACTTTTATTTGCACTAGAGCACTTCGTACAAATGAAAATGATTTTTTCGACCCACCCTATACATTAATATACAATATACGTACAGGGTCATATAAAAAGTGTCCACGGTTTTTGGTACATAATGAATACACAATTTATTAATTGAAATTCAATTTTCATCAAGTAGATATTGACCATTATCATTTCGGGCAGCTTCATAATTCCATCGGTGTAGAACTTCTGTAGTTTATCGTCGAAAAACTTGGTCAAGTTATTTCCAGCGGCGCTTCGGTCGGCCAATTTTTTACCATCAAGAGAGTTTTGCAGACAGAAACAAATTGTAGTCAGACGGTGCAAAGTCCGAGGTTTACGGTAGAAGAATCAAAACTTTCGAACCGTCAATTTGTTCCGAGTCATCAAAGATGTGTGTGGCCACACATTGTCACGATAGAACACAACTCCCTTCCTATTGGCCAATTCTCGTCGCTTTTTCTGGATTGTTTCATTCAAATGGTCGAGTTGTGCGCAGTAGAAAACCGAATTGTTGGTTTAGCAAAAGGTCATAGATAAAAATGATCAATATGTACTTGATTAAAATTGATTTTCAATTAGACATTTTTGATGAAAAAATGTACCAAAAACATCGGAATTTTTTATATGATCCTTTGTATTAGTAATATTAGTATAAATATCAACGTTGTCATAAGGGGTGATGTGGGTTAGAATCTTCCATTAGACTTCCAAACGTGATTGCCTAGATATAACCGATTGTTTTATTGATTTCTTAGTTACAATCTTAAGTTACCAGTACCATATCACCTTCTTCAAGAATATAAATATTCTATACAACATTTCGTAGGCAAATTGTTGACAAGTACGAATAACGCATTATGACAGTAACAAACTAAAGAAAAGTAAGCGAATTAAACCAGTAATTCCGTGATTTTATCAGATAAATCGCGGTTTCATTGTATGAATAATAATGACATTCTTTGTTTAGGTTCTCGTATTAGAGAGAATATGTTCTTGCAGTGATAGGCAATACTCAATTGATGCCAGTCCTACTGTTTCGTTACTACTGTGCTGTGTACTTTCGTTGCTGTGCTCAGACCTGTTTGATAATGTTCGTTATGAATGATTTACTTCTAGTTGTGCATTTTTTTTTTTAATTTGCGGCGAACCATATTGGTCAAGTTTGATTAGACTTATTTCTGCATATCATATGCATGAATGAGCTTTGTAATATAAACTATAAATACTCAATTAGGCTAGTAAATGTTGCGCAAAATTGCATGCAAACTCCTAGTCAAACATTTCTTACGAAATTATATGAGACGTGATTACACATCTTGATGTTGAAAATCGAAATCTCATGACTAATAATGGAAGAAGAAGAAGGATATTTAGTGGGGAGAGTCATTCCCGTAAGCTCATAAAAAAAATTAAACAGCAAACAACTTTACAATTTCAACTATAGGCAATTTCTACTTGTAATCATTGTGTAGCGACAATTGCGACTCATGACAAATTGCGATCAACAAAAGAGGGCTATTCTGATCTGAAGACTCCTATGACATCTAAAACTGTCTAAATATTGGTTCTTAAGACTTCAAAAATATTTTGCAAGTTATTAAATTATATGTTGTTTAACTGGAATGTATAATAATACATTTATATATTCTATTGTGTGTGTATGTGTATGTGTATATGTGTGTGTGTGTGTGTGTGTGTGTTTTGTGGTATCAACATATTTCAATCATGGGCGAGACATTACTATTATTATTATTACTATTGTCTCAGAAAAGCCAACTTGTAATACAGACTACATCAAACTAGACTAAAGTTGTACTTTACTCCGTACCGAAACCAGGGGGATAAACTAGAATTGCATTTTCTTGCTCAAACGTTTTCGGACCAACATTAAACAAGTGCAGTAACCCTATTGGTCACTGATTGATGGCTTTGCCAATCAGAAGTAGTCGTTAGGTTTCCCCTGTGTCTATTCGACACATTCCCGGATTTATCTATTATATAAATTTGTAGTAAACAACTAGGCACTGTCCGTGAGTTTTCTTGTTTTATCCCATTCTCATTTCACCAATGTTTGTCTAAAGGGCGTTATTATAAAGCGGTACACTAAACATTTCGGTGATGATCTGTGAACAAAGAAACCGGATATCAAGGAGATATTACAATAGATTACTAGCCTAATTAAATTAGCCTGTTCTCTTAAAAAGTAAAATATAGGCTATATGTCCTTGGAACACTTAGAAGCTATCATTAGTATTATAAATGACAAATGGTTAACTAGGAAGTAATCCTTTCGACTATTTTTTCTTCTAAAGATCAACATTATTCCTGGGCAGCAGTCTTGACATATTCACTAATTCTAACACTAATTAGGATATAGTATTCAATTATATACTTTAAAACAAGTGTCTATTTATAGACATACACTTGTTACGATAGTAGTTACTAAAGAAATGAACCTATAAAACAGATCACAAGTGCGTAGTACAGAAGGAATAAAATTCTCTTATCAAAAAGATGAAAACACATTTGATTTACTCATAATAGAGATTCAACTTGCTTTGAGTTCAAATAATAAGGTCCTCCTTCATTTCAGATTTAACATTCCATAATTTTTGTTAGTCTTCTCAATAAATTAAGCATTTGATAGCACATTTTTCTTTCGTTCAGAGACAAGGAGTCAGAGACAAGAATTATATTATTGATGAATAGAAACGATTAAACAAAGGAGATTACTGTTTTCTAAATATGTTATACACTAATACCTGAGACGTTAATCAAAATTGTTACTTAGATTATTGGTATAAGCAGTAACGGCGAAACTGGCTTTGCGATCTCTGCAGTCAAAGGTTCTCTTAAGATCACCGTATTAAACCAATTTCTCATGGGGAGCCTCAAAGTCGGAGACCCGTCGCATCGTGGGACCTATGAGGCCGTTATCGCCGTCACTGGGTATAAGTAACAACTTACAAGTATAATATCGAGGCATACTAATTATATTTCACATTTGATATTCATTGAATTCACTAGTTGGTATACACAGTGCTTCAATTTGAGCATTGTGTATTTCACATCTCACTAAGACGCCTTTAGAAATAAAACACTCTGGTTCCATTATGTCTTAGGCTTTAGCTTTGGTATCAAATATTGATCCTAAATTTGACACAGGCTTTTCAAATTTTCAAAATATATTTCAGATTTGTCTTTAAGATGATTTGCAATATCGTCGAAATTGTCACATCACATATTTTCGAAATATCATACGAAAGAAAGTGATTGGAATTGTAGCACATTCATGATCATTCAGAAATGGTTGCATGAGTATTTCAAAAAAATACGAATTTTCCACAACTTTCATTTTATTTATTGAAAATTCTTATTAATGTATCTACTTTAAATAGGTGAACATCGTGCTTTGTCTTACGCATGATGTGTAGAGTATTCAATATATTAATTGCGTTAATATACTGCGCCATGTGGTGCTAAAACACCTTCTAATATATGTACCAAATGTAATATAATAATAAGTCAATAACAGCCAATTACCTATGAATTCTGCATTGAAATCTGGCTATCAAACAAATTATCGATCCTAAATAGAGTCTGCTAATTAATAAAGTACTACTAATTCAAGAAGAAAGGTATAAAAATTGTTGTTTGAGTCTGGACAATTGTGGTCGCTGTTTGGGGATGGACAAGCTTATTGCTAGTAATTACGCATTCCGTTAATAGCGTAGCCAGGGTTATACGGTACATATAGTACGTACCTAAACACGGCAATTTCTCAATTAAATTAATAGAGATAAAATTGAAGCATATATTTATACGTTTACTGTTATCATAAACCCTGAAACAAAGGGGAGCTCCATTTCCCTGCGTATCTTTCTTGTTCGATGTGCTTGTATTCCGAACAAAAGAGAACAAAAATGTCTGAACAAACCTAGATAGTTGACAAACTATTAGACAATTACTGCCTTATGCAGAGTCGTTTTGAAGTATGATTAACATCATACTAAAAGCCTGACTACCGCAGGAAACATGTTAGTCGGACTCTTTAATATGGCACTAATCACGCGTCAGAACGACTCTGCATAAGGCCCTTATTCTTTTTAATGAAAACTTGCTTTGTTCAGAGATTTTTGTTTTCATTTGTAAAAATACTAAAGCAAAACTAATATGAAGCAGATAGTTTGTATTCTGTGTATTTATTCTTAAACTTGTTTCAAGAATATAATATAAAATTTTAAACTAAAGAACAATATATTCAACTGCAAAATTAGATTCAGTGCTACTTCATCCATTCTCATTTCATTTTCCATCAATTTTATGACAGCTACTAGTGACGTTGGGTTTCTAACACCGATATGGTATCATTTCGACATCAACAACTTGATGATTAACTCGCAACTATGGTCATCCATTATCAGCCATTGTCCCTTTTTTGGGACTTTTTTTACTATTTTTTGAAAGTGTTTGGAAAGATATTCTTCAAATATTTCATTTCCTTTCATTTGTTTACAGTCTCTTTTGCATGATACAGAAGTTACTTGCAAACTTTTAATAATACGATGGCCAAGATATGACGCCACGTTATGTCGAATTTGCATTTTTCAGCTGTGCAAACTTTTTTCCGTTTTAGCATAATATTTGTACCGCATTTTCAATAAAATAACGATTGTTCTATGACAACATGTATCTCAAAGTAATATGATCGTCTGCTATGCAACATAAATGCATTTAGTTAAATTTCTCATATATTTATTTCAAGCGTCCCAAAATTGGGACATTGGCTGGTTAAGTTAGTATTATTTCCTATGTGAGTTATAGTTCAGTCTTATCCAATATTGGTAATTCTAAAGATATAATTAGATGCTGGTGGTAAATAACGAAGGTTGCATTTCGTAGAACACTATGACATTGTATAAGCCTGCCCTCACAGTGGGTGAAAAATGTGAATTTATTAGAAAAGTAAGATAGTGGTGAGATCGACCCCTGCCCTTTGATGAACAGCAATCAGATGGAGAAAGAAACAAAACGTGGTTTCATGGACCATAGATTTGATAAAGAAAATGAAATTCTTATTGTGAAACGGAATCATAACAGAGAGATGAACTAACAAATGTATAAAAATAAGTGCAATATAAGTGTACAAACTCCTTTAGGATAACAATAAAGTAATTTAGAATTACATGTATGTAAAACAAATAAGTATGCAAATGTGTATTCATTTGGAACAATTCCATAAATTTCCCAATTTCAAGGACGTTTGTGAAATGCAAATATAAAATGCTTACGTATTCTGCCATTGTCCCAAAAATGGGACGGGTTGTATTTCCTGAACTATATCGGCTATTTCTATTTTAACATTAATTTTGCGTCTTTATATCTCAAACAGTTATGAATAAACACATTTTATGACATTAACAACGATACAAGAGTTTTGGCGGGTAATGGGTTAAATCAAATACTCAAGGCTTTTGTAAAAAAGTTTTGGTATACTATGTGAATTCGTAATAGTATTCAGACTGAAATTCACAGAATATATTCAGTATATTATAACGTTATATACTGTATCGCAAACATATCAAGGCAATTTAGAAGCAAATTATCAGATAATAATTTAATTTGATTATGTGTGACTGATTTAGATACTCTTTCCTGTGTGTTTCTTATTTCCAAAGTCTTCTGTGTCCAAATGTGAAAGGTAATGCAGATTTAATGTACATCTCTGAACTATTTAAATTGTAAATCTAATATGGATTGAAAACAATAGCATCAACAATAGTAGTGCTGACGCTGGGAAATATGTTTCTGCTTTGTACTTTACATTTTCTAGCTACATAACGTTTCATAAATAACATGTCTTCATGTTATCGATCACTATACATGTGCAAAACCAATGACAATAATTGAGCTGTTCGGGAGAAAACAATGATAAGTGCCACTTCCGCAGATTGAGTTCTTGGATGGAATGGACTGGCATCGAACCACAGAACAGTATGTAGGTGGTTTCATTTTGTAAAAGTACCTGAAATAGTAAGGGTATGGTCATTGTTTGGTATGTGTCATTGTATTGACTTGCATCGGAAGTTGCACTTTCTTTTCCAGTTTACTTGAAAATTAGAGAATGTGATATACCATTATGTTTCCCCGATACGCTTAAACTAACGAAACGACTGTGACTCATTGGTTAAGCATTTACTTTTAGTGCTGTAGATGATTCGTTTCCGACTAGTGCCAAGTGGGTTTTGTGTTGTAAAACAACGAGTGGATTTTGGTAAAATAAAAAATGTCGTATTCTCCCTAACATGTGAACAATATAGTCACCATATAGACAAGATGCTATAGGCCGCCAATATATAATAAAACACTTAGGAGACTGATTATGATTTTTTTTTTTTAGCATAACAGGTATTCAAGACATCTCACTGTCGTAATTTGTAATCAATTTTTATAGAAATACATAGGTTCTGATAACAGGGTCTAGTAAATAACTTCTGTTATGGCTCTGGGTTAATTATCAAATTACTTTCCCTATTTTTCCAAATTCTGGAAAGAGTTTGGAGATATATTTAGAATCAATTTGTATTAACGTGTTAAAACTACTTTTGCAGTCTAAAATAAAAATCAGTATTTTAATAGAAATTCTTACTTTCATATGAGTACGTATATTATTTTCACTTTCTCGGCTATAAATTTTCGAATGTTCAACAATTTAGGAACTCTTCTTTTGTAATTTTGTGGTATTTGGTAAAATATAAAATTCCTTCCGTAATGGAAACAAAAAGAAAAAAAGATGAACCCTTTGTGGAGCATAGTAATATTTCTTTTCAAGACATTATACCCAAAAATGGGATGCGTCTTATACGTCGACAAATACGAGGATTGAACTTTTGGCTGATATGAATTACTCAAATTAGTTAATATTTGAAGTACAATACACGCAGCGCAACCTTCCTTTCTTATCTTCGTGTTTGTAAATTAAGAACCTTATGCATTGGTTGAAAGTTTGAAATTTTACTCTTTCCGGGAATGTACAATGCGGCAACATATTGTGTCGTGTTTCTTCTTCCTCTTTGCTGTGTCCGCTTTTGGGACTAACAATTCTGTTTGTAACGTAATCGAGACATAGAAGTTCCGAGTAACACCTGCGCATCTGTATCTGGCAAATATTTTAATACGTAGATAAAGAGCCGCGTCCGCATTGAGTACGTCCGTATCTGAGTAGAATACAGGCTGGATAGATAGCCGAGTCAGCGAAATTTGATCTTGTTTTCCTAGAAATCGATATAATTTCCTGGAATTGGAAGGCAAGTTTCGACAAGCCTTTAGTTGTTATGTTCATAGCCTTTTACGGCTACCACAGGAGCGCGTGGGAAAATGTTTGTTTATGAGAACAGCCTTTTGTTATGTTCATAGTCTTAGATGCCTTCATAGTCTTGGATGCTCTTGGACGGATCAGAGTCCTATCAGTTATCATGATCGAAGCTTCCCAATTGATTGATTGATTTTTGTCTTTTCGTTATGTATTGAATAGTTAATTTCGTATAGCATTGGTCTTTCCCTGCCCCGTTCCTTCTGGAAAGTCGAAGAGCATAAGCGATTTAGCCCCCTTGGATGCTCATAGTCTTGGATGCTCATAATCTTGGACGGCTATCGGATCTTCATCAGAGTCCTATCAGTTATCACGATCGAAGTTTCCCAATTGATTGATTGATTTTCGTCTTTTCGTTATGTATTGAATAGCTGATTTTGTATAGCATTGGTCTTTCCCCGCCCCGCTCCTTCTGGGAAGTCGATGAGTATAAGCGATTTAGCCCCCCTTGGATGCTCATACTCTTGGACGGCTATCGGATCTTCATCAGAGTCCTTTCGGTTATCACAATCGAAGCTTCCCAATTGATTGATTGATTTTCGTCTTTTCGTTATGTATTGAATAGCTATTTTGCATAGCATAGGTTAGACCTTTATCCCCCAATCCTTTGATATTCAGTGATCGAAGCCGAGAATCGAACCTGGATTCTATTATTATTATTATTATTATTATTATTATTATTATTATTATTATTATTATTATTATTATTATTATTTTGGAGGTGAAAGTGAAAGAGATAACTAACCTTGATTGTAGCTTCGTTAAGTTATGATATAAATGTTTTGTACACAAAAATCCACTTTGGTAGGGAACTGGGATCGAATTTTGTACTTCATGATTTTAGAGTAGAACTAGTCCTTGCATGAAAAAAAAAAAGATTTTCACATTTATAGCACTTCGTTTCACGACAGAAAGGAACGAATTAACTTAAGTGGGAGAAGGAGTGCGCCACAGCGGCCGGAATATTGGTGTTCAATTTAACATGGGATCTCAACCATTTTTTAGGCAAATCACGGTTTCATTTCGTTCTTTCGCAAAAATGTCTCAGTAGCGCACTAAATATGATGCATCTCATTTTAAAGGTGCAATTTGAACGCTGTGCGTGATATTTTCTTCTTATAAATACAGATAATTATAATCCAAATTCCCATAAGAAAATGTTCAAAATCAGACGGAAAAGTCTTCTGTTTTTTTACAGTAAGGAAAAGAGCTAAAAACTCCGGACTTTTTTGAGAATGGAGTACAATCTTTGTATTTGTGCGCTACTGTACTATTTTTTAGCTGTTTCCAAAGACATCCATTTCACAATCGATGAGAAATTATATCCTTCATAATTGAATCTACAGAAATCAGAAATCAGATTTTTTCGTGTTCACGTACTTGGCCGTATAACTGCTAGATGGCACTATAGTCATTCCTAATCCCCCTTTCCTTCTCAGCGGGAGCCAGTCCTTTTGAAAATCTACTTTGAACTTCTTAACAGGGGCGGGAGGAAGGAAATCATTGTGAAGAACGGGAACTTCAAACACGAGGAATGGCAAAATTTATGACCTCTTTGGTTGATGGTTTCTGTTTCAGCAGTACAGTGTGTTTGTAGATGGTTTCTGTGAGAAGAAGTAATTTGTGTTTGTAGCGATAAAGTCAACCTTTCGACAAAAATTTGTGAAGGAGAAGCCGAACCAAAGTCTTCGTTTATCTATTCCAAGAAAGAAATGAAAACTTCCTGCAGGCTAAGAATATACATGCAAGAGAAAAAATAAGATACATTATTATAATCTTTAGGATAGATTAATTCCCGAAATATTCTTTGTTTACCTGTCAAAAAATCAGAATAATATGGTATAAAGCTCTTTCATCAGCTTCCATCGTACAACATACTAGACACACACATTTATATACATACATACATGTACATATATATATATATATATATATATATATATATATATATAGTGGCGGATCCAGGATATGATCAAGGGAGGAGGTAAACCATAGTTTGCCTCTTTATCCAGAGTAAATAGGATTGAAGCCCATTTTATCCAGTGTATACCTGAGCGTCAAGGGGGGGGGCTATAGCCTCTATAGCCACCCTTGGATCCGCGCCTGTATATGTATACTATTTACAGTGCCCGAGTTACGTGTAAGCGAAACGAGCTATAGCTTAGGGCCCCGCTCTCTTGGGGGCCCCAAAATCTAAAGAAAAATTGGATTTCTAAAATTTAAGAAAATTTAAAAAATAAAGTAAAATTTATATATACGTAGCAACAGTGCTTCCTGCTGTGTAGCTTACGTTCGTGTAATTAATAGGGCTCCTTCTACCAGTCTGCTTCCTAAATTATCTCTAGTTTCTTCATTGCTGTATGTAGGGTGCGTATGTTCATCTGGACACATAAAGGACCCCATTACCTTCAACAGCTTGGGGCCCCACTAAACCTAAATCCGACTCTGACTATTTATGCATGTTTGCTCCCTCTTTTTTCGAAGCAGTGCTTCTTTGATATTGCTTCCAATTTCGGCAGGTTTTACCAAGGGGGGAAGAGTCCTTACTCATTCCAGGCATTCAAACTAATGACTGGACTACTTGCTTCCAACATTCTGTCCCCCATGTTTCCCGGTCTGAATCAATTGTCTAAAGCCCATAAAACATTCAAATTCATATGTAGATGTTGCTCATCAGTGTCGACACCTAAATATTTCTCAATCAACGGTAGGGGTGTTTGGTATCCTCAATCTGTCTCCCTCTTATTAGCGGAGCGGTAGTAATATTCGGTAGTAATTATTTTAAAAAAAATGTTTTTAATGTATGTAGTAACGCATAGGAAACTAAATTTTAAAATACCCTAGTAGTATAGAAATGTACCATACGGTACCTTACCAAAATAAACACCCTATGCCAAGGACGCAAACATTAACAATAATAAAAAAAGATAATAGTAAACTTTTAAAGATATTCTTTCATTAATCAAGTCGCACTTAAAAGTTTAAAAAAATGTTTATGCGTGACTAAAAAAAGGGATGCGCTCTCATATAGGCTTACAGTTACTTTATAAATTCTTAAAATGACGCACTCCATTCTTTTTATTTAGTCTTGCATAAACAAAATTATTTTTAACTTTTTAGTGGGAATTTATTAACAAAAGAATGTCTTTAAAAGGTGTCTTATCATTTTTTTTAATTCGTTGGACACCTTTTCCAAATCCTAAAGTGATATGCAACCAGGGATACCAGGGCTGGTTAAAGGCTAGTATTTATTTTAGGATAAGGAAGTTGAAAATAAAAACATATTAAAATTTGCTTTTAAAATAAATAGATATATTGCAAAGTATGAAAGTAAGAATGGAATATTGTATTGTCACCGGACTTACATCGCTCTGCAACAGTTCTTGGTTCTATGACGTCATGAAATAAGTTCAATTTATACGAACACTTATTTAATGTTTGAAACAAACACCTGTTACATCCTTGTACACTCATGTCCAAAATGATTGTCGCATTTCTATAACTGTCTTCTTGTAAAAATATCATGTAATAATGATTTTGCAGGAGACTTTTAATACTGATACTATGTGTACAATCGGGAAATATATCTGGTAAATTTCATAGGAAAATACAGTAATTATAAATACGAAGATTAGAATGAGTAAAATAAAATGTTGCTAAATGGACACGAAAGTTTTGTTTTCGTTTTATTGTTCTTATTTACTGCTCTTTTGACATGAAATTTGCCACATACATGTCTTTGCCGATTGTACGCATACTAACATTATAAGAAATACCGGGTGAATTCGTTATCAAATTATATTCCTACAATAACATATTTATAGACATGCGACAACAACTTTGGACATGAGTGACACATCTTTTAATTCTATTGTTAATGAAGTGGTCTATTTCCCCCAATAAAAACCAACATCAAGCAGGGCATGTGCTCCCTCCTGTCCTTCTAAGCCGGCCCCCAAGGCTGAATGTAACATTGCGGCTTTTTCCTGTTATAATAGGAAAAACTCAGGATGGTCAGCAACTGGTACCGAACCCAGGACCATTCGAATGTGAAGGCGAGAGAGAGGGTAAATTTGGTGGTCATATTTTGAAAAGAAAATAAGGAAATAGATTCCACTAAAAAAAAAAGATTCACATTGTCAATACATTTCAAATCTTTGTCTGGGTTTTCTGCCTTTCAATTCCAAGTTTTTTTTAAACCACGAAGGCTCTAAATAAATTAGAATATCGACTCTCCCGTGTGTGTGTGTTTTTTTTAATATTAGCATGGTTCTTCATTTTATATCAGATTCTTCCCGCACTATTCTGTTATTTACCATAGGTAGAATCCTTTGAGAAAGAGACAGGCGACAAGTGCTTTAGTTCTCTATGGTATGTTTGTGACCGTTGTAGATATTTGAGTGGCTCTCTGACAGGGAGCTGACGGCTGATATCATGTTGGTCCCTCTTATAACAAAATACTTTGGATAGATTAATAATTACCTGTATCTTGGGCAGAAAGTGCTCATACATGTGCACTATACTTAATAGAATGTTAATTTAATAATAACAAAAGAAGAATGTTTTTAAGATATGTAAAAATATTATTATGGGATAGTTGTTGCTATGTAAATGTTTATGGATACCTAGTCAGCAAGTTTGTGTGCTTGATAGTTTGAAGGAAAATATATTATAAAGTATATCAGCTAATAAACCATTTTAGCAACGTTCATCGACGTTATCATTCTAATAGAAAAGGTGAGAATAATGGTATTTAATTATTAAAGATAATTTTTACATGCAAACAAATACTACCACTTAAGATTTATATATCATACTAAGCCGAACCAGGTTCACGACTACCCTTGGTGAGTCGATTAGTTAAAAATTTTGGTTTACCTCACCCGGGATTTGTTGTAAATTCATATCCCGAAGCAGAGTAAGGTTGAATTTACTTTTGTCATAAAGTTAATGAGTACAAATTTCACCATATTGAGAAGTGGTAGAATAATTATAAGGAAAATGGACACTGAAATAATGGAGAATGAATCCACTAATAGTGACAACGGTGAACCTAGTGTAACATCAGGATTGACATCAGAAGACCGAATCTTGCTAGTCTTACAGCGGCAATTGATGCAAATGTCTACCGAGTTAAAGCAGACGATGAAGCATAACTCTGAAGAATTAAGTAGACGAATAGAACAGAAGTCTGATGAATCTAACAAGCAATACGAAGAATTGAAGCAGACGATAGAACAGAAAATAGAACAGAAGATAGAACAGAACTCCGAAACATCCAACAAGCAATACGAGGAATTAAGCAGACGAATGGAACAGAAGTCGGATGAAACGAAACAATTAATTATCCAGACGATGAGCGATATCACCTCGCAGTTCGAGGAAAAGTTAAAAGGAATATCGGAGGAATGCCAGGACAATCACAACCACCTGAGCCAAGAAATCAGCGATATAAAAAAGGATTTAGAAGTAACCGAATCTTCTGTTCAACAACAAAAGATCCAGGTCATCAATAATTCTAGCAATATACGTGCCAATACGCAATTGATAGCTACGTTACAGGAAGAAATTAGAATGCTACAGGTTAAGGACAACACATACCGTAATAACATGTGTAGTGATCGCATGGAGTTTCCCCACTCACCAGAGATGAACTCGCCTTCGCCGGTGTCTGATGAGGATATTATATTGGAAGAAATACATCCGAAGAGTACAGATGGGCGAAACATAGATGGTGTAACGACACATCACGTCATGAATAGGAACTGTCACCCAATGGGTACATGGAATGATAAAAGGAAGGTAAAATTAAGTGTTAAGATGAGTGAAATACGAGCTATGAGCAAATTCAGTGGTAAGTGTAACGAGAATGCTACTTCTTTCTTAGAAAAATTCCAGGACGAGTGCAATATTATGTGTATAGATAGATCACAATATATGAAATTAATCCCTCATGTATTACTCCCACCTTGTTCATTATGGTTTAAAGCAGTACGTGATCACATCAGTACATATGAAGAATTCAAAGCGGCACTGATCGCCAATTATGAAAATGACTTTTTGCTTGCGAATAGAGATGCTACCATTAGAAATCAACACTTCAATCCTCGATTGCATAAATCTGTTGTAGAGTTTGTTGTAAATACCTACAACGAATTAAAGGTCGTTAATCCATTGCAATCGGAATCGAGAATAATAGCATCGATTCGAAATTTGCTTCCATTTAAATTACAACAGATCTTATTTTCCACACAGTGTATGAGTTTCAACCATTTATTAATGCTTGTCCAATGCTATGAAACTCAATACCATGCCATGAATCAACAAGCAGGAATGGGTAAAAATAAGAATAATTCAGATCATTTGGTGCCTGTTCGGAATTTAAATATCCGAAGTGTGAATAATACGGAACATAACCTAAGCCGAGTATACTCTAGCAATCAAAATGAGCAAAATAGGCAAAGATATGTAGGGAATCCGCCTAACCTAATTAATCGTAGCAATCCATATGTTAGACCATATAATCAAAATAGGTTTAAAAATAGACGAAATGTATGGCGAAATTCCAGGAATACAGCGAACTACGTGGATAGACGTAACGGAAGGACAAGAGATGGCACTTCGCATCAAGATCCAGGTATTGAAGTAATTTCTGTACAGAACAATAATGCGGGACATAATCATGATTGTGCAGTACAATGTACTTTATTAGAATCGTATGCAAGTACGAACGTAACCTGATTACCGTTAATGAAATTATGTTAAATTCATATCAGCTATAGATTTTCATGAACATTTATTTTATTTTTATTCAATTTAATTTTCTTTAATTCTCATTAATCAATGATAATTCTCAAATGTTTTTAATATATGTAAGAATTATAATTCGATTCATAAATGATTAAAAGCAAAGGTTATTTATATTAGATTGATTTGTGTTGAAAACTTAATTGTCAAAGATTATGTTAAGAATAAGATCCATTCTATAAAACTAATTATTCGACGACTGTTTTTATGAGCTATCCGATATATTATTCGAACAAGATTCTTCTTTATTATGACTTCTTAGTGCTACAATGTATACATTATAATACAACATCTAACTTATTTGTTATTTAATGCGCCCTAAAAGATCAAACATTATTTGTAACATCACTGTTTTAATAATGATCAAAACTATTAATCATAGTAATTCGTGTTTCACCCTCGTTAATTATATTAATAAGCGACGATGGTTTGATAATAATGAAATAAATATAATTAATATAATAAAAGATAAGTATTAATGAAGTGAAAAGATTTGTTATAAATGTATCTATATATATATATATGAAATGTAATGAAGATATGTACGAGGTGTGATCAAAATATAAAGAACATATGCAATGTAAGAACACTATTGTAAACGGACCAGTGGTTCTTGAAGATAAAAGCCAAGCTCACTCATGACTTTTATATTCAGTCCATTTGTCGGGCGACATTTTTATATAACAAAATACTTTGGATAGATTAATAATTACCTGTACCTTGGGCAGAAAGTGCTCATACATGTGCACTATACTTAATAGAATGTTAATTTAATAATAACAAAAGAAGAATGTTTTTAAGATATGTAAAAATATTATTATGGGATAGTTGTTGCTATGTAAATGTTTATGGATACCTAGTCAGCAAGTTTGTGTGCTTGATAGTTTGAAGGAAAATATATTATAAAGTATATCAGCTAATAAACCATTTTAGCAACGTTCATCGACGTTATCATTCTAATAGAAAAGGTGAGAATAATGGTATTTAATTATTAAAGATAATTTTTACATGCAAACAAATACTACCACTTAAGATTTATATATCATACTAAGCCGAACCAGGTTGACGACTACTCTTGGTGAGTCGTTATACTCTTATTTATTTGTTTCTTCAGTTCTGTTTCTCTTTTAGCCAAAAGAAAAGAATTTCACTCTTCTGTCCCATTTACAGCCGTAACCATCCCCCTCCTACGCTGTCCAACTTTGACCACATGCAGGGGAAAACGAAGGAAAAGGACGGGTGCATTTGCTTTGACGGCATTTCAGCGACAACCCCATCTGTTGCCAAAATAAGGAAACACTTTGCACTGCGATATCTTCGATTTGTCAAAGTCACTTGACTCCCGCCGGCTCTTAATGTCTTAAAATATTCAATGCTCAAACATCCACTTTGGTAGGGAGCTGGGATCGAATTTGGTACTTCATGATTTTAGAGTTGAACTAGTCCTTATACAAACACAGTATGAATGGATTTCCTTGGGACCGGTCGTTCTTATTAAAATAGGTAAGTAAAAAAATATGTATGTTCTTTCTTCATTTAGTTATAAAGGCAGTTGAAAGAACCAGTGTATTTATTCATAGCTCGGTTCAGGTTCTAACATTTAAAAAAAACAAAGACACATACATACATATATGTGAATGTCTGTTTTGCTAGTCTCTTTCTTTCTCTGTTTGCTAGCACATTGAACTCCATCTTACAATGGTTTAGTTTCAAGAGCAACAGATAAGATAACATTGTCAAATGTTTTGATGATTCTATTGCAACTAGTTAACAGACTGACCTACAGCCCTGCTAAACGAATGATAAAAGGTACAGTACATTTAATTGTATGTTAAATAATATTATGTCTTAAAATGTTATATGTGTCTGTAGTATGTGCTTGGGGAGCCCCCCTGGAACATCGAACCACTTCACCTTTAAGTAATGATAATAGAATAAAAAATGTGGAACGAGAGAAAAAAAGAAATGAAATCTATGAGTTTTGTCCTATAGTTATGACTACTAGACTAGTGGAGGGGAAAGTGATGATGAGAAATGATGAAGTGAAGAAAGTGGGAGGAAACGGGAGAACTCCCAAGGAAATCCATTCATACGGTGTTTGTCCACCATAAAGTTCATTTGTCTGGAGCAGAATTTGAACACGGTGCCTCACGCATCACAGGTAAACGCTCCGGGAGAACCCAGAGGAAATCCACGTACACTGTGTTTGTCCATCATAAAGTTCATCTGGTGGGAACAGGATATTGAACCTGGGATGCCCCATGCACCAGAAGTGAGCGCTTTATCAGTGAGCCACCGAGGACCCTGATGAAAAAAAAGTATAAAAATATTGTAAGAAACACGTCCACCGAGTTAAGATGCCCTCCAGACAGTGTATTTACTCTGTGTTTCCGTGTTTGATAGAGATGAAATTCTAACGTTAAAAACAAATACATATAAGCGAGTTTGTATGATGCTTCTGTTCGCTGTACGTTGATTTCTGAGAAAATGATAAGATGGAATTCTTGAATGTTTTCTGACTCGCATTGCAATTAGATATCAGCTGACGTAAGAAAATGTCTGGTATTTTAATTTTGATAATATCATGTCTTCCTGTCTGTCTGTTTGTTTATCTGTATGTAATATGTGCTCGGGGCCAGCAAATATTAAAGGCATGAACAATGAAATCTTTGAGTTTTACGTCCCACGATTATGCCAGCTAGTCTAGGCGTGAACAATGAAATGAAATCTTTAAGTTTTACGTCCCACAATTATGCAAGACAGGCTAATGGGAAATCTTTGAATTTTACGTTTCATGGTTTGAAATCTTTGAGTTTTACGTCCTACATCTATGTCTGCTAAGTTAATGAAAACGGTGATGATGAGAAATGAATGAAATGTTGGAATGAAGAAAGTGAAAGGAAACGGGAGAACTCTGAGGAAATTCACGTACATGGCATTTGTCCAGAATAAAGTTTACTTGGCTGAAACAGGATTTTGAACCTGGGACCCCACCCATGCACCATAGGTAAACGCATTACCACTGAGACCCCCCTGTCGAAAAGGTATCAAAATTTTGCCATGGTCTCAGAACAAGACGGAGCGAAGATATGTGGCCCCCTGGAAAGAAAGATTAAACTATATCACTCATGCAATGATTGTTTGACACCCTCATGAACATTCGTCCCTATACGTGTGAAATATAAATGTAAATATATTTAAGTGTATATCTTTCTGTCCGTCTATCTGTATGTCTGTATGTATGTGGTCTTGAGGGATCAGAGAAGTGAACCGAAAAGATAAAAAATAATATAAAATGTCCGAAATCAGTAAATATCGTCTAAGGGGTTGAAGTGAAGGCCCCCCAATGGGTGCTCAAGTAACATTTTCGTTGTCAAACGGTGTGCCAACCGTTGTCTATTTGTAGACATCGATGGCAAAGCCACTATCAAAATGTCAACGGCAAATTCGATAATCCAGCAACCATCGATGCCAACAAGAGAAAACAAAACAGTGGTTCAACGTAGCACACTGTTGTCTAATGGTTAATTGGCTCACTGTACACAATCTACTGTTGGCCCAACGTTGCAATTTAAAATGTTTGATATCTTCCAATACCATACCCAACTTGATAAGGGATCCAACATAAACGTCACAATGGAACATAAAGGTTTTTCATTTGATACGTCGTTAATAAAATAAAGAGTTTGTTTATGGTCTTTTTTCGTTCTTTTTGAGCTTCAAGTTTTTCTATGACTTCATTAAAATCTGCAATGCTGCTCGTCAAGTTTTTCTGAATAGAAAGCCTCGCTACTGCAAATATTTTCCGCTTTATTTTTTTTAAGGTACAGAAACACCTCTCTCTTCCGATGCGTGACAGGTAAAATTAGCAATTTGAAATGCCTGTAACTTTTGTGAATCCCAAAGTAAAATCCGGGTAAGAAAATTTTTGTCCATTTACACAATTTAAAACTATCAAAAAACACTTCTAGCCACCATCCTTCGTAGAAAGGCCAATTGATTTGGAAACATCTTGCGAGAAAAATGTCTTCTTCACACAGTCATAGAAGGAAAGATGGGAATGAAGCGAGGAATAGGAAGAAGAAGAACGCAGCTGATCGTTGATTTGAAAGATAGGAGAAAATATTGGGAGTTAAAAGAGGAAATTGAAGATCGACAAAAGTGGAAGAAACATTTCCAGTCCAAATGTAAAAAAAAAATTCTCATTAATACCAGGACCTACCGAAAGGTGAATACTTAATAATAATAATAATAATAATAATAATAATAATAATAATAATAATAATAATAATAATAATAGAGACATGATGCTCACATAAATAATTTTTATAACATTGGTCAGATAATGTTTTTAACGTGAATTTCGCTACGGACTTGTTCTTTTCATAAGTGAGAAAATTTCTTCACAGTGATACGAACTACCGAACATGGAAATAATGTAGATTCATTTTTTTAGTTTTTAGTTACTCCTATTGTTTTTTAGTTACTCCTATTTTTTAGTTTGTAAAATTCTGGTAAACCCTCTTCATGGAATTTTTGTTTCGAGTTATATCGGGCTGAATTTATGTTAATTCCATGTAAAAACGAGTTGCTCATTCCATAATGTCAGTTCAGAAAGAAGCAGAATACAGGGAGAGCTAATCTTTGATATCGCGAAATCTTTCTTTGAAATCATTTTTCAAATGCTGAAGCTTCTTGGTATGCATCCTGTACAAAGCAAGTGCCTTGTACTTGTTCCATACTTAACACAAATTGGTAAATGTATCCAGCCTTTGTTTTGTAACAGTTTCTCCCAAAGCTGCAACTTGTGTTCTAACGTTTTTATTTACGTAATGTTTGCAGTAATTATGTTTTTTCCTTAAAGTTTCAAATTAAAATGTGATAAATATTTCGTAATAACAACTGCCATGAAAGAAACATATTGTAGCCACAAAGAATCTGTCCGTAAGTTTGTGCTTTGTTCTTTTTTTGAAGAAAATTGTTATTTTCATATCTCAAGTTCCAGGAACGTTCAGATCCGTGGAGCACAGGATACCCAGCACACTTGTCTGCGATAGGGAAACCTAGACCGCCTTATGCAGAGTCGTTTCGACGTATGATTAGCGTCATACTAAACAACCGACTACTGCAGGAGACTTATGTTAGTTGAACTCTTTACTATATTACTAATCACGTTTCAAAACGACTCTGCATAAGGCCCAGAATATTTATGCAAAATCTTCTAAGAAAACAGCAAATTGTCGGTGGTTTAAGCCATATGAAGTTGATTTAAGAACATTGTCTATGTGAACTATCTTTGAACGTATCACAGAGTGACCCAAAGTAGGTATACATACCTGCATTGATCAAGTATGACATTTTAATTTATTAAGATAATGAATTTATATGCTTCGGTCTATTCTGAGTTTAGGCATAAGTGAAAAGGAATTAAGAGCAAATAATGAAGAAACTAAGTCAATATTTTGTATGTATGGATTGCAATAAGTAAATGAAAATCCCATGAGCTGATCAGTACGGGGCTGTATACCTACTTTTGGGCCACTATATATACGAGTATTTCTTTGTTGTTTTCTGGAGGTGAACCGAGGGTCACAAACAAATGATTCAAGGGTCACATGCAACTCACAAGTTTGAAATACTTGTTCTACAGTTACGGACTAATTCTGTTACCGGAAAAATGGCAGGTCATTTGTATTTGAAGTTTCATTGCGTTATTTTCAAATCACAAGTGTATTCTCAATTTTGAACTTCAAAGGACCAATGCTTTTCAGACACCTGATATAGATCTACCAAAATTTAGTTTTTATTAAGTAAGGAATATTTTAAGAAGATATTAGTAGAATAAATTATGGACTGAAGTTGAAGATTTTGAAGACTTTGAGGCTCAATATGAACCAATTATATACAGACTTGATGCCACAAAGAAAAACTATGTAGCGTACGTAAAATCGTAGGTTACATGCGTAAATCTTAGGGATAGGCGTGAGTCGAGTCAAATGTAATTTTCTCGAATTGAGTTTCGAGTCGAGTCACTGTTTTCAGATCGAGTTTCGAGTAGAGTCGAGTTTGATAAATGGTTCGCTCGTTCAGCTCATTTTAACTCGTTTTGGAATCATGGCCTTATTAGACTGGAAAAGGAAAGCCATGAGAAATATAAGCAATAATGTGAAATACTTTTAGTGTTTCTCACGACTTTTTTTATTAAATCCGTGTTGATAGAGAGAAAGGCAGAAGGAAAACCAGGAAGAGGACGACCAAGCATAGAATATCTAGATTATCATTTACGAAGATTTATCTTAGACTTGAGAAACGGTTATCCTTCCTTCCTTTTTCATTATTATTTGGCATAGAATATCTAGATCTTTGATAACGTCACAGGTTGTAATTCGTCTCTGTAAAATAATCCATCCAGTGGTTCCTTTGTTCCTATCTTCACTGTCTGACAAAATATGACACGAATCGAGAAACTTTTGGGCACGAAAAAGAGATAAGTTGCAAATCGACAAGTACATTTTTTCAAATTCTAAATGAAACAGAAACATCCGAGACTCATAGACAATACTAGTTCACTGAAGTTTTAGTCCTCAGACACTGTTTTAATGTTGCATGTGGCATATATAAAAGCTTTAAATTGATATAGTAATTGCACGAACACGATGTATTTTCAAACTCAAGACAATACAGAAACATCCGAGATTTATGAGCAATACTAACTCACACACATCCGAGACTTATGAGCAATACTAGTTTGCCCAAGTTTTTGATGAGCAAGATGTCCACATTAGACAAAATTTACAGAAAAGTCGGAATATTAAGGAATGGTGGTGATCTCACCTAGAACACACCTTTTCATTACAGTAAACAAAGAACAGGAATGAACATGAATTGTGCCTCAAATGTTGTGTACGGGTTCGGGTTCAATCACAGTTCCCATGAAGTGAACTTTGTGGTGTACAAACATCGTGTGTGCGTGAGTAGCGTTTATGTTTCTATTCCATAGAATTTTTTTCTTAACTTCTTATTCAAAGATTCACAAGATAGGTTATTTCTTATTTAAATGCTTCTTTCAACAATCCTACTCTATCTTTGTTTGTAAATCACGTTCACATTTTATGTTTTATCTAATAACTACAGAGATATAAAAGTAGAAACAAAAAGTACAAATGAAGGGGAATTGAAAAATTTATTATGAAGATCTAAAGCTGAAACCTCAAAATACTATTACTAGAGTAACTAGTATTGCCAACAAAACGAGAGAAACTTCTCGATACAAAAAGAGGCAAGTCTCAATTCGATAAGTACATTTTCAAATTCGAGATGATACAAAAACATAGGTACGTTCAAAAAAGTTTGTGATAACTTGATCCAAGATCCAATATATTTTGAATCAAAAAGTTTCTTGTACGTCTTATATCTGGACAACTACATACAGTATAGCCAGATCCAGATTGAAAAAACATAATTACTGCAGACGTTACGTAAATAAAAACGTTAGAACACAAGTTGCAGCTCTGAGAGAAACTATTACAAAACGAAGGTTTGATACATTTAACAATTTGTGTTAAGTATGGAACAAGTACAAGGCACTACTTTTCAAATAATATTCCAATCAATTTCTTCTCTTTCTATCTGTCTCCAGGGAACAGGAGTTTGAACCTGGGATCCTCACGTACACGTTGTTTGTACACCACAAAGTTCACTTGGTGGGAACAGGATTTTGAACGCTCTGCCACTGACTGTTATTATTATATGTAGGAATTTATAGCACATTGAATTCCGTCTTAAAAAGTGTTTAGTTTCAAGAGCAACATTATATTCAGAAAAACGATATCGAAATTAGAAATTTGTACACGCAAGCCCGTTATCAGCGATGATTTTTGATTTATATTACCCCCTGTTAGCAGTGACTTTGGGGAATTGCTAGAGTTAGGAGGATATAGATATTTTTTTTATCTGTAGTGTCATCACTTATCAAAACTTGTTGACCATTACGTGATGCGACTTTTTTTTCGCATTAAAGGTTCATCTGAAAATTTCAGATTTGTGCAATTTTTCGAAGTGTGAGTGGTCAGTTACAGTTACAGATTTGATTAACCGGATATAAGTCTAGGTACATCTTTAATAGTGTAATTCAAATTGTGGACCTGATGTCAACATGTGCATCATGTATTATATCACAGAATACTACATTGCTAGATCTATCCGCTTTCTCAGATTTGTTCAAAAACGTAACACAAGACTATTGTAATTCGTCATCTGAATTACCTTTTCTTGTTTGTCTTAAAAAGCAATACATCTTCGTGGATAATCATTTAGCGCACATACAGCCAGGAAAAATATTCTTCAGTTGAGAAAATGTCTTTTCCTATTACAGTACCGACTTGACAAGTTATCAAATTATAACTATTCCAAAGATAACGTGAAAAACAGATTAATTCATTTGTTCACGAATTAATGCGAAAAGGAAAATTTGTCAACTGTAGAATACTTTCTTTTTCGTGTGTACAGGAAGATTATATGACTATACGTAATAATGATGCTAGTGTATCTCCAACAAATATAGATCAAAACTTATTGGCCATTACGTGATGCAACCTTTTTTCACTAGTGTAATTCAAATTGCGGACGTGATGTCGACATGTGCAGAGCTATATAAAAATGCATCATGTATTATATCGCAGAATATTACATTGCTACTCCTTCTGTATATAGGATAGGTCAGTGTTTCTTTCTTTAGATATATGCTATCTTTTGTTGTTCAGCATTACGTCAGAACATCAAGTTAACACTTCTCACTTTTGTTGATGAATGTCTTGGTTTAATATTTATCTTCACACGTATGTAGTTCATTCTTTTTTTTTAAAAAAAAATGTAAACTTGCGATGTTTAAAGATGTTGATGATGAACATGTACAATAGATTTCAATCTTTTAATGAAGTCATTCGATTCATTTTTAATGTTAGACTTTCGTTTTGAAAGTAATTAATTTTCTAAGAAACGATTACATGTTACTCTTGTGCACATCACATCTTTGCAAATACTATCTAATGTAACCCACTAACATTTTGAATCAGGTCCAGTTGGGACAAAATTTTCTAAAAGGGAGCATGGACATGCCAATTTTGGTTGCTAATCATGGGCCCATGTTCGCCAAATATTAGTAATTTTAAGCATTACCTCATTAGCCATACTGTCTACTGTCTCCTTGATATTATCACAATGGAAAGTACGCTGACAGTATTCGTAACTTTTTGTAAAAGAGTGATGAGTAATCACAATTTAGTTTTTTTTAACGGTCATGATGGATCAATGGTTGAGTTCCAATGGTAGATTGGCAACAACCAGTCCCAACATGTAGGGAGAGGGGGAGTAGAATTTAGGAGAGAACCAATTCAATCATATTTTAGTTCATTTGTAAGCCTACCGTGAAAATTTTAGGGGCGCTCGTCATCCCTATGGATAAGGGCATGGGTAGAGTGATTACTTCTGGTGCTTGTGGTTCCTGCCTTAATCCGAGTTCATGTTAATAGGTAATTGTGGTAAACAAAACTGTGAGCATTAGTTCTCCTGTTTACTTCTACTTTGGTCATTCCTGTATTTTTTATTTTTATGTTTGTTATTTTTCTAAAGCAATTATGTCAGGTTAGAAGAACATGTATCTTTTCTTTTTAGTACGTGTATTGTTCTTCTACTCACAAATTCAATGGATTTCAGGATGCATGATGACTCAGTGTTATAACGTTTATTCACATTGTCATTCTATCAACTATTATTTTTTTCGTCATTCATTTGTCTTAATCATATGTCCTTTTACCGAGAAAGGGCATATTTGTGGGACGTATCTTTATTTCTCCAGGGGGTCTTTACATGATGTACAAACCTATTACATTTTAGGTTTGAGGAGTGTGGTGGCTCAGTGGTAAAGGATTTACAACCAGTAATTCGTTTTTCAAATGCTGAAGCTTCTTGGTATGCATCCTGTACAAAGCAAGTGCTGGAACTTAATGGCGATCCGTGCCTCAGATTTGTCAATCATCACACCTTCAGTTAATTACTCTAAAAAAAAGAAAGTTAATGAGTTCGGAATTTGCTGGATTCATGTTTCTCCAAGGCTGATGATGATGATGATGGTAATGTTAGGTGTTCAGTATAATAATAATAAGGGCATAAACACATCTCTCTTTGTTTCAGACAATTCTCATAGTTCGTGAAGAAAAAATTATTACTTTTAGATTCATTTGCCAACGAATCGAGAAACTTTTCGGTACGAAAAGAGATAAGTCGCAAATCGACAAGTACATTTTTTCAAATTCGAAATGAAACAGAAACATCCGAGACGGTAGTATTGTCACTAATGTACCTGCAAACATGTTATGCTAAAAGAAAATGGCAACGTTGATTTTCACTGAAGAGTGGAAATACGAAGAAATTCTGTTAGGTGGAACGTTAAACTAAAAATATTTCATCTTTCTCTCTTTCTCTCTCTCTCTCTCTCTCTCTCTTACGAAGGGCATGATGTCTCAATGATTGCGAAAACTATTACTTAACACAATATGATGTTCTTATTCCGTAGCAAATACGAAAACTCAATTTAGAGGTACGTTCAAATCAGTTTAACGTACCACGACTATGCCCATTATGCTGAGGGAGACGGGTGATTAAGACAAATGAATGAATGAATACTTAGTAGAATGAGAATGTATGAGTAGATCATGAAAACTCACAGACACGGTGTTCGGAGATCGAACTAGGGACTGCATGCACTTTGCCACAGTGCACGACAATTAGTAATAAAAATTATAAGCTTACTTGATCGGAGATCGAACTAGGGACCCATGCACTGGGTTGCGGAACAATGCTCTACTACACTAAGTATTCATCTGAAAGAATAAGTCGTTGCTTTATTACTGAGCCACACACAAACTTTCACATATTTCTTACGTTCGAAACGTAAGAAAATATTTCAGTTTAACGTACTACGATTATGCTCATTATGTTGAGGGAGACGGATGATTAAGACAAATGAATGAATGAATACTTAGTAGAATGAGAATGTATGAGTATACCATGAAAACTCACGGACACGATGTTCGGAAGTCGACCACAGTGCACGACAATTAGTAATAAAAAACTATAAGCTTACTTGTTCGGAGATCGAGCTAGGGACCACATGCACTGGATTACGGAACAATGATCTACTACACTAAGTATTCATCTGAAAGAGTAAGTCGTTGCTTTACCACTGAGCCACACACACACACACAAACGTTCATATATTTCTTACGTTCGAAGTGTAAGAAAATATTTCAGTTTAACGTACCACGATTATGCTCATTATGCTGAGGATGACGGGTGATTAAGACAAATGAATGAATGAATACTTAGTAAAATGAGAATGTATGAGTAGACCATGAAAACTCAGAACACGATGTCGAACTAGGGACTGCATGCACTTGATGTAAGCATCCTGTCACAGTGCACGACAATTAGTAATAAAAAACTTCTTTTAGTCTTTTCCGCTGGACTGCGTAACATCGTCGTCCTCTGTGAACGAATACAGATTATTATAAGCACACTTCTCAGAAACGAGATATCGTAGCCATGACACTGCATTTTTCTTCTTTCACATACACACACACACATACACATATACTTTCTCTCTCTCTCTTTCTTCATGCAGTGTGATAAAACAAGGAAATAACATACAAAGCTCTTCGTAGCCTTGCATTGTATGCTTGTCTTTTTTTTCACACTACAATGCAATCTGAAGATTGACTTCCAGACTATGTAATGCAACGGGAAGCCATATGAAAGAGCTATGTCTATCCGTCTAATTGACTGAATGAAATTTTCATGCTTAAGGATGCTGATAACTTCTAGATAATCATTTTGTACTTACATTTTCAAAACGAAACAAGACGATAAAAGATTTTTGAGAATACTTTGAGAATCAACACTCAAAACAGTAAGATCAAGAACTGGTTTCTTTGAAAAACAATTCACCGTTCCAAAATAAATTCTATCATCTCTTTATCAAATTGAAATGATAGAAATTATTTCTGGTTTTAATACTGATTATCATAAATCCGATCCGATCTTTATTTTCCGTGGGGGTCTTTACATGATGTACAAAGCTATTACATTTTAGGTTTGACGAGCATGGTGGCTCAGTGATAGAGGATTTACATCCAGTATTTTGGGGTCCCTGATTCGATCACAGTTCACACCGTATGGACTTTCTGATAAATTCAAAAAATCTACAAACACAATATTCTTCACCGTAAACGCACGTTATACTGTGATCGAAAAAAAAGACGTCCGTACGGTTTCTTTTTAGATCAACCATTCTAAATGAAGTTTCTTAACTCCTAAAAGAGAAGTATCGGAATAACAACAACATTAGTATACTAATTTAAAAATCCTACCGTATTGATCGATCACAAAATACAAATTTTATGTGAAAATAATAAAAGATTTCAATTTCACTATATTATTATTATTATTATTATTATTATTATTATTATTATTATTATTATTATTATTATTATTATTATTATTATTATTAAATGCACTAGAATTAGTACTACACTGTTCAGTATAAATGAAAAATATTTTCTGCTTATTTATGAACAGAAGTCCACTTCATTGACACCCATCAACTTTAAAGTTCGTTTTCCGTCAAACTTGACTGTGTTTGTACACTATCAATAAATCAGTCATAATTGAATCTATGAGTTTTTTGTTTATAGTCTGAAAACAAGCGGAATCAAATATACAAGTTTTCTTTCCCATTCTGTTAAAATTTCACTTAAATCCAAATACAAGGCCTTTACCAACACGATTCACTTATTCAAATGTTCCACTTTTCAGTACAATGCACATTAATTTGGCTTTCATTAAATTAAGACCATATGCACCATTTAATATGACAAGGAGAAGAAACAACCATGTTTCGTCTTGTTTATATATGTCCTATACACTTACGATTATGATATCAGTTCAGTAAATTCAAGATCGTGCATGTTACGTCCAAATAAATTAATCTTCATTCCTTTATATATTAAACATATATTTCCATTTTTCCAAATACGATTCTAATGCATCTGGAGGTTATACATAATAGCACATACGTAAATTATTTGTATAAATACATATTGTTTTGATAACTTTAGAATATGTACATGTACTTTTTACAGTTACATACAAAGAAAAAGTATGTAATGGAATTTTATTCAAGTTTCACTTCAAATTGTACCATATTGAAAATTAAGTTCCTTATTGCAACTTTTACTGGCATTTTTATGTATATCATCATTCGGAGCACTACGAAATACTTGCATATCAGAGCACTTTTCCTGTATTTGTTTAATAAAAGCATATCCCTTGTTAAGGTAAAGAAATGGACAATTAGGAAACCATTTCGCATGTTCTATCCATGGAACATCGTTATCAGTCCAATCTTTTAATCCACCAGCACAATAGAAGCATATAGTTTGGTGTCTTTTCTTCGTGTAAAAAAAACAGCATCACTTAATTCATCCGGGCATTGTTTTGATGAAATAGGCCAGTGTTCGAATGTTCTTAAACGTAATTCCTTTGTACAATACCGATTATATTGAGGGGCAAAACATTTATATGCACCACTATATGGTAATTCTGGCACTTGTTGGAATGCTATCCTTTCAGATACAGAATTTGGTCGCAGTTCCATTCTTAATCTTTCACTATTCGTATTTTTCTAATCGTCTGCTTAAATGAAGTCTTGCTTACGTTTCTATGTTCAATTATGTTCGAAATCTATGGAAGTCAATATTATAAAGTAACTTATGATTTACACAGCCATGTTATTTCAGCAGATGATCAACAGAGACTAATGACACTATGCATACAAATATCTGTGCACACATGCATGATGCAGGAAGGGATGACGGAGAGAAATCATGTTTCATCTTGTTTATACATGTACCATACACTTACGAAATATCACGATCGTTTGGGATCCGGGTTCGATTCTCGATGAGAAAGCATTCTTTTTTCATATAAGGATTAATTCAACTCTAAATCTTAAAGTACAGGTATTGTGTTCAATTCCTGTGAGAGAGACCTTTCAAAATGAAAGCATATTTAGTGTCCGAGTTCGATTCTCGATGACAAAGCATTCAATACTTTAAGACATTAGGTTAATTCGTTCCTCTGGGGAAATCGGTTGCGATGATGTGCAAGTCAGCCGAAAATGTTTATACATGTCCCATACACTTACGAAGAACCGCGACCCTTGGGGGTTCGGGTTCGATTCTTGGTGAGAAAGCATTAAATATTTTCAGGCACTAAGTTAATTCGATCCTTTCTGTCGTGAAAACGAAGTCCTATATACGTGAAATTCTTATTTTTTTTCATGCGAGGATTAATTCAACTCTAAATCATGAAGTACTGGTCTCGCGTTCGATTCCGATGAGAGAACTTTCAAAATAAAAGCATATTTAGTGTTCTGGTTCGATTCTTAGTGAAAGAGCATTAAATATTTCAAGACATTAAATTATTTCGTTCCTTTGTGTCGTGAAACGAAGTACTATATACGTGAAATTCTTTTTTTTTCATGCGAGGATTAATTCAACTCAACGGTCATGAAATACAGGTCTTGCGTTTGATTCCCGTGTCCTGGTTAGATCCTCGATGAGAAAGAATTACACATTTTAAGGCATGAAGTTAATTCGATCCTTTCTGTCGTGAAAACGAAGTGCTATATACGTCAAATTCATTTTTTTTTCATGCAAGGATTAATTCAACTCTAAATCGTGAAGTACTGGTCTTGCGTTCGATTCCGGTGAGCGAACTTTCAAAATAAAAGCGTATTTAGGGTTTAGGTTCGACTCTCGGTGAGAAAGCATTGAATATTTTTAGACATTAAGTTAATTCATTCCTTTCTATCATGAAATGAAGTGAAATTCTTTTTATTCATACAAGGACTAGTTCAACTCTAAAATCATGAAGTACCAAATTCGATCCCAGCTCCCTACCAAAGTGGATGTTTGAGCATTGAATATTTTAAGAGAAGGAACGGGGCGGGGAAAGACCAATGCTATACAAAATTAGCTATTCAATACATAACGAAAAGACGAAAATCAATCAATCAATTGGGAAGCTTTGATCGTGATAACTGATAGGACTCTGATGAAGATCCGATAGGCGTTCAAGAGTACGAGCATCCAAGACTATGAGCATCCAAGGGGGGCTAAATCGCTTATGCTCTTCGACTTTCCAGAAGGAGCGGGGCGGGGAAAGACCAATGCTATACAGAATTAGCTATTCAATACATAACAAAAAGACAAAAATCAATCAATCAATTGGGAAGCTTCGATCGTGATAACTGATAGGACTGTGATGAAGATCCGATAGCCGTCCAAGATTATGAGCATCCCAGACTATGAGCATCCAAGGGAGCTAAATCGCTTATGCTCTTCGACTTTCCAGAAGGAACGGGGCAGGGAAAGACCAATGCTATACGAAATTAACTATTCAATACATAACGAAAAGACAAAAATCAATCAATCAATTGGGAAGCTTCGATCATGATAACTGATAGGACTCTGATCCGTCCAAGAGCATCCAAGACTATGAAGGCATCTAAGACTATGAACATAACAAAAGGCTGTTCTCATAAACAAACATTTTCCCACGCGCTCCTGTGGTAGCCGTAAAAGGCTATGAACATAACAACTAAAGGCTTGTCGAAACTTGCCTTCCAATTCCAGGAAATTATATCGATTTCTAGGAAAACAAGATCAAATTTCGCTGACTCGGCCATCTATCCAGCCTGTATTCTACTATCTGGTACCCGATTCCTTTCTGCCACGTTTGTTTCGGTTTGAAGTTACAAAATGAAGGTACTGAAGTGACAGTAAGCCGAATATATCTGGTTGTCTATAAACTATGGAGCCTTTGGATGTAAAAATTGAGCCTATACTTATTATGATTTTGAGAGAACGTTATTCAACTACATATACACCATTTTGTTCCATTACTTTCTGCAAATTTTTCCGGAAACCCCTCCCTGTAAAACTTTTATGGTTTCTGGTCAAAACAAGTGACTCGTGATTTTCAAATGCCTCTTTTAGGGCTGCAGAGATCAAAACAAATGATAGTGTGATGGTGTTAGGATTGGGCTATACGTTGGATGCATTAAAACTTCCCAGCCAAGTTATCTCAATTTGAAACGGGTCGTTAAAGATCTATACGGCCTGGCGTTGTCAGCGTGGTACACGACATCCTTTCTGTTTACCAGTTGCAGTCATTTTTCTTGAATTACTAGGAGTACTCGCGCTAATTGTTATGCTATCGTTATATTCGATAGTAACAGCTCGTGACATACCATGCCCTACCAATCCTATGAAACGCAGAACATAAACTTTATGTGCATACGTATGGGCTTTCCGCACAGGCTGGAGCTTTTCCTGGTTTCGACTAAGATCTTTTTCGCAGAGTGTAATAGTAGATCATCACTTGTGATCTTCTTTGTATCAAACGCAGGAAAACGCTCGAGTTTGTTACGTTTTGATAGAGATTCGCAGATACAAATTCGATCGAGTAAATGTTTTTTTTTCAGTCCGATTATATGGCACCCAAACGTCGAGCTTCTTTTTGTAGCCAAGTATTTTCCAAATAGTTTAATACTACTTGCTGTTGGATGGTCATTGGCACCTGTCATTACTGCTTGCATGTCGGTGTTGATCGTCATTCACTTTTGGTGTAAATGGTGGCCCACTGCGAAGAGCATCATAAACATCGAAACTTCCATAACGAAAGTGACTGAACCATCTATTGCCTATTGCTTCGGTAACTATCTTGCCCATAAACAGCACAAATTTGTTCACGGATCTGTGCAGAATTTGAACCTTTATCGACATAAAATTGTAATGTGTATTATAGTTTTGCGGAAAGTTCACTCACTTTTACGCTGCAATACCATATTTTAAGAAGTCCAACACTTTTGCCCATCTTTTATCTTCAACTATCAGTTGTCAAGTGGTGTTATGCCCGAGCTACTTCGCCTCGTATATTTTGAGATTTGGCACACTTATGTCATCTTGTGTACAAAATCGCAATACTATATACACACACAGGGTGTTAGTGAACGTACTGACAAATTGTAAGAGGTGATTCCTCACATCAAAATAAGAGAAAAAGTTCATATGAACCTATGGTGAAAAGTGTATAGTTTCAGAGCTAGGGCTGTCCAAAATCGCGAAAAAGCCAAATTTCAATAGACCCTATTTCGAATTTCAGAAACTATGAATGGTGGTTCTTACCAGCGTAAAGGAAGTCACGCATACATAATCAAAAGTGCATATTTCTTCAATTGTCAATAGGTGTAGAGAGTATTGCTTACAGGGTGTAATTCTCAGATATGTTTGTACACCCATTGAACATGAATGAAATATGCATTTCTGGATTGCGTATGCGTGGCTTCCTTTACACTGAGAAGGACCACCATCCACAGTCTCTCGAATTCGAAATACACCCTATTTCAAAAAGAATATACGTACTACGAAGAATTATTTTGTTCAAACTGTCGATCGTTGCGCCTCGGTTCGGCTATTGGAGAAACGAATACATAGTTTAGTTTATATTAATAGCCGCCACATGTCAGCTATCTTCTGTTTTGCTTGGTAACCGTGATATGTTTAAAATTGCTACTCAGCAGCAGAAATCATTTTGTGTTTTCGAGTTTGCGAAGTGCAATTCCCTGATTACAGTGCAAAGATGTTTCAGGTTGAGGTACCAAATCGATCCTCCGAATGGTTGGAACATTCGCAGATGGTATTCACAGTTTGTAGATGCAGGATGGGTATGTAAAGAAAAGAGTTCTGGCCGCCATCGTGTTTCTGAAGAAAATGTTGCACGAATTCAAACTGCTTTCCAACGTAGTCCTTCAAAATCAACTCGTCGTGCCAGTCGGGAGTTACAAGTGCCGACAACAACAATTTGGCGTGAGACGTCGATTGGTTATGAAGCCGTACAAGTTACAGCTGTTACAAGCTCTGCATCCCGATGACAAACGCAAACGTGTGGAATTTTGTAACGAGATTCTGGATGCTATTGACAATAATAACACTTTTGCACAAGGCATCGTGTTCAGTGATGAAGCGCCTTCCATGTTAGTGGTCAGGTAAACAAACAAAATGTTCCAATTTGGGACCTACAGAACCCACATTCAGTCACTGAACATGTACGAGATTCGCCCAAAGTCAATGTGTTTTGTGCTATATCTCGATCATCTGTTTACGGCCCATTCTTCTTTAATGGAAACACGGTTAACAGTCAGAAGTATCTCGCTATGTTGCAAAACTGGTTGTTTCCGAGGCTGCTTCATTTTTCAACAAGACGGCGCACCCCCTCACTGGAGTCGCCAAGTGCGTGAATATCTGAATGAAACTATCAAACCATTGAATTGGTCGCCAAGGAGCTCGAGACTTAGCATGTCTCAGCTGGCCTCCACGGTCACCGGATTTGAAACCCTATGACTTCTTCCCGTGGGGTTTCGTTAAAGACAACGATTATGTACCTCCACTCCCACAGAACCTGGAAGAGTTGAAGAACCGGATCCGTACTGCCATAAAATCAGTGACGCAGGACATGCTTGCCCGAGTATGGAAGAAATTTGAGTACCGATGTGATATTGTTCGTGTCGCTGATGGAGGACATATTGAGCATCTGTAATTTGAACTTTGAACTGTAATTTGAACTTGAGAGGTTCGTAAATATGTGTGTAAAATTTCATATTCGTATGTCTTAAAGTTTAATAAATATATGCATTCGAAACACGTATATTCTTTTTGAAACGAGGTGTAGGGCCTCTTGAAATTTGGTCTTTTCGCGATTTTGGACAGGCCTAGCTCTGAAACTATGCACTTTTCGCTATAGGTCCATATGAACTTTTTCTCTTATTTTGATGTGAGGAATCACCTCTTAAAGTTTATCAATATAGTTCATTAACACCCTATCTATTTATCTATCTATCTATATCTATATCTATATCTATATCTATATCTATATCTATATCTATCTATCTATCTATCTATCTATCTATCTATATATATATATATATATATATATATATATATATATATATATATATATATATATATACATATATATATATCTGGTATTGTAATAAAAATGAATAAATATTAGTGAACACAAAAAAATAATTGATCGGATTTAAAAAGGTAAGAAGCAACTTAGGAACGCAGTGGATTGAAAATAATTGAAATACTGTACATATGGCTTGAGATCACTTATAGTATTGACCAAGAGACGATATTTGAATCTGTCCCGTCTCGAAAAGGTGTCATGAAAATAATGTCTCTCGTTTCAGAAAATATGCCAGTTTGCGTTGAAATATTTCTGTCTCGTCTCGCCTCCTGGGCAATACTAATCACTTGTATTCCAATTTTTATAACATTTGGAAAACAACTTATAATTTGCACACAATTAAAACTAATTCCTTTCCCCCCTTTAAGATGAAGACCTAAGCGCAACATTATTCAATGGAAAAGAAGGTCAATTTTTTTGTGCATCCTGGTGACAATGACAAGTAGCAAATCCTTCGTAATGGTAGCAACATTTGACACTTTTACATTCCACTTTTACATTCCAGTATTGTACTTTCACATTTCACTATTGTACTTTTACATTCCACTATTGTACTTTTCAACGCTTCACTGAAGGGCACGGTTGTTCAGTAGTGGAATACTTACCTTTGGTGCGCCGATTCCTTCGTTCTATTCCCAACCCAAGTAAGTTCGTGGTGGAAAACATTGTGTCCGTAGGTTTTCTTGGTGTTCTCCTGTTTCTTCCACATTCTCTTTCCACCAATTTATTTCCTCATCTTCCACTTGCTTTTTTAGCGTCTTTCCTTATCCCAAAGGGCATAATCGCGGAACATTAAACTGAAAGAATTCATTTTTGATAGTGTTACTGATGATAACAAAAGTGCGTTGAGTTTGTAATCCTACTATACGACAAAATATTCTTTATTAGTTACACAAACTTTATGACTGCCTTTGGCATGGAAGACCCTGGTTCGGTTCCCGGCAGGAGCTCATGTGATTCGGATTCCACGTTAATCAGTAGGTCCCATCTCATATAACTTCGTTTCTGAAGGGGACGTTAAACTCAACAACAAGTGGAAATCAAAACTTTTTGGTACAATTTCTCAAAGTTTATCAATTACAGTATATACCGGTATATACACTATTGATTAATATTACTATTAAAAGCTATAAGATTATTATTAAATGAAAAACTAGCGTTTATTAGCTTCAGTAAGTCAAACACCGTTCATCAACAAAATTGTTCATTAATTAATTTCTCCTTTAGAAGACAACAAAGTTGTGCAACCAAAAGAAGTTGTATGAGGAAAAATATCAACACTAAAAGAGTTATTGAAGGGGAAAGTAAAAAAAAATTAAAAAAAAGATTTTCAATGAAACTATGTCTATATCTTCAGGTGAAAAGAGAGAAAGAAACAAAGACAGCAAAACGTCAATTGAAATTCCATCACATTCATTCCTTTCTGTCCAATCTCCCCTTCGAGCACCTCTCTGTGAGAGAACCTATCATGTTCCATCCGTTGTATTCGAAGCACCATCTATTGTGTGTCTCTATAACATGAAGACCAGGTGGTCGATTCTCATCAGCTATAATAACCCTCTATTAATAACAGATAACAATGGAAGGCTGCATCTTCTAGTTTATCTCATAATGGAGAACGAAGGCTCGTCTTATTAAAAGGACAGGTGGATTGAAAGAGGCCTCTCTAACTCTTGTGCCATTGGTGGCATGTATTTATAATCATAATAATAATATTAATAATAATACTCTTTTGACACTAGCGACGCAACGGGAAATCTTCATTATTTTCCCCCTGCCTGAGAACATCATTCTTCTGCAGCTGCTGTTTCCATTATTGTCATATAATCGCCTATTGTTATTTGATAACACATTTTAAAGTCTTTTTGTTTTCTAAATTACAAAAACGAGAACATGGTATTTAATTTATTCAGAATACTGACATATTTGGCTTTTGTTTCCTTACGCTAAATAACTTACTTTTTCATATAAAAACACAGTCTTTCTTGTTTATACACATTGCATTCTTTTTTTTTTATAAATTCTAGAAAAAAACGAAATCTAAATTTAATGAACACGTAATCATTTCCGCGTTCCAGCATTTTACTCCTAAAGGGAGAAATTGATCAATTTCTATAATATTCAAACTTCATTTTCTACATACTCAGAATGTACCCAATGTGATAATACTTTAAAAAAGATGACATGTTAACTTTCTTATTATTTACAAATAGAGATGCAAGAGCTCGGAAAAAACCGGCTTTTTTGGAAAAAAACTCGGTTTTTTCTGCTTCGCTCTTTTGCTTGGGAAATTTTGGGCTTTTTTCAAAATTCTGCTTTAAATTGATAAAGCAGACTTTGTTTCGCTTCTCTATAACACAAAAAGTCATTTAGTTAGTGGTTGATGCTGATAATAATATAAAACCTCGAAAATAAACCATGAATTTCGAAAAGATATTTCAAACAATTTTACTTCAACATATTTACATTATGAATTCCAAAGGATTAACCAATGTATATAATAAGAAGTTTTTAACTTCCTATATACAAAAGTAAGCAGAGTTGGAAAGAACCATGGTTGTTTTTGAAAATGCCAAAAATCCGTTTTTGGGGGGATGTTTAAACCAGGTTTTTTTGGTTTAAACCAGGCTTTTTGGTTTAAACCAGATTTTTTTATTTAGATCTTTTGCTTTATGTGTTTATATTACATATTCACAGCAATAAGTTTGTTTCGCCTTGGTGTTGTTATGCAACAGCGGGATTATGCTAGAAGAAGTCCCATAAGCTTAAAGAAGTCCGGTCAGTAAATGTCTTAAATTGAGAAGCTTCCGCCCTAGCCATCGGGAAAATCCCGTCATTACTTGAAATGTAAAACAATAACGGGAAAATCCTGTTATTGCTTTGCATGTAAAATTTAAAGGTCAACGTATCATAATCGGTACGCTAAAACTGAGGTATTAAATTACAAGTTTAGTATGTAGATATCATTGAAGGTCCAATCCAAGCTAATGTTGGAAGCTACGTAGGCAATCGATAAATTTTGCCAATTTCTATCAATATATTTAAGCAATCTTGGCTTCTTTATAAAACAACAGGCATTTAGGCATCCAGAAATATACAATTTGGTTTCGTTTCGTATGTTTAGGCTTAACATCCTTACGTAATACCGAGGTTATCAAGGAGAAGACTTTCGCTTAAAGTGACATCCAAACCGCTACTTGGCTTACGCATGAAAGAAGGGTTGTGGTTCGACCGAGAATTGAACATGGGACACCTTGATTAAAAGGTGAAAAGGAAATAAAACTAATGCAGGTGGTTTGATATGTGCAAACGTCACCATAAAGTTTACACGATTCGCATTTTTCGTTCTTTTTATTTTTTTGGTTTAAACCAGTTATTAAAAAAAAGTTGGTGTAAACCAGCCAACCCTAAAAGTAAACTCTTCTTTTAAAAAAATACACAAATAACTAGCAAAATTGTATGTAGTATTTTTACTCCAAAATATTCCATTCCCTCTTTTTGAAACAAAATAAAATAAAACATAAGAGAAATATTAGGCTGCACACCTAGAGCGTTTGTTTCTGTATATTCTTGAAATTCTACAGTTAAGTTTTATATAACCACCATCACGGTTTACCCAATCCTCAAGTTTTCTTAATTTTTAACAAGGTGGATTCAACATAGCATTACGGAACTCCCCCCCCCCAAAAAAAAGGACTACGGAATATATTTAAGTTAAGCTAAATACAATTGCACAACAAACATGACTGAGTGGTTAGCTTTTGCGCTTCTATCGGGAAGTCCGGGATTCAACCCAGCATTCGACCATTCTGGCAAAGCTTTTCTTCATTCCATCTGTGAATGTAGAAATAGTGCGTGTACTGTGAGTTGGCCGTATCATTTCTTATTGTTTTTAAATCGTTATTATTACTAATTACTAGCAGTAACGGTTTTTGCGAAGGTTAGGGCGGCGGTCTTTTGGACTGAAGCCTGTTCCCGAAAGTTACGGAATGTCTGCAACAAACGAAATACCTATTAGTTATGCCTTTACTCATAAACTTTAAGCTCCCGTCAAATACAAATTACGAATGTTTAGAAAAACTAAACATTAGTAAGAAAAACCCTTTCCAAAATACTTTTCTAAATCCGCCACTGATTCTCATAAAATGATCCGGAAGATTATTGCTAGACATATAATTGAAACGAAATATTAGTTATGCCCGTACTCATAAACTTCAAGCACCTCCCAAATAAAATTAGGACTTTTTAGAAAACGAGAGAATCAGAGAAACCCTTCCTAAAGTACTTTTCTAAATCCGCTACTGATTATTTGTATAAATTGGTATTCAAGGTTGTGTCTGGAAAATTATTGCTAAATCACTGCACAGCTACAGTATAACAGAAATGTGGAAGTACAGTTTGACGGATATATTGAAAAAGTACGCTTTGACGAATATATAGAAAAACGTAAGTTTAACTTTTGCGCTAGAAGCTAGAGTACTAAGCTCTTAGAAATGAAACACGGATGACAAATTAAAATGATCTAGAGAAGAAAAAAATGTCGATAACTCAAAAGTTAAAATAAAGTTAAATACGGTAGCCTTTAAAATTGCCTCAAATACTACATTCTTCATGTTAGCTTTAATTCGTAAAACATGTGCTCCATCCATCTTGATGGTGAATTTCAGAGCGAAATATCGCGTTTAGGTCATGAAATTCTTATCTAACTATAGAATACACTATAAGAAAGCTATTTAGATAGAAAAATCATGAAAATGAAAAAAGCCAAAATTTTCAAAATTCTCGTTTTTTCCCCCAAAAAAGCCGGCTTTTTATGTGAGGAAACCATCGATTCAAAAAAAGTCGTCTTTTTTGCATCTCTATTTACAAATATGACACTATTTCTTTATAAATTTGAGAATTTTTACGATAAATTCGACAAAAATATTTCTTTTTATCATGGGAGAGTGTTAATTTATTTCTGATTTGATGGCTAACTTCCTCCCCACCCAGCAGGGATTGTTAGAAATCTCATAGAACGTATACCTGGTAGACCATGCCCTGCCAAAATCAAATAAATTTACGAAAACTATCATAGAGCATACACACATGGGCAATTAGCAAAAGAATGATTTTACAGAAAGATCCTGATTTTTCAGCACAATATGTGGTATTGGCTCCATCTAAAATGTAGTTCCTTTATTGTCTCTGGTCCGTTTCGTTTATCCTTAATAAGACTGCTCAATGCTCATGAAATAAATGGCAGTTCAATTTGAGGACAGTTGAATCTGACAGGAGGACAGGGAGGATCTGCAATCGAAATTAGAAGGTGCAAACATAGAGTATTAAAACAAATAAGACTGACTTCTACAATTGAACCAGCCAAATACTTGTAAAAATGGTTAAGATAAATATTTTATCATCAAAAGTGTCAACAATGCAGGTGTTACTAACGCACAAGTAACATCCAGATTGAAATACGCAAAAATTTAGAGGGTAGTAGTGCGTGTTTCGGTGTTGCGAAGGAATTAAAAAAATCAAAGAGTAAGTCACTCAGAAGAAAAAGAATATGGGCTAAAACAACCAGCAACAACAGAGGTCTTTGATTGACTTCTGTTCTGGTAAACAAGGAATTAACTTCAACGCAACAAAAATATATTCGAGCATTAAAGAACATTTACCAATTTTTCTTTTCTTAATATCTAATCTTAAAAGTGGGCCAATGTACCTCTCCCAAAATGAGGAGGAATACATAAATGTAATTGTGTCCTAGGAAACCAATAGATCCTCGTACTCAACCATAAAATCTGAGTAATAAAGCCTGATCAAAGAAGATAAATTAGGTAAATAAATCGATCATGTGGCGAAGATGTGGCAATACTAATATTTGTTACTTTTAGCTACAAAAGGGTCAAGCGGGACCTCTTAAATTTACGAAATTACCTACTCGTATCCTAGAGAACATTTACTAAATTTTATTAGCGAGTGTGTTCCTTCGAAATTTTCAAAGGAATCATCAATGTACCTGTGTCTTATGAAGTGGATTGGATATTTGTATCTCATTCATATAACCTGATTCCTGTTCGTCATATATTGTGTTAACCATTTATATCGTGTTAAAGCTATGGATTCGATGTATTTGGTTACTCAGTATCTAAATTGCAAAACAACAGAACAATTTACAGTGTCAATTTTTACTTATGGGCGAAAAACTTGAGCGATTTTGGAGAGGAAGGATACGTGTAGGGTCTAATACAGCCATACAAGAAAAACAAACGTCCTCTGCAGCTAACCCCAGAACATGGATTTGATATACTTTGTTGTACAGAATCCAACTTCGAAGACTCCGGAATGATTGAAAATGTCAATTTTTATGGGCGAAAAATTTGAGCGATTTTGGATAGGAAGGACAGACGTTTTTCGCCCATAAAACAAAATCGATACGGTCAATAGTCCTGGGGTTTAAAAATTTGGATTATGTGCAACAAAATACATCGAATTCATACCTTAATTCCGCTGCACAGAACTTTTGTTCCTTTGTATAGCTGTGTTGCATGTTTCCTCCGTATCTAGAACTTTTATTTGTGTGTGTGTGTGGCTGTGTAATTTTACATTTCAGAAATTACTCCTTCATGTTCGTAGTGTAATTGATAGAAACTACCAATATTGAAATTAAAATATTGATTTTCATTTTATGATCTTTAAGAGAATTTAATAAAAAGTGTATATTTTTTTAAAAAAATGTATTTATGATTTCACAATTTCGTAGTGTTCATGGTTATTTATATAGTACAAAAAGTCTCTCATTAGTAGAGAAATACTGTAGTCATCATTTTAGGCGAGATGGAATTATGCCAAGATGCGAATTTCTCTCCCACCTTAAAATGGCGGAAATTCTTACCTGAGAGAAATCAGTGGCCGATAAGCTATTAGGCGAGATGGGGTTAGGCAAGATGGTATTAAACCCTTTTGCTAGTAGAAAGAAGGGACATCATCAGTTTCATCAAAATCGGAAAAGTATGTCAGGAGTTATTGTGAAACAGGCCAACAGATTCACAAATTCTAATCGAGTAAAATACGTAGTTGAATCTTTGCTAACGCTCGCTTTAATAAATACTTTGTAAAATATTTCTTACAGAATATAAGAACTTTATGTTTTAAAAAATGATGTCTTAGGTTTCGCTAATCCCAGTTAACGTACATCTCTATGATGAACACTGTTCTCACGGCGCATGAACATCAGTCATTGCTCTAGAACTATCCTTTATTTTTTAAGTGCATCTTGCTGGCTTTCTGGGTGATTATTGTAATCTCTAAACACACATAGTTCTTCACTTGCCTCACAATAGAGGACGGCACTAGAAATCGAATTTTAGTCATGTGGCGTAAGCCATAATGCTTAATATTATCCTCTGTGCAGGCCGGTAGCCAGCCCAAAAATGTAGGGGGGGGCTGAAGTAAGGGGGGCCCGATCCAACCCTATTATAATTCATCACCGTATTACAGTTCATTATAAGCCTACTGTGAAAATTTTAGGGGGGCCAGCAAAACTTTAGGGGGCGGCCCCCTAAACCTCCCTGGATACGGGTCTGCCTGTGTGTCAGTGTTCTATGTTATTTCTTTCTAGTGTCCGCCTTCAGCATACGTGCAAGACTACTTTATGTGTTTGGCCGTACATATGTTATAATCATAGTTTCTCTCTCATGACTAAAAGTCTTAGGTTCTGTACTCCTTACGGAGAAAGAGGGGAAACTAGGGCAAACTCTCTAAGCTGTGTGTGGATTAAACTCTGAACTCAAGAGACCCTGGGAGAGACTGGAAGGAATGGTTATATTCTGCTTGGAGTGCGAAAGAGACTGACTTACATTTTTTTTTTCAGTTAGGAAAAGTACTGTTCGCTTGTAGGTGAGATAACCCGGCAGTATTTTCGAAAGATTATGTTCATTTTGAGTCGCCCATATATACTTTATTGTAGAGGAGAAAAAAGAAAATACGCAGTTATTGTCTTAACGCACTTTACGATTTTAAAATTCAATAATACGTGATGTGTGTTTAACACAAGCTATATAAAATAACAGGTAGCCCCAGTTCACGTTTAGCATTGTAACTGGCTCCCGGTCTGTGACGTCATGTGGAGGGTCTTTGCCCATCTTGAAACAGTATAAAACCTATCACCTAGCATAATTGCGTATGGAGTATTTTACTTGTTCTCTTGAACGATTCCTAGCGATACCCAAGGATATTATAAAATAAAGGATCTATTCATATGTATCTTCATTATATTAACTGAATGAAACCAAAAAAACAACTTAGCATTGGCAAGTCTGATTGGCTACTCTCGTTTCTGCCATATATGTTGGCTCAACAATGCGATCTTCATATGTAGACATGTAGTGTGTATATCGTTTATTTTCATTTAAGTCGTTGCTTCAGAAATATATTATACAATTGTTACATGCTGCACGTATGGGTGTACAAAATTGGAGTGAGAAGAAATTATCCGGAATAACCTCTTACAGGTAAGAAAATCACCAATCATGTATGGCTGTTACGTATAGCTTCACGATTTTATGGTATGGGCAAACCTTCAATTTATAACATCCTTGCCTATATTTCCACGTGATGTCACCTACCGCAAAGTATCCTGGAAAAAATTTAGAAGAAAAAGGATGAATTGAGAGTAGTGATGTCAATGTAGCCTATTTTTGGCTAAATATAGCCTATTTAGAGAGGTATTTAGCCATACAAATCTACGAAATGCTTATAGCCTTAAATATAGTTTATTTTATGAAACTCGTTTGCCACTTTAGTTTCTTTATTAACCATTAAATTAATTCTAAAAAGACTTTTTCTGTGAAAATAAACTGTAATTTTTAAAAATTAGCCTATTGGTCATTACATATTATCGTATTTATTTCTCTGGACAGAGCGTGTTTTATTACGCAAAAAGCAATTGTTTTTTCATTCTTCTGCTCTCACCTCAACCACAGATTTACAGCTACTTAACAATACTTATCGACTCAGAAAGAATTTTAATGTCACTCCCGTAACGATCCCGTTTGCTACTTTTTAATTATCTTATTTCTGCATTCATTGCAAGAAAAAGAAAGATTTTCTAATACAAATTTAGTAAACTGTTCGGTTCTTCAGGCCACAGAGATTGTTTTTGTTTATTAAAGGAATCAAATAGTATATCTAATTAGCTTGAAAACTCTCATTGCAACCATGATGATTCATGTGCGTATAGGGAGAAATAAGAAGTGTTTGTAAGGACTATGACCTGTCGAAAGAAGTGGTACTGAAAACTGGGACAATGACAGTCTACACAAACACAACCAATTCACATCCAGTGCATCCAGTTCCAGTGCAACGATGATGAATCCAGTTCCAGCGCTTGGGCTAGCAGTGACGTCATCGATGATGACTTATTTTAATTCAACTGTTAATATGGCTGTTGACTTTCACAAATCAGATGAATTGTTGATGGGCTTTATTGTAATTTAAAGTCATGTATGTTGCTTGATAGTCTTCAACGAATCAAATTTAACATTTCAAATTTTACTATAACTCACTTATGATCAAGGGTAAAAGTGGACCTGAAAGAGTGGCGGAACGGTAGGTAGTGGCATGATGTCACTCCGTCCCCCTGTCTATCTTTGTCCATTGTAATTTCTTAATAACTGGGGGAACGCCGTACATATTTTTGGAGGTGGGGGCAGGGCGTTTCCCGCGTTCCCTCTTTTTTTTTTATCAATTTTATAATCCTACACACAAAAAGATAGGTTTAAAATCTATAATGTGGGTTATAGGTTAGCAGCTCAAAATCTAGCCATTTTTTGGTTAAAGAGCTTATTTCTGAAGGCCAACTAGCCTATTTTCTTAAGAGGTTGTTGGCAACACTGACTGAGAGTCCCCTGTATTTAACATTTGCTGGTAACTATTTAAGGAATGAATAAATATTCTCGAACTGCATTTTGAAGTTGATTTGCCTCTGAAATATTTATGTGAAAGCAAGAGTACGAAGTCACATACAATAATATGTAAGCGTTAAACTCCTAATTTAAATAAATACTTATAATTCACAAATAATTAGAGAATACCAAAGTACGAAAAATAAAGTTTGAACTTTAGCAAAAACTACATAAACATAAATTTCCATTATTTGAATAGTCGGAAGATCATAATTATCATAGATTTAAGTATATTTTCAAGTTATGTACGTTTAAGGCAAGGAAACACACATGGGTTTCAGTAAATTTACTTCCCGCTAGATGTGCGAAACTTCACGGTAAGTTTGGAAACTCCTCGTGAATGTATGGATAGTAAATACATCTTCGGCATAGGATACCAGAGTTCAATTCCCGGTTAGAGCACATATGTTTCAATATTTTAAGTTAAACAGTATGTCAACGGTTTGGAACTGAATATGAATAGTCGAACGGATTACTCATTTACCATAAAAACGATCAAAATAGAATGCATATTTGAATTCCAATGCATTATTATTGTGCCCCTATATTAGAAATTAATAAATATCACCCCCATATATATATATATATATATATATATATATATATATATATATATATATATATATATATATATATATATATATATATATATAAGAACTGAAACAACTTAATTTTTCACAGTTACTTAGTTTTGTGTATCCGTTTCAAATTATACTGTTTGATAAGATATATGCGTATTAGTCGGATGTAACTGAATATAAATATGTTTATAGAATGAATTCAGAAATTCAAATTGCAGAAATATATTGAGCAGTGTTGCAAAATCAATTGTTTTCAATTTCTCGATACTTATAGTACTAAATAAGCTATTTACAATGTTACTGAATAAATGTTACTCAATTCCAAATTTTCTTATGATTTCCCTAATATTTGTCTCCAACATCATAATTTAAAGGATGCCTTAACTCAGATATTCCAGAAAGGTCTTAGAAAAAATCTTATAAAAACGTAAAACTCTTTATGTACGAGGTGTGACAATTAAATAACGAGACGCTTCATAAATTTGATGTATTGCAAAGAAAGTTACAATTGACTGTTATCCCCTTCAATAATTCTATACACTGCTGCATACGTGCCTTCCATTGTTCAAAGCAATGCGTAGGTCATCAGATGTCACACAGTTCAACAACTCTACCGTTTTTCATTTCACCTCTTCCACAGACTGAAAATGTGTTCCCTTCAATGCACTTTTCACTTTTGGGAATAGATAAAAGTCACAGAGAGCCAGGTCTGGGTAATACGGGGATGGTCGAGCACAGGAATGTGCTTAGCTGCTAAACACTGCTTCACAGAAAGGGCATTATGGGCAGGCGCATTGTCTTGGTGGAGGATCCATTCATCGTTCTTCCACAAATCCGGTCTTTTCTTCCTTATTCTTTCCCTCAGCTTGATTAGGACTTCTTTGCAGTAGGTCTAATTCACTGTTTGTCCCTGAGGCAGCCATGATGATACCTCTGATATCGAAATAACGATGAGCATTGCCTTCACTTTCGACTTGCTCATTCGTGATTTTCTCATTCTTGGGGATGTGGGAGCCTTCCAGTGCATGGATTGACGCTTAGTCTCGGGGTCATACTGTAAAATCCATGTTTCATCACATGTGGTGACACGTGTCAGCAAGTCTGGTTTTGCTTTGAGTCGTTCCATGACGTCACAGCAAATGGTCTTTCGAATGTCTTGTTTTTCCTAAGGGAGGTTTTTCGGGACAATTTTGCACAAACTTTTGTCATGTTTAAATTGTCATCCAAAATTTGTCTTACTTTTCTCTTTGTTAATGTTTGTCATGTGTATGATCACCCAAATGCTCAGACGTCTGTCTTTCAGCAGAAGTTCATTAATTTTTTTAACATTTCCGTCCGTTCTTGAACTCAAAGGGCGGCCGGGTCATTCATCATCATCAACCTCCTCTTTATGTTCTGAAAATCGTTTGTGCTATTCGAAAACTCGCGCACGTGATATAACATTATCACCATACACCTCTTTTAACATTGCACAACATTCCGATGTTTTCCTTTTTTTTAAATTTTACCAGAAATTTGATGTTAATGCGCTGCTCAACTTTACTGCTCACCATGATTCCGGCACTACTATAGAACACTGTCCTCTTCATGCAAGCCTGCAAAGAAAAGAAAAGCTTTCAGAATCATGAAACAAACAGTTGGTGCTCATGAAGGCTCAAGATCTACAACATGTTATTAGCTACCTCCCCTCACGATCCTGCGCGACAGGAGGAGGGCAGTCTCGTTATTTAATTGCCACACCTCGTATGTTGCTCAAGTGTCAAATACAATTATAATTTATGATAACAACGTGATACAGTCAGGGGTTCCATATATGTAATGGGATGTTCCATATATAGGACCATGGTGGAAAGACTAGAAGGTGGATGCAATGCTTTGCGGAATTCTTGTCGCTCTGGCACATGACGTCATCTAAGTGGCAGATGGACTTTTAAAAAGCGCTTGCTAGCTAGCTGGTATCTCACATGTGAACTTCGCTTGTATTTGTAGGATCTTCAACGAAGTGAAAATTTTAGTACAAACGGTAATTATATAAATGTAATGTAATCAATGCTTAAGCTAAGTGAATTCAAAGGAAGATATTTACAATAGCAAAAGAAACAGCAATTTCAGTTCATATTAAACAACTTTGAAGCTTGAACAAACTAATATTGCTCACTAGATTTTTCTCCTTTTTCTTCTTTCTTCCTTTTCATTTCTTAACATAAGTAATACCCTCGAATATGATGGTTTATTTACAGAATTTGTATTTGTACACTCCGCATAAAAAAAATTGCGACAGCTAACACCGTGCAGCTAGGCCACCCAATATACACATTCTTATCCCATAATCGTGTCTGGTAAAGAAACCCCCTCTCTCTCCTCCTTTCTTCTCTCCCATACTAAAATTAGCTAACAACATGAACGCGATTCTAATTTCAAACTACACATGTATTAGTAGCGATAACATGAAATAACGAAACCGTGATGAAACAAGATTCATAAGTTAATTTAGGGAGAAACAGAAACACACACAATGAAAAATTGAAACCGATGGATGTCTATTACACAGAGGTTCAGAAATGAGGCAGAGAGATAGAGAGAGAGAGAGAAGGCGAAAGAAGAAGAAAAGTAAAAGGGAGAACAGATAAAAATGTGGAATTTTAAACTTAGTAAGAAAAGAACCTAATATTATAAAGTTCCGTCACCAGAAATCCAACAGTAATATAGAAATAACGTTTGTTTTTATATTTTTCCAGGACTTCAAATATATAGAGGATGCTTGAAACATTCATTAAGTCTCTTTCATAAAAGATAGCATATTCAATTTCCAGTAGAACTGTAGATCTCACAGACACATCTAAGATAATGTCAAAAGTTTAACACACATGCTTTGTTCCTACGTGGTTCGGTTGTAAATTCGGAAGTGTTCATTAGATGTACTGATGCAAACTACATTCTAATAAACCCAGTAGATAGCGTAGGTCATATCTTCCATTCCAGACTACTAATGCAAAGTAAACAAAAAAAGAAAAAATTAAAAGAAAAAGAAAGAAAGATAAAATTGAATGAGTGCTATTTTACTGGTAAATTTTTATCAGAAATATCCTATATAAAAAGTCCAAACCGCATCATAATGAAAAGTTACAAAAGTTCAAATGGAAAATTGGATGTTCCTTATAGATGTAGCACACCTTGCATGTTTCAAACTTCAACGTGAATAAATCACATTGAATTATAGGATGGAAACAAATTTGAGTCGAACTAGTATAAATAAAATTTTGTTTCCAAATAACCAAAGAGGTTGCCATTTTCTAGTCTTTTCCGAAGATTTATCTGTTCCGAACATCCATCATTACTTTCATCTTTTGCGGATATAACTTTGTAATTTGCACAGATAGAATGAGCACGCTAGAACTCAAACGGATCATAGTGTCAGTCGGATGATGTTGGTTAGCTTATGGACCACCACTGGGTCGAGGATTCAAACCCCTAGTGACCCGGTAATGCGACTGAGACTCGGTAATTCAGATGATAAAAAAGATATATACTACAAGCATATTACTATTAACAAATTTAACTTTCAAAATCACAGGAAGTTACACTTTTAGACTAATGGAAATTACAATTAACAGATTTAACACACAAAAATGCAATTCAGATACAAAATACACATATATATTAGACTAAATAAAATTACTGTTAATAAGTGTGAAAATACATTACAAAAATGAAAAAAAATCTATATGCAAATTACAGCCTAAACGAATCAAAATACGCAATGTAAATTATTACAACTTTCGACTCAATGCTATAGCAATACAATTTTAGAATTACTGCAAAAGTGTTACAACTTTAAATTCAATGCCTAAAATATTATAATTTTCCTACAACATCGTGAGAAACTAAATTTTTCCTAAAAATGTTGGCATCACTCCCCCCTTAAAATACATATTATAATCAAAGTAGACGAGTTCCTCCGTGACTAAGCGGTTAGCGTACGCGCCTTTGGTGTGGGAGACCCGGCGTTCGATTCCCGGTGGGAGCTCATGTGGTTCGGGTTCTACGTTAATCAATAGGCCCACGTCTCATATAGCCTCGCTGCTGAAATAAAATGAAATATTTTAGTTTAATGGCAAACGATTAAGCCCTGTAGGCTACGGAAGACGATGATTAAAGCAACTGAATGATGATGAAAGAATTGGTGGAATGAGAAAGTGGGAGGAAACGGAGTACTTGAGAAAACCCACGGACATGATGTCTACCACGAACTTACTTGGCCGGGGAGCGAACCAGGGACCCTACACACCAGAGGTAAGCGCTTTACTACTGAGCTACAGTGTTTCGCTACTGAAGAGGACGCTAAACTCAAAACCAAATCAAATAATGCCCGTAGCCAGTCCAAAAATATAGGGGGGCCCGGTGGATGCTAGGGAGGGCGATCGAACCATTATAGTTCATCACCATATTATAGGTCATTTGCAAGCCTATCGTGAAAATTTTTTGGGCGGGACAGTAAAAATTTAGAGGTGGCCCGGCCCCTGTGCCTCCTGTGGATACGGACCTGAATCAAATCAAAGTAACATGATAAAAACTGAATTCGAAGTAGGTGTTAATAACTATTTCAAAAAAAATATTTTTAAACGGTTCAACTGTTTTCCCTTGGCGTGATTACAAGATTCTTGTCATTTTTATATAATAGACGTATTGTGTCAATAACATAACATTGCGGTTTAAGAACTGTTTCTTGTGCCAATCTCATAGGTTCCTTTATGTATCTTTTTCATAGCAATATTTCAGACATATAAGCAGGAACGTCAGAGTACTGTCCTCCTAAATTGTTAATTTCTCTTCATTTCACTCTTCTCTAGCTCTTGTAAAAGATCGATAAATGTAAGAAATCAAAGTAGATACCTACCATATGGAAGTTTCTAAATCGCAACTATTTTACTGATGTGCTCTGGAAGATCAGCAGGACCGAGTCCAAAATCCTTCAACACTTTATTGATTTGCTGCCCTGATAGGGTTCTATTCACAGCCTTTAGATATATCCCACACTCGTTGCTCTTACTCACATCGGATAGACTTGCCTTTTATAAGATGTTTAGCACCCATTTTCACCGAAATAAGGAAACATCGTTCCATCTACATTGTAGTTTTGTTACATCGGGGCATTTGTCTAAAAATTAGTGTTCACGGCAATGAAAAGTAGTCCTAGTTCTGCAAATTCATCGCAGTTATTGATATAGCCATTTTTGTTAAATGGACACGCAAATAGGGATACCTTTTTATTCCTGGGAGATTTTGTGTGTGGAATTTTGTGGCACGGCTCACAGTGAACATATTACAATAATAACAACAACAATTTCGTTATTTTCACATTTACTACGATCATATGGAACAAACGTAACTGAAAATATTATAAAATCAAGAAAAAATTAATTCGGGCAGTTATGGGTTAATAAGAGCTAAATCTATCTGTATTCATTTTATTTATAACTAGCATGTTATTCGTACCTTTTGTTTGTTCTCTGAACATTCTTTGGCATGGAAGTTGTACATGGCTATTCAGAAGTATAAGCATTTAATTTCATTAGCGAATATATTTCCTATGCGGTTCTATTTATAGTATGGTTACATATTAGATTCAGTTCAAATAGTATCAATGATTCTTCATCAATAAGAGAGAAAAAATGTTTTTCAAGAGATACACTTTCTTCTTTAAGGTTGGTACAAGAGACTGGGCGTAGGGTTTCTTCCATAAACATTAGCTATCTTGCTCGATTTGAATTCGGAACAAGATTTCAAATCATTAATACAGTTCTGCTGTCAGTTTCGTGCGGAGTATTGTATTGTGTGGGTCAGAAATGTGGACTTTACGGAAAAAAGACGAAAAATGACTGGAAGCTATCTAAATGTGATTGTGGAGAAGAATAGCGAATTAGCTGGGTCGAACGGAAAATGAATGAGAGGGTGTTAGATATAGTAGGGGAGAAAAGAACAATTTTAGATATTGTTAAGAAGAGGAAGAGAAACTGGTTGGGACTAGGGATAAGATGGAATTGTATCATGAAGGACGTGCTAGAGGGTATGGTAGCAGGAAAGAATGGGAGGGGATGAAGGAGACTACAATTAATGGACAATATCAAAAACGAAAAATCGTACGTGAAGACTAAGAGGTTAGCGGAACACCGTGGAGCATGAAAGCTTCTCAGTTACAGCAAATGACCTGCCAATAATGGCAGAATACATATGATGATGATGATGACTGATTATCGTTGTCCTTCACAGTTGTCTTTTGTATATCATACAAACAACAATATACTTTTGTAGTGCAATACCTGTGCTTGAATGGGGCTAGCTACTAACCCTTTCTGTAACCTGGGTTTTGGGGATATTTTTTAGACTTTCAGTCAAGCATCTACTGCATCGTCACTATTTATCCTAGTATCATGGTTCGTACCTCATTCTCTTTAGAATGATACCAGCTTTCAAATGGTACCACTTGTATGCTCATACCATATACCAGGAGAGGGAAAAATGATGTCAAAGGAAAATTTCGGAGGGATTTTTTTTCACACTTTGGGCCCCTCTGGAACTGCCCTGTGTAAACGTAGAGATCTACAAAAAATCTGATAAATAGTACTTGGTATACTGAATGTGTGTGCCAAATTGCAAGTTTCTATCTTCAATACTAAGGGCGGGAGAAATTTTATCAAGAATCCCCACAATGCCCCAAATTACCACAAAACACCATGATCTCAGGTAAAAAAAAAATCTGAGACATCTCTATTTACCCTAAGACTATAATCCGCCAATCATTCTCTTCGGAATAGAACTGCCTTTCAGGCGGTACCATTCATGTGTGTCTATCGTGTATCTAAGGCGAGAAAATCCCGAAAAAAGGGATTTTTGGGTCTAAATATCCCTTTTTTCAACTTTTAGCCCCCCTGGACCCCCCTGTTTTAACGCAGAGATCTGATAAATACTACTAGGTGGGCTGAATGTTTGTATACAATTCCAATTTTCCAGGTGCAAAAGTAAGCCCGCCAAAAAAAATATATACCGACAATGTCCCATATTCGCGTATACAGAGGGATATTTTGTAAACATTCCCTGAGACATCCCTAATTACCCTAGGATCATGGTTTGCACATCATTCTCTTCAGAATAGAACTGCCTTTCAGGCGGTACCATTCACGTGTCTCTATCGTGTATCTAAGGCGAGGGATTTTTTGGTAAAAATATCCCTTTTTCAACTTTTAGCCCCTCTGCACCCCCCTGTTTTAACATAGAAATATGAAAAAAAATCTGTTAAATACTACTCGGTAGACTGAATGTTTGTGCACAATTTCAATCATCTAGGTGCAAAAATAAGCCCGCAAAAAATACCGAAAATGTTCAAAATTCCCCTATACAAAAATATATTTTGATAAAAATTCCCTCACACTTTCCTAATTACCTAGGGTCATGTTTCGCCCATCATTCTCTTCAGAATAGAACTGCCTTTCAGGCGGTACCATTCACATGTCTCCATCATGTATCTAAGGCGGGAAAATTCCAAAGAAACGGATATTTTGGTACAAATATCCCTTTTTTCAACTTTTTGCCCCTCTGGATCCCCCCCGTTTTAACGCAGAAATCTGAAAAAAATCTGGTAATACTACTCGGTGGACTGAATGTTTGTGCAAAATTTCAATCTTCTACGTGAAAAAATAAGTCTCTAAAAATAATGAACATAGGTGAGAAAGAAAACATATAAAAGAAAATATATATTTAAAATTATGACGTCATCACCTCCTGGACGCAGGAAGGTGTGAAACCATACGTAACGTGTTCTACAATGCCTCGGGACCTGAAAAAAAAAAACTCAGACGAAAAAGCTCAAATAGGAGAGTTATAACGCAATGTACCATGAAACACCCGTATGGTACAAATTTTACCATGGGATCCCAAAGGGCTAGTAGTGAATTATTGATATAAACTTTTCAAAACTTTCAAAATTTATTGCGTTCCATATATTAAAGTTTAGGAGTATCTAGAATAACTTGAGACCCAAAACCGTAGGAAGTGAGTACCCGGTTCGGATGTGACTTTCTTCCTGTAGAACTTTCGACCCGCTACTGTATTAATTCTTTTTTCTGGAGTTGCAGATTTGATTGTAATTCAACCTATGTCTTATTTATGTAACATTTTGGATCCACATTAGACTTTAGGTTTCTCCAGGTCTCGGTGACCGTAAGCACTGTAGTTGTTTCAATGAACGTTGTTTGTCCCAATCATCTAATATTCTCGAGCTCTTGTATAATATTTAGGGGCCTTTAGCTGGGGCTCTCAGACGTCCTGTTGTAGTCGAAACATTGAAAGACTTACATCATCTTTCCCCTCAGAAATTGTTCGGGACTCCAAATGACGTAGTTTCCTTCCAAAACATACATAAATAAATAAAATTCATAGATGTAGGGTGTGCCTATGCACTTTAAATTTTTCTTAATTCTCCAATTCATTGAAATAAAATTTTATGTGATTATAAATACACTTAAAGCCCAATAAAATAGGCACGTGAGAATGTCATAGTGAAAGAGTAAGTTGGCCACCACTGTGCAGAACAATATGGAGTCAACAAGTGTCATTATTTAAAGTACTATCCAGAACATGTGAACTTCTATCAAGAATCAATCTTAGTATCTTTGTCGATTCCAGAGACTATATATGTTTCTTTATTATGAAACTGTACTCTTTTATGTTAATAAACTTATTTCTTTATATATAAAAATATACAAAGATATTTGTGAAAATTGCACCATTAAGAAAGACATGTATGAATAATGAAATTTAGGTGCAGATTAAGAAATGGACGTCAAGTTTTAGAAACTTCAGGGGTAAAATCTGTTAATTCACAAAGGAAGTATAATATGTAAGGAGCTTATTTACGTAGAGAGCCAGCTCATATATTATGTATTTTATGTTTAAAAATAAAATATTACTGGTCTGAGCCAATATTACAAGTGTTATTCCACGGTTAAAATAAGGGACTATATAAGAGAGAGGTCTCTGAAAAAGTAAAGAAAAAGACATGTATAATCGTTTTTATGGCACTTTATCTTGCAGGTGTGTTCTTAATTCGAGCGCAATTATTTGGACATGTGCCAAGAAAACAAGAGTTTAGAGTGCATTAGGGTATTATTTAGAGTAGGAGTAGTGATATTGTTTTTATCTAAAAACAAAAAAAAGTGGTGATATTCTTAATCTGATTGGAAGCTTTAATCACTGTTCAGTAACAAGATTATACAGCACTGATTGCAATTTATGATCTTTCCAATACTTTAGACAGTAATAAATCATAATGGCTTGAAACCTCCACTTCTTGTAATTAGAACCACTATATCGTGGCATTTGTGTTCGTGAAAAATTGCTTGATGCATTCCTTGTATTCTGGTTCACAAGACATCATACTGTCTGCTCGGGGATTTTGACGAGCGATATTCAGAATTACCATATCCCCTACATGTTCGTGGGCAATGTGTCAGGTGACTGTACAAGCAAAAAAAAAAAAAAAAAAAAAAAAGTACCCGTCGTTCTAGGAAGAAGGCTTGTAAAATGTGTCATACCTATGATCAAACATTTTTCTGCTGAAATATGACGCCAGAAGTTATCTTAAGGAAGGATATGACCAAGGGTTCTAAAACGTTTCCTATTTTGCTTGGAAAGAGGAGAAACTGCCCTATAGTTCGGCCTAATCGCATGCATTGTGACTATCTGTCTAAAATGCAGGGATAGTGCAGTGGGCTAACAGCAATCCTTTTCCAAACCGTTCTTTTCCTCATAGAAAAACAAGTAATGGGACGTTCATACCTTTACCGTGAGATGAGCCTTTCAACTCTACCGGGGAAGGTGAGGCTTCGGCTACCCTCTCAAATAGCCAATTAGTCTAAGAGATATGTGTATGTAAGACCTAAGCACATTTTAGAACACAGAAGTAATGAAGTTATTCCGACTCTACCCGGGTAAGAGCTCAGCCTCTTAAATAATTATATTGGAATATTCAGACAGTGTAATCAGTAATTGATTTTAGTAATGTACGGTGTACCTTAGTCGTAAATAGAGGAAGGTAGAATTTAAGCTCTGTTGGCTGTACCGAGGGAGAGCAGTGATTACGACTCTTCTCCCAGTTACGACATGCACATGCTACTCTACAAATTACGTTCAGCATAGACACTAACAAGGAACGGACATGAACCTGTTGTCCGGACATCCGAATCAAACCTAGTCCGTTCAATAAACATAACAAATATATCCTCATACATAAAACATTAGGTGCCATGGACAACGAAGTAAGTCCCTGGGACCCATTAACCGAGTTAGTATAAAGAAAGTTGTAAACTCGCAGTGAAATAGCTATTGCATCAACACTGCTCATTGGAAAGTCATGGTTTATAATTCATTCTCTTCAGCATGAAACAAGATTTCCACAGGTGCTTTGTATTGGTAATCATAATGTACTTGAACAGGGAATTTGGGAGAATGTCGGGAAAATTCCCTCCAGAAATCCCTCTAATCAACTTTGGACCCCTCTGAAGTAGCCCTGGGTAAAAACACAGATTCCTAATGTATCTCGAAAAATACTATAGGGGATAAGAAATGTGTGTACCAATTTTTGTATTGATAGATATGGGGGAAAAGTTTGTATACCAATATGTATGTATGTATCCTTTCACGTATGACACATTTTTGTAGATACTATACTTCTAAATACACTTTGTTTTGTAATCCGATGTATCAGTTACGCTAATCCTGTTTTAAATATGCAAAATGAAATGAAATGAAACTTTAAGTTGTACATCCCACGGTTATGCCGGCTAGGCTAAAGGAGACGGTGATGAAATAATGAATGAAAATGGTGAAATGATGAAAGTGAGAGGAGACGAGAGAACCCCGAGAAAAACCACGCACACGGTGTTTGTCCGCCACAAAGTTCACTTGGCGCGAGCTGGAATTGAACCAGGGACCCCAAGCGTCAGAGGTGAACACTCTGCCACTGAGCTACCGCTGCCCCTGTTTTAAATATGCCTGTAGTGGAAAACCACTTCTATAAACTAAGAGGTATTTAAATGAACTTTACATAAATTGAAACCTTTATAATCTCCCTTTATTGAAAAAGATAGAGAAAAATTTTTCCTATGTAAATACAGTACTTCATCCGGAACCCGAGTGACCCAATGTCGAACAATATAGATTCTGAGAGAAATTCAAGCAATTTTGCCCGAGTCCGAATACGTCTTTGGAATCGGAACGCTTAGTACATTGTGGATGCAAACAGATACAAGAATGCAGATACCAGAAATCTAATCATCTTACGTAATCACGGAAGGTGACTAGCCTTTCGTGCAATATTATCTCTCTTCCTGCAGCTTCCACATCATCATCAATTTCTAAGTCAAATATAGTTTTAATACACTTAATTCTACTATTTTGTACCTTTTAATTTTATTGCTATCTTTGCTTGTTAAAATTTTCCTTAAAATATAGTGTAGTTAATGTTTAAAGCATGTTCAAAATTCAAGTTGGTGGAATCCAGTTTCGTGTTAATCCACTTTCTATTGTTTGAAAGAACAATCTTGGTTTGGGACTCGAATGGTGTTCTCGAACGAATTAATTTTCGATTCCAAAGTATCACTGTACATCTATGAAGAAATCAACGTAGCGCAGGTACTTAATTTCATTTTGCAACATCAATGCTAATTATTCAATGACAATGGTCAAATAAACAAGGTAGATAAGATACGTTTACAGATAAACATAAGTAATTCTGTTAGAAGACCGAACATCCAATTTTAGAGCCTAGCACTTACTGCAAAGATGCTTTTTTTTTTTTAAATACTTATTTACATAGAGGCTACTCTAGTAGAAACCGCACTCACAAATGATTTAGTTGCGGTGGCGCTTCTAACACAGAAGAGCAATATTATTCAACTTGACCTTATCGGTCCCTAATCAACAAATCCTTTCTTTTTCGGAATCTCTTTTCCGTTTTTGAGATACAGTCGAACTCCATCGTCCTACAAATCCTAGCATCGGTATTAACGAATAGTGTTACTCACGAGGCGAGACATTTTTTTCTCGTCTGGTCTGTCTTGTAAATTTTGTGGAGTTCTCGTCTTATTTTAAAATTTTGCTCGTCTTTTCTGTAAAAGAAAATTTATAAATTTTATGCCCTAATTTTCTTCTTCATTTCATCTAGAAATTATTAGATTTCTTCCGCGTCACGAGAGATTCACCAAGAATGTGATATAATATTTAAACCATATTTATAATTGGACTATATTGTGTAATTACGTACGCAATATAATGTTTAAATTTTGTTAAATACTGTGTATTGTGTTCATACAATCACTTCATCAATTTGCAGTTTGTATGCCATTAAATATGTAACAATAAAACGGTATTTGGGATCCAAGGCTTTGGTGAAGTAATGTTGTTCCACGAGACTCGAGAAATTTGTGTTCCGTCTCGAATTTTAGGATGCTCATCTCGTTTTGACTATTGTCTTGTTTCCGAGACGAGACGAGAAATTTGTCGTCGCGATGACAATACACACGTCGCAACATCGAAAAACGAGCGAGTAAATCAAGGATTACTGTTTCCTTAATTTGAAAATAATTTATCAATGGTCATTTTTATTACTGAGATAGAGGCAATGGGACAAATTGGAGCGTTATTAAAGGTAGACGAAACAAATGTAAAAGCGTGTTTTTATATTTTCATACGGAGCAAGGAAAATTTTGAATTAGCGTTACAATTGCTGTAACCTCTGGCTTAACGCCAACCTCGTATGCAACCCGCATGATTGGAAAGTATTGTTGGTTGCATATATTTAAGTGCTGAAACTCGAATGTGGACCGTTTATCCAAATGAAATTGACCAATGATGGTTGCTGACAAAATTTAGTTTTTTTTTATTGACTCTTTTTTTAAAAAATTAAGTTTTTACCACATTCATGGAGTTGAAAACGGGCATTCATTTATTTTTTTAGACGCGCAGGTTTTGTCGTAGCGGCCATTTTGTATAGCCTGACCGTATTTTGAACTTTTTAGTGCATTCTGTTAAACGCTCTAAATTTTTAAGTTTTAAAGATAATGAGTTGAAACCAAACCCATATGAAAGATAATGGAATGGACAATATTCTGTGTTCTGTACACATTGAGACGGTTTCAGAACGTCTAGACAGAAAGCTCTGAAAATTAAGATTTGAAACCAAAAAATTGCAATTTTAGAATGTACATTTTGAAACGAAATAAATAAGACTCACCTTCAATTTTTTGCCTACATAGAGAGTAGATACTATACAACGTCACAAACAGGATTCATATTTGCGAACTATATACTGGATTTTTTGGAAATTTTTAAACATTTGTTTGAGACGTTGTTTTCTATCTAGTCTCTATATAGACAAAGAATTAAAGACGACTCTTATTTATTTATTTTCAAAATGTACATTCCAAAATGACCATTTCTAAGTTTCCAAAGTGAAGGTTCAGAGCTTCTATTTTCGACGTTCTAAAGTACGTCTCAATGTGAAAAAAACAGAATATTGTCCAATAATCTTTTATATGTTTTTTTTAACTACTTATCTTTAAAACCAAAAAGTTACAGTGTTTAACGGAATCCTCTGAAAAGTGCAAAATACGATCAGGCGCCTATACAAAATGGCCGCCACAAACAAACCTGCGCGGCTAAAAAATAAATGAATTCCCGTTTTCAACTCCCTGAATATGGTACAATTTTAGGTAAAAATAAATAAATAAATTTTGTCAGCAACCTTTGACCTGGAAGTTGGTCGATTTCATTTGGATTGCCCCTTATCTGAATAGATGGCTTCGAAAGCCAGAACATTTAACAGCAGAAAGGAAAGAAATCTTCTATCAAAGTAATGCACTCAGGATTCCAATTATCTCCAGTTACACATATTGTGCACGTGACTGTTGTATGTGTGTCACTGTTATGAGTATATGTGTCGTTGGAAGAAGAAATCAAAAAACAACAGATACAGTTTGCTACTTGACAGTATATAGTCTTATATATAGAGCATAAATAAGCGAACATATTCCAGGTCTATAAATAAAAAAAAAAACTTAAACTGTATCAAACTGTCTACGGACGACATGACTTTTTGGCTCTATAAAAAATTATTTTTATCGATTTTGTAGAAACCTATTCGTACATGGTGATCCCTGGTTCGATCACCGGCGAAGTAAATTTGTGGTGGACAACATCGTGTCCATGAGTTTTTTTCGGATTAGATTATAGGATTAAAATACAAGTAAAGAGTAAAAGTGTAAAAACTGGAAATTTCAACTAGAAAATTTAATTCTACTTTATTTCTTTCTCTCTCAAACTACAAAATATAATACGCTCTCTAAATAGTACTCCACTATATCACATAACAAAATTCAATATTCGTGAGGAACTACAGAGATTGAAACCCAGCTAATCTTTACCATGTGCCGGATATTGTGTTTATCCCCTCTTTACCTCGTAACATAGCAGAAGTGAAGAACAGAATAACAGCCGCCATAACTGCTGTAAACTCAGATACATTGTGTAAAGTTTATGACAAATTTAGCTATAGTCTAGATGTTATTCGTGCTGCTGGTGGTGGTCATATAGAGAATTTGTGATAGCATATCTAAAACTTGAAGAGTTTTTGAGTATTTTGCAAGTTATCTAATTTTTGTAGTTTGCTTTCATCAATACATATGGACTTTTAAAATCAGGGCATTATTTTTGAAATACCCTATAGAACAATTTATGCTGTTTGCAAGGGATATTGATAGAGCAGTAAATCCTGATGACATCGCATCTCCATTATCTATAAACAAATGTATAAACATTAGTTCTAGTAGCTCAGATTTAAAACTTTCACTCAAAGCTAGTTTATTATAGTAATTTCGAATAGTAAATATAAAAGAGAATGGGGCTGATGTTTCTTATAAAACATAAAAATGAGGATCGAGCTTTTACCCCCCCCCCCAAAGAAAATAAGTCAAAGAATTCAAATTAATTTAAATGAAAATTAGTTGGGTAGAAGGTAAAAGAAGGAGAAAAGAAATAATTTTTAAAAAAAGGTATATTGAGCACCAGCCTTAACTGTTGTTAGTCCTGGCTGAAGTTATTGACTTCCATGTTGATGAATGGAATCTCCTCTATGTTGTCCCACTTGCTGACTGGAAATTGACGAATTCAAACAAGATTGATGTTATGGATGAAATCCCGTGAAACCTGCCAGGGGCGATGAATAGTAGGTGCCAAGTGGTTTACTCTCAGATACAGGAAGATGTATATTCATTCTTCCGTATGGTATCTGCGGCGATGAACCTCAAAACTAAGTTGAGTGAAGTCATCTCCAATGTGTTGTTCTCTCGACGTTCTCCTAATCGAACACAATCACAACGGTTTCTTAATCGAACACCGTGACGACTGCCTCGATGATACGTGTCTTCTGCGGTTGTGTTCTAAAAGGGACAATGACATATGCGTTCATTCAACGATGTAGGTGTTGCGATACAAAAAGGAATATGATGAGGAAAGAAGGGAAACTAGTCTTTCGTTTATTGGTTGCTTTAGAATGACAAAGTGAAAATACAAGTTTAAACCAGTTGTTACAGGATGTGCATTTGAAATAAATGTTTTGTATCGATTGAATTGAAGATATGAATTGATTTTATGTCATTTCCTTTTAGAAATTGAAATAAACTGTCTAAATGTTCTTTATTTTACACTTTTTCAGCTGTGGCACACATGATTGTGGGATACTACATAATAATACTTGGAGGAGTCGTATAAACTTGAAATTTGGCACAAACGTTGGATTAGTGATACAAATGAAAGGAAAAATAACAAAACTTGAATTTTTTCTTTCCAAGGATGAAAGTTGCGAGTCAAGTGCAAATTATAGATAGTTACGTCACTTGATTCAAATCCTAAAGGGTATTTCCTATGGACATGGAAGCTTGAAATACGGCATAGTTATGGAACAAGAGTGGGAAAGAAACAGGAAACTAAACTTTCTCTCTCTAGAGAACACGTTCTATACAGTATCTCCTCGAAAGATTTTTACCTCCCAATTTGTTCTTAGTGCTAAAGTTGCATATTTCATATATACGTACATATTTATGGCCATTACTGGCATTAGTCTGGTGTGAATGAGGAAGAACCCAGGCAGAATCCCACTCAGGATAGCTGGACTGACAAACTGGTTACACCTTTTCGACCGAGTGCCCTCACCGGAATCAAACCCAGGACCGTTCACACCAAAAGCAAGAGCGTTAATGACTACGGTATGCAGGATTGAAGCACGAAAGTTGGGTGCTTCGAAAATACAAATTCTTTTTCCAATATTTGAATTTCACTAGAACTTAAGATAATTTTCGGTAAATCCGAACGAAGTAAGAGTAAAAGAACTAGAATTCTTTTTTTCAGATTTATATTCTTGTTGATTTAATATACTATGAGAAATGAAAGGATCTTCCTCGTGTGGAACGCTATCTTCACAAAATAGAAAGAAATATTTTCGTGGTACTTTAAAAATCAGAAGGAATACCTAAATCAAGTTTGACTTTTTCCACTTTATATTGACTTCTCAGTTGCATTTAAAAAATTTAAAAAATTATGTTTCATCTATTGGCATCGCGATAAATGTTTTCTATCTCATTTCCCCAACGTATGCTATAGCTATTGGTGGAATAATTAATTATAATTATTTATGAAATACGAGTAAAAGAGGGCTTTTCGGAAAAGTTCATCTTAAGAATACTGCCTTGCACGTGTAAACTACGGAATTTGTTTGTTTCCTACAAAATGATTTAAGCCATAGGATTATTATTAATTCCATATATTTATTTATGAAATCTGAACAAAACCAGTTTAACATAATTTGAGAAAATATGCCCGATAGCAACTCCCCTAACAGTAATCTATCCCTTCGTGGGTTTCCTTTGAGAAATAACTTACTCTACCGTATAATGAAAACTTTATTCATGAAATATGAACAAAATGTTATGTATCATTTTTGAGAAAATATTTTGAAAAGAAACTTACCCCCAAAAGAAAGTTATTTTCACGAGAATTTGCTTAAGTTCACATTTTAGGATTATTAAGAAAATAAGCCTATATCAATTATGAACCAAATCATCTTAGTCGTTTTTGTGGGAAAATCTTCCAAAAACCCCAGCCTCAAGATTAAGCTGTCTTTTATAATCTTATATCCGATTTTGTAGGGTTGTTAATGAAACCATCATTTATGAATCAGAAGAGAATCGCCTGTGTCATTTCCTTAAAAAAATGCTAGATAAGAACGTGCCAAGGAAAATAAAATAGACCTCAGAAATAATATTTATGCTACTTTAAATTTTATAAACGTCTTAACAAGAGGATGGCTATAATAAACTTAAACAAAATCGCTAAGGCCATTTCCCAGATATTCGATATATTCAATTTTTGCCTCCGGAAAACTACCCTTAGTTTTGTGATAAGAAGAAACAAATAAAACGGAATATCTTTTTTTTTAATCTTAAGTTTAAATTTGAATCGGATAAGTTAACCCTAGAACGGTCGGGCTGGGTCTGTGAGACACATCTACTTACATTTTAAATAAACATTTCAGCTTAAAGTTAATGGTTTGAGTTGTAACTTTGTATACCTTCATAAAATGCCTCATAAGAGACGTTATTGTCGCAAATCAGTTTGATTTATTGTTGGTTTGCTTTTAATAATGCTCTGAACATTGCGTAGGCCTGTCAGACCCAGCCCGATCGTTCACGTAACTTTTTTTCACGGTGTGAAGAATCTTGTATGAAGTTTACTTTTTTATTGTGATTTCCTGTTCGACATTTTTGAGTCTGTATATAAGAACAACATTTCAGTGTGTATATACGAACAACATTTTGAGCAACTTTAAAACATAATGGAACTTGATGCAATTTCTGTCAGAGAAATTCATAGAATTTTATATCATGCTGAAAGTGAACTGGATGATTTCAATGCAGATCGTACTTTTGAAATATTTACTGACCATGATAGTAACAGTGAGTGTGGTGAAGAAGATGATAAGAGTGAAGAATTGTTATCGGCTGTCACTGCTGAGAAAACTCCACCCACTCCTCCATTAGATAACAATCTTGCCAACAATGAAAACTAAAAAACTTTACCCCCTGACATTCAATACCTTTCAACATAGGTGATGCCTTAGGTTGTGTTAAATAAACTTATAAGTATCCTTTACAATATTACTTATCCATAATAACATTAAAGTAAGTATTCTTTTTTATATAATTTTTTAGAAAAGCTCATATAATTTACTAACAAAAATATGTAAAGAATTACAAATATTTCTTTTAAAAAATAAGCGAAAACAAGTTTTGAGTTTAAATGCTTTCTTTCTGCTTTAGAAATACTTGTAAATACATAAAAGTATGTTTTTATTTTAAAAACCGTTTACAAATTAATTATGAAGTTTTATTTTCATGGGTCTTTCAGACCCAGCCCGACCATTGTAGGGTTAAATAACATTATGTATATACATTCATGGGGAAGAATGGACGGATGAACGGGTGCACAGGCACAAAAATTTCTTTTTCGGCATAGTAATTATGAAATTTATAAAACCATCGATATCTCGATTTTTTCACGAGCTCTATAGCCCATCATTGGTAAATTGTCCCTCAAAAAGTTACGTATTTTGAACTCAGGATATATAAATAATTTTATTAGCATATAGCCTATCCTACATATATACTATCTGAAATACTCAGTTCTCGCATTGGAAGAATACGTGTATGGAAAATTATCCAATTTCCTTCCCTCTTACGATACGATTTCAATAATACATGAACAATTTTTCATCATATATCAAGATTTGGTCCATGAAAGAGACTTTATTATGGCACAACAGCAACTACAAGCATTGAATATGTTTCCCTCGGACAGAACATGAGGAACCCACTAGCTTAGTTTTCATATCATCCCAAGGTTATGAAGATGTAATCGAAAGGTTTTGTCAGATACTCCAATCTTGTGTGTCAGTTCCTGTATAGTTAGATGAGGATTCTGCTTTGATTTCATCCTCCAGCTGGTCTTTGTCGAGGACGAATGGATGACCAACACGAGCTTCTCTTCAAGGCTCTCGTTTCCGGAAGAAAAATGGCTGAACCGCTTTTTAGCAGTCCGTTCACTCACTGACGTCTTTCCAAACTCACGCACTTCTGGCGGCTTCTGAAGCTTTGTTTCCTAATTTGTACTCGTAAACTAAAATAGTCCTCAAAATCTCCCTTTCCAAGGAGATGTTCTTTTGAAGATTGCACTTCCTAAAAAGAACCGATAGCGATGAACTAAACAGCTCTCTATTAAATAAGGTTTAGAAGGAATGTAAACAAATTATTGAGTTGTGGAACTCGAAACCTTTTCTTCTGATTTAGATACCAGTTCTAAAAAGCAAGGCAGAATAATAGTACAAATCCATTTTTAATACATATTCTTGGCTCTCTTTTGATCTTAAATTATAGTTACTGGTATAGAGGGTACAAGATTCTCTCTCAAACTAAGAGTAAGCGAAACCAATATAAGTGAAGTTTTACAAAGCAGAAGTTTTATGTTCATGTATATATCTTCTGGTTTTAACACTGAAATATCAATTGTAATCTTTGCCAGATGGATGAAAATCGTCGAATGATCGGTCATTTAAGTTAAGTTTCAAGGTAAATTGGAAACTTTAGACTGTATAACAAATTATTATAATTAGTTTTAATCTATATTAAGCACATAAGAATCAGAACAAAATTCAGGTAAAAATTGTTAATACTGAAGTTAATTAAAGCTAGAGGCTGGATTTGTATTTACAGTCGTCATTGGAAGTTGGCGCCTTCGATTTTTAGAGCCTTATAATGTTGTGCTGTTGATAAATACGTTCATCATGTTTCATTTTGGAAATCTTTCTGATCACCAGCGCACCCATTCTATTTCAGTATTTGTCGAGAGTGTTTTATTATAAGTATTATGAAACAAGCTTTAATGTGTATTCTTTGTAGAATACAGATACGTCACTTTCAATTACTGCTAGTAATTAACATACAAAAATGATATCGATTTCTATTTCGTATTGTATCATTGTACTAGTCATTAACGTGTTAACTTTAGGAGACCGAAGGAATAAGAGAAAGTTTATGCTTGTTGTACATTTATATATTTACTATTTAAAGTAACATACGTATGAAAGAATCAATATAATAATTACTCTCTTTTCGGAACTCTTAAACTTATTACTGATTTAAAGTGGATTTTGTCATTTAATTTCCTTTAGCTATGAATATTTATAATGGATTTTAGAAACAGTAATTTTGCTATAATACATCATACATTTGATCTGATGATTATTTTGCTATAATACATCTGATATTTTATCTGTAAGACAAAACTGTTTCTGGGAGCGCGGTGTCTCAGTAGTAGAGCGGTGCTTCGGGTCCCTGGTTCGAACCGAGCTCTTGCCGTGTGGACATTGTGGTGGACAAACATCGTGCTCGTGGGTTTTCTCGGGGTTCTCCCGTTTCCTTCCACTTTTAAATTCCACAATTTCATTCATTTCTCATTATCCCCGTCTCCTTTAGCCTAACTGGCATAACCTGGGACGTAAAACTAAATATTTCATTTCATTTCAAAACTGTTTCTATTGAGGACGTCACATTATTTTACTCATACTTTTAGGAAGATTAGTATTAAACGATAGCATTTTTCAGTTAATTACCTTAAAGTTGTAGAAACATTATAATATTTTAGACTTCAGTGATCATCTGCTGTTACTAATAATAAGTCGTTTACATCAGAGCTATTAACTTACGGTAATTGGTGTGATCATTACATACAAGAAATTTCGTAATATCTACTGAGGATATACAACATTCACTTTATAAAAACCAATGAATTGATCTTTTCATTCTGCCTTGACGTTTCTAAATCTTACTGATATATTTACAGCCAAAATGTGTCAATTTCATAAGATCGCAACCAGAATCCCTATCAGTGAAACTTATGATTAATAGTTATTGTGTTTATAAAATCAGTCTGATCCTATTCATCGATCTAAATCTCTTGATATATAATTAATTTATTGTTATTACTTTTGAATCAGTTTATCTATTTATCGATGTGGTAAATGGTTTTAATTAATTGATACCCCGTGTTATGAGAGCATATATATATATATAGTAGGTTAAGAAGTAATTTCTTGTGAATATCCATTGGATTCGCGGAGGTTACTTTCTTTTATGGAATGCCTACCACTGTCTTCATGGTAGCGGATTAGGTTTACATATCATCAAATGAAATCTACTTTTCCCCTCTTACTGTAAAAGAATCGTTTTGTGAACTAATGCTCAAACTGAAACATTTCCACAAAAAATATAAAAAGAATAAATATGGTTTCAATTAAAACTAAATATTTTGTTTTCAAATTTTTAATAAAATGAAAAGCTACAACAACAATGTAAAATTTAGAAATTTTATATTCTTCGATGAATGTAATTCTTTATTAAACAGAAAACAAGATCTTACAAAACCAATAAACATTTGATTTTTGTTGCCATTTAATAAAATTTGAATTTAATTCGTCTATTTTAATCCATTACAAAAGAATATTTGATAATATTTGGCCAATTGTAGATACATGTAATTCTTTCCTATAAAAGATTTCTTCATACCTTATTTATACACAAATTGTATAGGTTCCTTGTATGAAATACATTTTACAAGTATTGCTACAACAACAATGTAAAATTTAGAAATTTTATATTCTTCGATGAATGTAATTCTTTATTAAACAGAAAACAAGATCTTACAAAACCAATAAACATTTGATTTTTGTTGCAATTTAATAAAATTTGAATTTAATTCGTCTATTTTAATCCATTACAAAAGAATATTTGATAATATTTGGCCAATTGTAGATACATGTAATTCTTTCCTATAAAAGATTTCTTCATACCTTATTTATACACAAATTGTATAGGTTCCTTGTATGAAATACATTTTACAAGTCAAGGTCTGAAAATATCTAGATACTAATAATCTTTTTCTTTCAACTAATACGATTTTACAATTACAATTATTCTACTTTTTAAAATAGAAATCTAATATACACCACAAATAAACAAAACAAAGTTCATTATTTGTCTTTTATTCCAATCTATAAACATCATACTAAAATCAACAACACGTTTAGATTTAACAAAACTATTCAATTTTTTAAAAGTCAAATATAAATATCAAAGTTTAAACCTTCCTTATGGGTTTAATGTATTGAAAATGAACCTTTTTCTACACTTAGTAGAAAAAATGTCTTATTAATATACCTTATTTTTGTCATTAACAGCCATAATAATAGAAACAGCCCTAATTAAATAATAGAATAGTGCATGGGTGTTGATCGAGTTTTCTTTAAAAAAGGAGATAGATTGAAATTATGGATGAGTAAATTAATTACTTATTATCTAACACTATCATGTAAAGTTTATTTGTGCCTAAAGGCAGAGTGTACTATAAGGAAAATAATCATACTCGTATTGTAAATTTACTAAGGATCGGGTTGGAAGTTTAATTTGTTGCTCATGGTTTGAACGTCAGGCGATAATGTCTTCTGATGACGGATCAGAACTTTATTCCAACGTAGGAAACAAATCATTTGAATTCAGTATTATATCCCATATAGTTTTGATGAAAAATGGACTTAAACACAGAGAGACGCTAAATTTGTAATTATTCATTGAGCAATCGATCAAGACAAGAGTTTCTTACTTTTTTATAATTTCTAAATTTCTATATGAAAACGAGAAACATCAACATTGCTAGAAACTAAACCTGTGTCCGTATCACTTCAGAATACAAAATTCATTGCTTTTTAATTGGAATTTTTATGTTGTTCTTAAACAATTTATTATAACTCTGAAACATCTTAAAATATTTGCTAGTAATCTTATGGAGAAGTTACATATAAAAGCCATTAAGACTCATCAACTGAAATTTGTTCTAGTAAAATATGATTATTACATATTTTTTTCATTACTGTATGTTGATTTTTATTAACAATAATTATTTTAGAATATATGAAATGCTAGTAGTTAAACAGTCTTGCGCTAATTTGTGGAAGTTTTATGTGAAAATCAGCTTGTCATAGATATAATTATTTCTATCAAACAAACAGCACCATACACTGAATTGAAACTTCTTTATTGTTACTATTTTGACAGGATTGATACACAGGTTCTTATCGTTATACTATAATACATTTTTTAGAAGAACACAATAGAAAAATGTATCCGAGAAAGGTGATTCTGAAGGCGTAATTCATGATAACTGAGCATTGTTACCGATATTCGAGTCCATTTAAATAAATGTTTATAGTGTTTTGTCTTTGAATATACATTTCCTTAGAATAGGACAAGGAGCAGGAAACGATCGTTATGAATAGTTATTCTTTATTGTTTGTATTCATTCAAAATTGAAAATAGTGTTACATAAATAAGACCATCCTTTATTTTGTTTAAGTAAATTTTATGCTTCTATTTGGTGAAATGGGTCACAGGTATAGTGCATTGAGTATTCCTACCTTTGTGTAGTCCTTCCATTGCCCATTACGCAAATTAATAGGTCTATGTAATATAAGACTAGCACGTTGTCTGAACATAGATAACATGTTTGACCGTATATTGCTAATCAATCTAAAATTTGTATTATATTATACTATATAATCCTATGAACCAAATATGGCTTCTTCCTGTGTCCGTGACTATGATCCAGATTGTTTTAGATATGTGTGTTAGTTTCCCCAGTATCAAGGTATTGAAGCATAGAATCAGCTGTGTGTGAGTATTGAAGATCTGCTCACGAGGCACGGTAGAAAGAAGAGGACAGAAAAGTGATCTACGCAACTGCTACTTCCGTGTTATTGACTTAGTGATCACAAAAGAGGTAAGAAGACAAGTATGTTTGAGTATCCAGATTTATCGTCATCTCTAATGAACAGTGTACAGTAAGATGCTTCCTGTTTCTGATTCTCCATGACGGAAGCAGTAGAAAAAAAAACTTCTATCTGTTAAAAGAGGAGCCTAAAAGAGTTCCCTTGATGTAATGAATAGCTTCTTGAATAACTACAAGGTGGACAATTACAAAGATATGGCGCAGGATCTCTTGAAGAAAAAACAAAAGAAATGGGCAGTAGAATGTCACAACAGCTACATATCCTCTACTTGAATTTAGAGGTATTCGGATCTCACATTGGTACATGTTCACAAGAACAAATGTAAGACTTTATCAAGATATACAACTATTTAAAAGTGATACCACGAAAGTTATAATGACTAGAAGTTTGGCGACTGATCTAAAATTTTAATCTAAAACACAAGAGGAAAAATGGGAGAACAATGCATTTTTTTTTTTTGGCGTCATGTATATACGTTTTCATTATTAGCAAGTGTTTTCAAATACCTTCACACACTTTTCATCTTTACTCGCTGCATTTTGATAAATATTCTAATTAGTATTCAAGATCCCGCTACATGCAGAATCGTAAAATAAAGACTATCTTGAATTTAAGAAAATCGATATCATATCAATGAAAACAATTGATCACATCAGACATTAACTTTTTCTGGTAATTTGTATCGATATTCTTATCAGAAGCAACAAACAATCATTTAAACAATAATATTTAAGGACATTTGCCATTATTTAAGTGTTCTAATTCTATGCTCAACTCTGTTACTTACGTAATACTCAATAATTTGTACGTAAGGTCATCAATAGTGATGTAGCTTACATGATATATATTAGAAATAGCAAAAAGGTCTTGCTTTGACTGCTCTATACATGCAGGTGTTCATCAAATATTATGAATTTAAATGACGAGAAAAAGTTCAATATAACGCTTATACAAACAAAAGTAACTGAAATAAAATTGTCATTGTCTTTTACATATAACAGTGAAGTCCTTTCTATCTTACATATATGTATATACAGTATATAGTAATAAATATTAATGTCGCTTACAATATATGACAAAAATAAACTTAATACATATTAATTTACATGTCTCAAAGTGTACTGATATTCTAAAGTATACAAATGAAAGAAAATTTGTCCAGTTACAGTAAATTCAGTTAACAGACTGAATATGAAAAAAAAAGAGCTACATATTAGTAGTTCCCTTCCCCCAAGCCTTTAAATCGTATGAAAATTGCCTGCAGGCTAGTGACAACTAATAACCTGACTGAGCTATTAGAAGCGTGACTTGCTTGAGACACTGAGACGTCTCGCTTTTACAATAAGGATTTGTATTGAAAAACTGTTAGGATAAGATGACACATTGAAGTTGAGGCAATATTAGCAGAAAATGTTTGAAATTCTAAACATGCATTGTGTTAAAAGAAACTTTTTTGTAGCCCTTAAATTAATACCAGAATCACTTATTGATATTATCTGAACGTTAAATTTTGAGGCAAAGATATTTATAAAAGTTACAGATTCAGTGCAAAATTCTAGCAAGAGAAGAGGATCAGAAGATATGTCATAAATAGGCTAACGTGTCCGGTTTTGTGCATTAGGTTTGCCTTGGTGGATCCCTGAAACAAGACTTTTGTGCTTATAATACAATATCTTAGTTACGATTCTTATGTAAATTATACCGCCTACGTTATGTTTGACTCTCAACAAAAGCAATCTTAACTATATATAAAACTACATGAGCTGACATAAATTATTGAGCACTTCCTATAGGGCTATACTGATTAAATTTGGCATGATTGTAGCTTTCCGGAACTAACCCACAAGAAAAGTGCCAAAAGTGAATATTTTTAATTTTTAGAGGGTCTAAAGAGGGAATGGAAAAAATTCCCCATGTTATTTATATGGGCCCTTTTTTTGACCTACAATCGCACGTTTTAAGTACTTAGAATTGGAATAAAAACTTGAAATTCGGTATTCTTGTACTTTTTCGTTAGCACTATCTAAATAAATCAGTAAAAACAAAAAAATCCAACCTTAGAGTGGTTTTATGGGAAACTGAAAAATCTTTCCCATGTTATTTATATGGAACACCTTTTACACCCCCAAATTATTGAGCACTTCCTGCATAGGGCTACAATGATTACACTTAACATGATTGTAGCTTTTCGGGATAAACCCACAGGAAAATTGCCAAAAGTGAATATTTTTAACTTTTAGGGGATCTAAAGAGGGGACGAAAAATTTCCCCATGTTATTTAAATGGGCCTTTTTTGGACCTATAATCTCATGTTTTAGGTACTCAGAATTGGAATAAACACTTGAAATTCAGTATGCTTGTACGTTTTCGTTAGCGTTACCTACGTGAATCATCAGCAATAAAAAATTCCAACCGTAAAGTGGTTTTATGGGGAACTGAAAAATCTTTCCCATGTTATTTATATGGGACGTCTTCTACACCCCAAAATGTTTAGGCACTTCCGGCAGGATTAGAATGATTAAATTTGGCATTATTGTAGCCTTCCATGACTAGCCGGCAGGAAAATTGCCAAAAGTGAATAATTTTAATTTTTAGGGGTCTAAAGAGGAATGAAGAAATTTCCATGCTATTTAAATGGGCGTTTTTGGGGGATACGAAATCTTATCTTTTAGATAGTTGAAATAGGAAAAGAAACGATAGAATTGTGGGTTCAAGGGGTGCGAGTCCGTAGGCCGAGAAAAGACTGTGTCTGGGGGCGAAGCCTCAGACGCAGATTCAGCAACTATGAAGAGCAAGTTCACGAAATTCACTGTTGATGCAAAGGCCGATAGGTAAGAAACGCGAGGCAATAGGCCGAGTAGACGCGGGGATCTGGGGGCGGAGACCCCAGCTAGCCAAACGCAAGTCATTATTATAAAATTTCATAGCGAAAAATCTTTATTAGCAAAGAGTTTCAGTAATAAGATATTTTTGTTATGTATTTATTTACAATAGCTACAAGTTCTAGAACTAATAGCAGAGATAGCGAAGAAATACGATGGGGCTATGGCACTGATTCTTCTTGTGGATGAAAGAGGTGAAAGAAGAGAAAAGTTGTAGCAGTGAGACATAGGAGTGGAGCCATAATGAAGCATAAAATTTGCTTTAGCCTTTAGTGGCACAGGGTTTAAATAGCAGCTAGATCCTATAGACAGAATGATTTTTAAATTTTACACCCTCAACTTTCATTCCCAAAGTATTCTCTTCAAATTGAAAAATCCAATCCGATTCAAATGTGTTGAAAAATTTGTCATTTTTAGCATTGTACTTCAAAAGTCATTACAACGCAGTGATGTCGGAATCATGAGAATGAAGGTCACTTTCACGTACGTAAGTCGGAAGAACGTGAAGAAGTGGATGCAACTACCATGTAGGTAGATCGGCACTCAGGGTGGGAAAGAAATCGTAACAAGGAATCGACTCACTAGAAATACTATTTTTCAAATTGAAGACGTATAAGCTACACCATATTAAGTCTCTGATCAAATTTTCTTTAATGAAATATATTGAAAATGATGATTAAGATGTGAAGGCATGTGCTTTGCGGCCGGTACCTCGTACCGTGAGTGGTTTCCCTATCCGTATGACCCACTTTGATGGTCACTTGCCATAGGATCTCCATCTGTTCCGTATCCAATGGCTAAGTCAACATTTACTTTGAAGAAATATAAACCAATTACCAGGCATACGCATTAAATACTTCTTAAGTGATACAATTTACTCCACATACATACACATTAAGTATGTATTTCAAAAGAGAGAGAAATTTACCCTGATAGTTCACTAAATATTTAAAAGGATATAAAATTTACTTCCTTTGATTCACTAACTATTTAAAACATAAATGTTTTAATATATTTATGCCTACCTTTTATATTTAAAAAATAATGTCTATTTTATCCATGAATTTCTAAACGATTTAGAACGAAATAGAGAGCATCGTTCCTCATCCTTCGCGATATGGTACCTTTAGATATATTTTATATTATTTACACACACACACACACACACACACACACATATATATATATATATATATATATATATATATATATATATATATATATATTTCTAATCCAAAAAAGCGTTCCTTAAACATCATATACTCTGTAAATTAAGAAGAAATTTGCTTATATTCAGAATAAAAGGTACTATTCAAATTCTTTCCAATAACCGACGGAATATTATTGTGAATGTTTCGATTGTATTAGAATTAAATATGTAGTCATTTGAGTGAAATCAGCAATGTTAGGTTCTTGCCTGATGGACATTAATGTACAAAAATACAGTGCTCCAAATATTCTTCGTAGACAAATAATTAAGTTCTCATCTTTTGTTCGGAGGATCCAGTTTTGTTCGCTGGTAATAATAGTAAATGCAATTCAAGTCGGAACCTTAATATAGTCTCGGTGCTAAAAATGAACTTTAAACTCCAAACACGGAAGCGAATGTCTTAGTGCTATTAAAATCATTTCGTTGAGTATCATTTGAACAATTGTTTTTTATTTGAATGATTTTTATTTAAATATTACAGTAAGGAATATTCTAAGGAATATGTTGTTTAATCCTAGAACATTTAATTTCTTAGATGTACGAGCACTATTTGGAAATTCAATTTCCTTATATACCCCTGCTTTTACTGAGACACTTATGTTTCTCGCAAAGAAGATTGCGTGCTTCAAGGAAATAGAGGTACTACATAAGTGGCGCAAGATTGTTACGAGAATGGTCACCCATGTCGACTGCGTCTGAATGTGATGCTCAGATGAAGATCCAGGAAAAATGCTACAATTCTATCAGAAGTCAAGTTGGAGGAAATCTTGGTGATTGACTATGGCAGCATGGTACAGTCCAAGAATGGGAAACAAAAACTACATTATTTTTCTGTACTTTCCTGCAAATGGAAAGCCAAATATATATATATATATATATATATATATATATATATATATATATATATATATATATATATATATATATATATATATATAATGATCATTCTCCAGGAAAAAGCTTTAGAACATAAAATATCTTCTACTCAGATCATTTAGAAGAAATATATCTTGGGAGAGGCCATTGATCGAGATTAAAAACAGAAGTATGACAACTGAAGAGAAATTGATTGATACGGGTAAATAATTGAGAATAATAATACAGAGCGCACATACCATGCTACAAAGAGGGAAAACGGAATACTGTTTTCAGGAAAATGAAACAAAATAAGTTAGATTCAAAAGCAAGTGAAGTGAAATTAAAACATAGTATGTAATTACTAAAAGATACTTCATATTTATTGGGGCAATAACAAAAAGCGGAATATAAAGCTGTACGAGATTGTTGACAAGCGCCTGGAACATATAGTAAGTAATGTTTTAAAATTATATCATAATAGTGATGAAACTAAAGGAAAAAAGAATCTAGTATTAACTCAAAACATTCGCAAAAATCACTGTTATACCTCTGCTTGTGCACAAACTAGACATTCACTATTACAAGTATGGCAACTTATAAGTAACATAAGTATGACAACTTATCAATATAAGATGAAATCTTCTTTTACTACGTCCCCACAATTTCATAAACATTTTAATCATTATAAACACAATTTCTGTATCATTGTAGCACCTTGACATACTTTGATTGGTATGTGTTTAACGTTCTGTCTCAGTATTTATGCTTTTGTATATTGTACTTACTATATAGCTTAACGGAAAATTAAAATCACATTATCCGTCTAATCTATCTGAAATTCGAACCTTGTCTCCTACACCATAGACAATAGTACTGATTGCGTGGCAACAAACGAGCTCTACACAAGGATAGTGATATAATTTGGAATCAGTGACGGCGAAAACAATACTGAAGGGGAAAAATCTGTAAGTTTTACGTCCCACGGTTATGCCGGTTAGGCTAAAGGAGACGGTGATAATGAGAGATGAATGAAATGGTGGAATGAAGAAAGTGGGAGGAAACGGGAGTACCCCGAGAAAACCCACGAGCACGGTGTTTGTCCACCACAAAGTTCACTTGGCGGGGGCTGGGATCGAACCCGGGACCCCAAGCACTAGAGGTGAACGCTCTACCACTGAGCCACCGCGCCCCCAATACTGAAGGGAATCACAACTTCATTTACATAGAAGAGTTTACATGCTTATATTCTGTTCACTCCCTGCACAATATTATGGGTCATATAGCTTTACTTCTACATACTTTCTATGGTTATGTATTGACAATACCTTCAGGCTAGTTCATGTGTATCTTGAAAACATGATTTGAAGGTATAGGTATTAATGAACATGCCTGGTAAACTGACAAAATACATACTTAAGATACAATAATACGAAGTAATTGTTTATAATCGTGATATTGTTTGCGACCTGAATTAAAAATCATTTCTAAATATTTTACATTTTAATAGGTAAATACACTTTTTGCAACGCATTAATTCCAATTAACTTAAACAAATTGTAAAATAACAATATTCAACACGTGTTATTTTAAAATATATTCCAGCAGTAAGATGTGCCAAAACTTCAGATGTTAAAAGTTTATCATAGCTGTAAATTATAAGCTTTGAATTACTTTAGTGGGATTGTTTTATAATAATAATAATTTATGAGCAATTATTGTGTAATTTTTCATGTCCAATGTACAATTTCATTATAAATGATAAATCACCTACGTATATTGTTATGGAGCTACATGTGTAACTAAGTCAGTTACTATTTGGAAGAATTTCACCATTAGAAAATGGCGTGCTATAACTGAAAAGAAAATGAAATGAAATCTTTGAGGTTTACGTTCTACGGTTATGTCAGCTACGCTAAAGGAGACGGTGATGATGAGAAATGAATGAAATGGTGGAATGAAAAAAGTGGGAGGAAACAGGAGAACTCTGAGGAAACCCATAGTGTTTGTCCACCATAAAGTTTACTTGGTGCGAGCTGGGATCGAACCAGGGACCCCATGCACCAGAGGTGAAAGTTCTATCACTGAACCACCTCGGCCACTATAACTGAAAAATTCGTAACTAATATGCATTGGTAAATTTGTGGTTAAAAATATACCGATTATGTTTCTCCACATTTTTATCGCTGGTTTTACTAAGAAAACCATTAATGAACACATCACTTCTACTTTTTCCTATTTGCAACATTGATATTTAATTTATTCTAAGATGTAAGTAGAAGTTATATAGGTATATTGTACATGTGAGTATGGTCATTGTTTAATTTACATAGATGGTAGATTTCTGATCATTTCTGACATATCTTATATCCAGATACGCATTCTGCCCTGCTTCTGTGGTATCTTTTTCTGTGTCTTTTTTATTTTATAATACGATTCTCTTGTCGATTCATCAGCATAATATATTTATAGACTACAGTATTAGTTTCTGATTACCAAGAATCACGGACTCGATCCTTGATGGTCCGGTGTGAATATGTGAATATATTCTGCTGAGATTCGCGCCATACTTTTAGATGCTACTTATTTTATCTACATACTCATACCACAACTATCACTCGTATCGCTATCTGCTCTGACTGTCAAATATCTCTTGTAATCTACACAACATACACGAGATGTTAAACCAAATTTAACTGTTTAATATGATTATCTGCACTTCTTCATATTCAATATGCCTTGTGTGCAAGGTATGTCCTTTTATACAACTTTCTTCTCATTTCATTATTCTACCTATTATTTCAACATAATTCATTCTTTTCTTTATCATAACATCTTTTTCTAAGTTGATAGGGCAAGGACGTTATCTCATAATTTGCGAAAAATTGAAATGAGGTAGTTTTCCATGCATATTATTTGGAAACGTTTATGGGTAATAAAAAGATATATATATATTCATGCAGATATCCTAGGACATTCCTTAAAACAATTGTTATACCCATTTGTGTACAAAGAACATATTTCTAAACCTGCTGTTGTTTGTAGAGTAAACATACTTGTACGGGCTCAACGTTTTCGTCTTTCATAGGCACATAATAATATGCGACTTGGCTAAATAAGAAAAAAACTAAACGGTTTATCAAGTTTCTTCGGAAGATGAGGATTTCTTACAGCGGAATATATAACGCACAGTTTTGATGCAAGTTCTAACTTTGTGCACAACTTCTTCTTGCATTAGGTTAAAACACATAGCTATAAGAGCCATACCTAACATCAGATACATAGCACAAAATATGAAACTAAGCTCAATGCTTTCACTAGCGTAAAATTTATCACCGGGTACCATATCACCAAAACCAATGGTACTCAAACTTATGAAACAAAAGTATGAACCATCCAGGAAGTCCCAATCTTCCCATTCGGAGAACAAAACAGCTCCACCGCATACATAACCAACCATGATTGCTAAACAAAGGGTGATTGGAACAGTTACTGTTTCGGAATCCTCTCCTTCCTCGTCACCATTGCCCTCCTGAGCGTTTTCTCCGTCCTGATTCCCCCACTGTCCTTCACCTGCATTGGCAGTGTCAGTTTCCAAATCCTCCGGAACTTGAACTTGGATATCTTCCATTTGCCAATCGTCTTCTGGGGTTTGTTTCTTCATTCGACAGCAACGACAAAGACATATCTTAGCATACGTCCATTTAAAGCTCTTAGCCAATATGTCACCAATGTTAGAGAGGTACAGAAGAAACAGAGGCATCCCAGCAATGGCATAGAAAATGGTAGTGATTTTGCCCCAAACTGTGTGTGGAGTTATGTTACCGTAACCTGTAAAGAAAGGGAAAGCATATTATTTAGTAAAATATATTGGAATTGCAGATATATTAGTAACACATAAGTAACATTATATTCACTAGTGCAAATATATTTAAAGTGAAGATATAAGTGCTGATTCCTAGATTGGACTGCAACATATACGTAAATCCCTTTCAATACTTTCATATAAGTTCCTGAGTCAAAATATGTTTTCTATATTATTGGTTTTCAACCTCTCGATACTCGGGGAGTAGCAAAAGGCATGGGCAAATTTAGGGACCAGCAAAATGAAAATTATATCACTCTACTTTTAGATGTTTAATTCTAGTAATTATTAGTAACATTATTTATTATTCTTTATTTATAATTGAAAAATTTAATAAATTGTTTCTGTTAAATTGAAAGTCTCAATTACACTTTTGTGTTAAAAATTTTACAATCACATAAGTACTGTATTTTATCTCTGAAAAGTCATTTTCATAGACTAATTGCAACAGTCACTATTGTTTAATTACCAAAATTTTGACAATTTGTATATACAATATTGTAACTACAAGACATAGAACGACATCAAAGATCCGAAATTGCATTTTATTTCAATTACACAGACAGCAAAATAAGTTATTTCAGAAAATGTGTAGTTGAAAAAGTTACTAACAATTGCAAAGCTTTCCTTAGACCCGAATACTCTTGACTCACGGATAAACGAACCTGATATATGGTTTCTTCTTGAATCTGGAGTCGAGAGTTATATCAGAAGAAATTTTCATATCTGACATGGCCCCATATCATACGACAAAGCTGATTACCTGCTAATGTGGACCAATTAAACAACTACGTAGACTGGCAGAGTAATTGAAAACCACTTATCTATAAATATGGTTTAAGGTGCGCTAGTATTTTGAATCAACTAAGAAAAATATTAAGGTTGAAAATGGCTCAACCTTAAGAATAAATTGTACCTCGTAGATACTGCCCTCCAAAAATGACATACCAAAGTATAAGGTTGTTGACGAAATATTGGCAATATGAAATATATATACAAAATTAATATAGAGTTTACGAGAAAATTGCAACCCTTTTGTATTCAGCCTTCAGTAAATTACACCTATTTTTGGGAGTAGTAAGAAAGCTCAACACCTCCTCTAAGAAAATCTTATAAAGAAACTTCGAAATTTAGTGCCGATACGTTGAACAGTATGACCTCTGAGAGCGTGTACATACATGATGACGGACAAACGGATTGAGAAGAATTCAAAAATTGCATATTTGGTACGTACGGGCAACGAAACGTTTAAATTCATTGAAATCTTGACTTCTTCGGGATTACCATACTTTCTTTTCTCTTATCTTGGCTCGAACGTAAAAATACAAAAGAGTCTAAATATGATATTGAGTAATTCAAAATTATAATCTTAGGAAGAGAATGTTTAATATTAACAGAAATATATGCTTAATAATTGATAGTTTAATAATTGCAATATAAAACTTACTGACGATAGCAGCAGGGAACGATCTTATGAAAATGTCATACTAACAATGACGTGCATAATAAAAGCTAAAGAAAAAGTTTTGATTTACACAGACGAGCATCCAGAAATTTTTGTTAGAAGGGGTCCAAGCTTTGGAGTATCCAATACTACAAGTCGCTACGCCTATGTAGTATTGAACGGGTATTATTCTGCATCCGGAAAGAAATTGTAAACAACTTCCACCTATATTTTCAGAAAAGAAAATGATAGAACTGGATTATTTTTATAAGAAGAGAAAGAGTACACATGTAGTATAAGATCAAATCTTTATGGTACATCAATCATTTCCCTGTTAAACAAGAATAGTTTTAGTAAGAAAGTGCACAACTAAATGTTGTATTAGGAAGCTTTTGGGCGGTAGAGACCCGGTGAAACCCTCACTTGAGTGCACGACTGGATTTAGTTAATCTTTTTTTCTGTTAATATTGTTTGATTTCGTATGTAGGCAATACGAGTAAATATTAAGACTAAAAAAAGGAAACGTGCAAAGTTTCAACAAACATCGATAGTTTTACAAAAGATATCATGAAATGTAGTTTTAAAAAGTTTGAATTTAGTCGCTTCTCTCTAATAGTGTGGGCGTACTAGCATTCGAGGTAGAAGTAATTGGTATAAAGCTGACTTTGGTCTCATTAATGCAGAATCCATCCAAAATTGACACATTAAAAGCCCACCGCTATCCAAGTTGGAATAATAGATGCAGGGTAGTCCAAAGTTTGTGAAATTACATGTAAAGTACATAAAATGATACTGTAAAGAATAACTTTATGTAGCAAGAACGTGACCCACATGATGACTTTTATCCCTTCAAAATGGAAGAATGCACAGTTCTAAACATGTACATGCTCTTTTAGTTTCTTTGAAGTTGGTGCACATACAGGGTTGCACCAAAAAGCGACATCGTTAGTGAGTGAAAACAGTCGCTAACATCTCGAACGCTATACATCCGCCTATCATGTCTAATTGAGCGAAGTTAATGGTGTGTTTTCAAAGAAGATTTTGCAAAGACACACACACACACACACACACACACATACATATATATATATATATATATATATATATATATATATATATATATATATATATATATATATATATATATGTGTGTGTGTGTGTGTGTGTGTGTGTGTGTATGTATATATATAGGGTGAACGGTAACTACGTGGGCAAACTTGGACGGGTGATAGTACATCTATAAAAAAAGCAAAAAAGTCTTACTGAACATAGGGGAAATTCCGTCTTACATCGTAGAGAGTGCGCTTAAAAAACGTCAATTAGAAAGTCATACCTACTCTATTGACACATGCATGTTCGAAAACGCAGCTATGCGTGCGCAAGGGATTTCCCAAAGGAACGGAGGGATTCCTGGACATGCTGTAAAGGAAAGAAGTGTCACACGTTGTTGATCCTGTGCGTGAAATGGCTACCTGGCGAGAATATTCAGATGTAGAGTGGTGGATTTCAGAAGGTGGGATCCAAAGGACTTAACACTTTTAACATTTAGCGAAAGTCGGAATCATCATTGTACTCGAGATAGAATCATTGCAACCCACGAACTTAATGGTGTTGCGAAAATACACAAAGACTGTCACCGTGACTACACCAACAGCAGAAGAATTAACTATTGTGAGGAAGAGAATAATGAGAACTACAAACACCGTCCC